>NW_023339984.1:3800884-3802973 GCF_004916995.1 Morone saxatilis | reverse complement strand
TTTTTTTTTAAGATATGGGGCTTCTACAAGCAAGGTTACAAGTGTAAAGGTAAGAGAGATTTTTCTCTATGACTGCTGCACAGATGTGTGTGTGAATTAGCTATTCTTTTTGACACCATCGATTCCCAGCCTTCACACACACACACACCAAACACACCAACACACATCACACACACACAGCACACACACACAGACAAACATACACACATACACATACACCCTCTGTAGATAAAGATCCATAGAGTTGAAGTACTGAGTAAATGTCATCAACACAGAAACCATGGCAAATATATCACCCTCTTTTAATGGCTGTCCACACACAAAGCTCAGTTCACTAACAGCTGGATAAGGTCCATCAGCTGAGACCACACTACACACAAGGCACAATTATTTGCCCTTTCAAGGCTCCCAGTACACCAGTGTTTGAAGAAGCTGGTTCATTTCACAAATGTACATACACACAGGGACCCTCCAACACCTCTCGTCCTCATGGTCATTAGCTTCAAAACCACACACTTGCCTACTTTCCCTCTCTGGATGTGCCACTGGTGGTCTGTGCTGACGCAAAAAATTAAGTAGTGATAATCTGCAGACGTTCAGTGCACTAAATAACTTACGCTACATATGTTTCCGTCCAGATGTCAAGCGAACACTTTGGAAATTATGCCAAATCTAAAATGCAAATCATGCAAGTTTCCATCTGCTGGAGTCTTTCGAGGAGTGATTGATTACAGCTCAGCCTTATGAATTAGAGAAGTTCGAGCAGGCAGATATTTTACAGGCAAGATTTCATTGTTTTGTGAAGTGTTCAACAAATTAGTTCCTATTGATGTTTACAGCACATGGCTGCTTGTGTGTGTGTGTGTGTGTGTGTGTGTGTGTGTGTGCCCCTCCACTTTGTTTAATTATTTGTTTGCACTAGCATTGGTTTCTAATTTTTCAGAAAATTTTAAGTAATAGTCAATGTAATAATAGCCTGAAAAACAGGCCACACATGTATATAGACACAGTCCTTGTATGTCAGAGGATGTAATGTGTTCACCTTCTCCTTGTTCCTTTCTTGAAAAACGAGTATTACAATTATTGACTCTCTCTTGCTTCCTTATTCATTCAGGTTTATCTCAGATTGGCAAACTAAGGCCTATTAAAGAGCTTGCAAGTTATCATCAGAGATTTGAGTTGCATAGCAACTAGAGTAATTAATGCTCCTTGGGGCCTTTGAGGTCTTGCGGTCTGTTACTAGCAACCTGCACCTTGTATTTAGGAGGAGAACAAATATTATTATTTGATCACCGACTAATTTCTTGATTACCAAGTTCTACTTTAATCAAGTTTAACTTGTTTTTCTGGTGATAGTCTTTTAAAAAAAATCTCTTTAATTTCAGTTTTTCTGGTGCTTGGGAGGTAATTCAATTATTAAAAGACAAAAATGCGTACATGATTGCAGTTGTTGAGACAAAAGGAGTTAAAAGTGGGAACACAAGCACTTTGTACTGTACACACACTCATACTCCCACTCACACCCCCAAACACTACTCGCGCTCATCTCCTCTCCTCTCTGGAGGAGTGTACATCTCCGAGTTAGACTGGAAGTGTGTGAGAGTTCAGGCTTGTTCCACCGCATTAATGAGACCACAGGAAGTCAATGTGAAAGCCCTACAGCCATTCATCCCCATTACCATTGTTAGCCTGTACTCAGGGAGGTAGAGAGAGCGGCGGGGACGTAATTGAAATGAATCACCCTCCGCATTGCAGGAGTGGAGTGTGTTGAGAGCCCTGAATGTGTGTGTGGAGTTTGGTGTGTGTTTTACGGCAGTAGACTTTTAGACTTGATATAAGAGGCATCTTAGTGTCTTTGAATGGGTTAGTATTCTAACTTTCATATCAATACAATACAGCCAGGACAACATCACAATAGGTCTAGACTTCCACCTGTCTTTGACCTTATTTTTTGGGGAAATACGCTAGCTTTGCTGAGAGTTGATCAATACCACTTTCATTCATTTAAAACATACAACTTTTAAGATCCAGGTTAGCTGTTCCCCGCATTCCCCCCCCCCCCTATACAGTCTTAATGCTAAGCTTCAGG
>NW_023339984.1:3787141-3800784 GCF_004916995.1 Morone saxatilis | reverse complement strand
AAGGAGCTTTGGAGTTGCGGGTGGTCCCATTTTGTTACCTATGGATAGAGGCTAGCTTTTCCCTTTGTTTCCAGTCTTTATGCTAAGCTAAGCTAACCAGCGGCTGGCTGTAGCTTAATATTTAACTTCATATTTGGGGCTTATTCCAGCATTTCTGAGTGTGCTATATAGCCACTGAGTAGGTGGCTGCCAAAATAACACAGTAAAGTTAGACCAACAAACCAAGAGAAAAAAGTGCAGTGAAAATTAACTAAAACTAAACTAAATAAACTTTAAAAGTTTTTAATTGGCTCTACCTCAGCATTTCAGATGGTTCATCATGACTGTTAGGTACTTAATGACTAAGGCAATACACTTGAAACCTGACTGAAGGAGAAAACTACCCTATTATAATGTCAAGAGGTGGTAGTGACATGGAGTTTTAATGTGCAAAAGATCTTTGTTCAACTTTTCTCAAATTTAAGAAAGGGAAATTATTTGCAGTGGTGTCAAGGAGAAAGGACATTTTGGTTGACAAAAACTGCGGCGTGCGTGTGTGAGTGTTCAGATTCTTTCACTCTCACATTTTCATGATGCCTTGCTTAATGACCCATCGCTCCCCTCCTCTTAGACTCCTGCTGGTTGACAGAGTTGTTGTCGGGCACAGTCGGCCTCACTGTGTGCATGTGCCGGTGTTTGTGTGTCTGCATGGCATGTAGAAGCTCATTCCTGTCACCACTAGCTTTTCCATTCGCCCCGATGCTTCTGTTTGCACCCGTCCCTTTGTCTGACCCTCTCCCTCTCTCTCCACCTCACTCCCCACCTTCCCCTCGTTCCTGGCCTTCCCCTCCCTTTTTCCCATCTCATCTCCTCTCTTGGCAACTCTCCCTCCCTCTCCGACGAACTCCACGTCCTCTCCTCCTCTCCCTCTCCCTGCTGCCGTCCTCCTCCCTCCAAATGAACACTCTGCCGGCAGCCTGCGGGGTCAACTGCCACAAGGCCTGCCGAAGCCGCCTGGCCGTTGAGTGCCGGAAGAGGACCAAGAGCATCAGCCACGAGACTCCGCCTGCCCTCCAGGCCAGATCCTACAGCTTCCCTCCACCTGCCAACACCCCACCCAGCCTGCAGAACACAGGTGAGTGGTGCTTTTTGTTGTTCAAATCAAGTACGAGGCAGTCCTATGATTCCCTTGGCTAAAAGGCTTTCAGAATTGGTTGAATTCCCTCTGGAAAACCTTCAGAATTGGTTCACATTCATCAGCTCTGTTCTCACTTTAACGTTTAACACGTTTCTGCACCACATGAAATGCACCACTTAGCAGGAGACAACACAGGTGAACAATTTTAACTCATAAATACCCCCAGGAAACTTCTTTAAATGTGCAAATGAGGAATTATCTGATTAAAACTGCACTAATTATCATACATTTACAGAACAGAATTTTTTCATTTTGTTGACATATTAAAGTCAATGGGGTTTTCTTTTTGCCTAGGGGTTTTGGGTGTCTCTTTATCGCCCAATAAATCAGAAAATACTTTCAGCAGCCATAAAAACATCCATTTTCACCATGTTTTTAGGAATACAATGTTATATTTATCAGGTTATGAATGATATATGAACAAACCCCTCTGGAAAACCTTCAGAATTTAGATAGGAATAAAACTGGAGGGTTTGGTGTATGTGTGCTGAACTGGATATTTCTGTAGTGTGAGAAAAAAAATATTTTGAGAAAACAGCCTTTAAAGATATGTATGGAAAAAGACACTACAGGTGAATAGGGTAAAAGATGATGATTTACAATAAGGCAATTATTTTTCACATGGCAGGCATTTTTAATTTGATGGTAAATTTGGATTAGGATTTATATCTAACTCCTAAACTCAAAGACTATTTTGAGGTGGGAAGCTTCTGTCCTTTCCATATGATGTACATGCAGCATGAAATTGTTTCATTAGCTTTCTAAGACACAATATAGTACACCAACATGATCACGAAAAACACCCTCACAATCCTAAAATGTGCCCAAAAACACTGGCAGAAAAATCTAATTTTCTTTTCCAAAACGGTCTAATGCAGTCATCCTCTCAGAAAATTATAGCTTAGAGGAATTTTTATAACACTTTTCAGCACTTCATGTCTACACAGCAACACCTCCACTTTTTGAAGGGTGCTTTTGTCTTCCTCTGAGCATATGGGGCACTGACATTTGGAAGATATTCTCAAACAATGGAGTGTAATTTGCAATGGAAATATGATTGGCCCACCACAGCAAGGCCAGTGACTCATAGATGCAATGTTTTCATTAGGCATTATCAAAAATGGTGCCCTGCCTGGCCATGTTTTATATCACCATGAATCTGCTTGATCAATGGGCTACACAGTGCTGCAAGGCAAATGATTTGGCAAGGTAAACAGACAAAGGCCACACATTTCATTTGCTCTAGGCAGTGTTTTGCATTTTCATTTGATTGATTAATCTATTCCTCATTTCCTGACCTTCTCTGTTTCTAGTAATTGCTGAAGAGGATCTAGAGACAGTGGAAGAAGGAGTGTTTGATGTTCATCTATAACCAGGTGAGAAATAGATCAGTCACAGTTTGTTGAACATCTGCTTTTTGAATGTTGGGCATTAAAGGCATAAATCAACATTTTGGGAAATACCCTTAATCGCTATCATGTTGAGAAAGATTTATTGTCTGCACACATCAGCCTGTCTGGCTCAGTCCAAAGTTAACTAAATTCACCAATTAGCACCTCTAAAGTTCATTAAGGTTCTATATCTTGTTTGTTTATTCTGTATAAAAACAAAAGTGTAGTAAAACATGTTCGGGTTTTACATGTTTGTTTGTGTTGGACTATTTCCTGGCCAGGCAAAGTAACTTCCTGGAGGTGTATCATCACCATGTCATTGCCATTTAACCAACCAAGAGGAAGTTACTGCGTCTGGCCAAGAAATAGTCAATTACATAACCATGGCATACCCTAGAAGCGCTGGTATGCAGATTTTGTTACCTTTGACAGAGCAAGGCTAGCTGTCTTAAGTCTTTCTGCTAAGCTAAGCTAACAGACTGCTGCTGTGGTTGCATATTTACAGACAGACGTGAGAGTGCTAAGAGTGAGACAATCTTCTCATATAACCCTTGGCAAGAAATCAAATAAGCATTTAAAATTAGACTGTTCAAATAAAGAATCAGTAAAGTGTCACAGGAAATATCCTTATGTCATATCATCTACCAACGTTTTTGACCCATTAAAACACAGTAATGCGTACTTACAACTTGTCATCAAAGGTTGGATATGAGTATGAGGTGTGAGCAGCTCAATCAAAGAGCAATTTTCTCTTCTAAGATTGTTTAAATTGGCTAAGTTTTCCAGGGCTGAGGAGGTGAAACTAATTACTATTTTACAAGAAAAAAGCAAGCAATAATTGGGGATAACAAGATAAATAAAAAACGAGAAATGTTTTCCTTTCCTGTCATCCTGCACCACCTGTGATTTATCTTGTGACCCCTTAGGGGCTGTCCCGACCTCCAGGGAACCACTGATTTGCCAGAATGCAAGACACCATCAGCAGACCAACCTAATAATAAAAATGAGCAATTCCTTGATTAAACACAAATGTTTTTAGGGATAAGTACCGGAGAGCATAAACTGAAACAATATATTTTGCCACAGGCCTCCTCTTTAATTATTATTATTGTTATTAATAAATATTAATTACCACCTTAAGGGCCTATTCTATTTTGCTTAATACTATAATTTATTGCTTCATCCTTAACAATGTATTTTTAATCAGATTACCACAAACAAACTGACATACAGTGAATGTGGGGCTTTCAGGGGCCCTAGAGTTTTGGGGTCCCAGGGCCGTTGCCTGCTTTGCCCAGCTGGTGATCCAGCCTCACAAGGGACACTGCCATTATACATTTTTATCACAGTGCTGATGTGTTTTATGCCCTTCAGTCGACAAGGTATATCCTTGCAGGAGCCTTGAACTGAAGTGTGATTTTGATGAACAGGCCAGTAACAGTCTCCAGCTCTCTATTTTAGAATCCCTCCTACGGTTGGTGTGCAAGAAGCCAAATCAGCGAGCAGTCGGGAGCCAGACACAGAATGTGCTACAGTATGTCAGTTTTTACAGCCCTCAACACTGAGGAGAAATTGCACTGAAAACACAAGCTAGGATACCTACATGCTGCCACACAGTGGACACATACTGCAACAGCAACTCCACTCCAGCTAACTCACATGAATGTGATGACCAATGTGAATGGAATGTATTTGTATGATTTCTATGTCGAAAAATTCAGCATTTTGATTCAGTGTTGGCCAAGAGTGTTACTGTAAAACTTACTATATATTTAAAAAAATCCACAAAATTGTATTTTCTTGGTGGAATGTTAAAGTCAGTGAAGTATAATTTGAGCGCACTTTGCTGCAAATTGGAATGGCTGTTTTTCTTTAAAAACATAAAAGAGGTGCTGTTATTGCCAAGAATGTAAACCTGTCACCCAGACTAAGCTACTGTCTCCTTCTGAGAAGCTCTGCTTTTTATTGTTAATCATCTTGTTTTGAAATACATTTCAATGGACCAATAATAGGACCTATTTTGATGTCAGATAAAATATTGTTGATTTGTGGTGCTGAAGCCTGATGACAAAAGCAACCATTTTGCCAACAAAAGGAACAGCTGAAATGACTGTGTGGACAGTTATAATTAGGACAGACTTTTAACAATGTTATATTTTTGTCATGTTTACCTGAATATCAGTAACTGTCCTATAGTTATTGCTGTTGTGTTGTTTTCAGTATGCAGTACTGTCTTGTACCAGTGCTCTGATAGATTATCTATCCTCTTGCAGTACTGTGAATGTAGCAGAAACAGTGATTTGCTGCTGTCAGATGAAGAACTCATCTTTCCAGATAAATATGATGACACCAGAGAGCAGGAAAATGGTTAACTTCCCACTGATTCCTCTATCCGCTTTTAAATGAGCTTTGGAGTTCTGAGACTGTCAATAAAAATAAAATAATCAAATATATACAAAAAAAAACCCACAAACTGGAGTAATGAGGCTTTTCATTTGACAGCAGCTTATAAATATTATATTATTTCCCTGAGAATCTGTTTTGATGAAAGTTGTATTTTGCTGTTTTTACCCTGCATGCTTTTCCCTTCATGGCTCTATTCTCCGGCCAGACGTTTTGTTTTTTAAGGTAGCACGCCGAGTTAACATCCAAACATGAAGTTTTGAAATTCCAGACAGAGGAAATGTTTCTGTTGCCTTGTGCCCGTGGAGAGATGAATTCAGACTTCGAGTGCCATATTGTTAACTGCTGGTTCGTTATTGAATGAGACTCCTCACATTGCTGGTATTTATTTGTCTGTATAAATAGCTAAATAGCTGCCGGTCCTTCTGTGTCACTCCCTGCCTGACGAAGGATGTTTGTTGTCATTCTATGAATGAATCTTTCAGACTGATGTCATGCTAATCCTTGTGGTCCTGGACGATTCCTCAGTATTAAATGCAGCAGGCATCACTCTAATATGTGTTCTGGTTTTGCATTTCTGTGACTAATAAGAATGATACTGGGAAAAAAACATGGTTTTGTCTTGTCTTTCTGAAATGGGAATTCAATTAGTAGGCATGAGCTTGCTTGAGCAGAGGGTATTTTCAGCTTTTATCGGCTGCTTTGATCTAAAAATACAGTCTGTTTTACTTCAAAGCTTACACCAATTATTGTTAATACTGGTAATCTCAGGTGAAAGCTGGCAATTTAGGTAATTTTCATGTTTTAACTTGAAGAGTTGATGTTTAGGATTTCGAAAACTTTGCAAATCTTAGAATAAACTTAACGGGTAAAATACATCTGTCAAGCCGAAATCAAAGCTATTTTTCTCTGTTTCTGAAATGGTGACACTTTGGAGATGAGGCTCACTTAACAACATCCATACTGTGCCTGACGCTGCACCAAAAGCACAGGAGGTCCAACAGTGAGGCGGGTGTGAGATGATTTGGTTCCCCCCATATTTAATACAAAATAGCCCATTAGAATACAACTTGAATAGCGGACAGCACATTGTAACTTATTGAGACTTTTTCTACTTTTTAACTCCACCCTTTCCAACAGAAGACAGTTTCACAGCAGTTGCAACACAACAAAATCTCTGACCACATCCCCCTCCCAGAAACTCAAACTGGAGAGATTTTGAAATCGATTCTATAACTGCCACCACTTCTGCCATCCTTCATGTGACCACGATCCAGTGTCCTCTGACTGTCTATTACACACATTAATAACCAGCCTCGAATGAGCCTTGCAGTCGATGCCACATCTAGTTACTCTCAGAACTGAAGTCAGTCCAGGCCTCTGATTGCCTGTCTCCCACTCTGTATGTTCAGTTCAATGGGAGGACATTGATCTGACTATATCCAGCCTTTGAGTCGGCTCATATCTCTACCAGCACTATAATGCTGCAAAATGCTCTCATGTGGGCCTGTGTCGGCTAACAATGAGCTGATGAACTGCAGAGCTGATGTGCTCATAACTTGGCCTATCGACCTTGGTCACACTCACAGATGTATTCAGTGTTAACCGCCTGATTATGCAACTGTTCTTCATTACTTTATCTCATGTAGCTGTCTACTCTACCAGCACGAAAATACTAGGTCCATCATTAATAAATAGACAAAGAAAATCACATTAATGGGCATTTCATTCCTCAAGAGCTGATTTGCATGCTGAAACACCAAAAGAAATCAACAAGATGAAGAAGACACAAACTAAAGGATGTTCTTTCTGTAAGGTGACATGCTAGGCAATGTCCTTGCAAGCAATGAAATGTCCAGATTTGTGTCTTTACCTCAATAGTGGTCGATACAGGGTAGACAAAAAGGAGTCGTAAACCTGACACTCTAACATAATATCCTTTTTGAAATATCACATTTCTCCACGCCACTTTTCCTCCAAAGCCTGTACGATTGCACCTTAAAGTGTGTGTGGTCATTGCCTGCTATAGGATCGAACGACTCTTTTAGCCGAGTGATTGATACTTCCCGTTCAGCTATAGAAAAGCCCTCCTAGCAGAACAGCCATTTAGCGGGCAGCCTGCGTGATATTGATCTGAAAAGTCTGAAATGAGGGAAATTGAATAGCACTGCAGCTAATTACACAGTAATGAAGGCAGGAGGGAAATAACCTCACTCATTGTTAGCACTCATGCTACAACCTTGATTGCAAGGAAAGGAAAGATTTGCGGCCTGATAGTTGAAACGCATTCTGGCAAAGATGTCATTTGCCCCCCTAAACAGATGGCACAGGTCTATAGTCCTCTGCAATTAGACAGAGATTGCAATGCACATCACCCTGATAGGCTATAGAGAGGGCTATTTGTGCCAGATATATTGGCAGGTAGGTGTTTTAGTAGCTATAGGTACACATAAAAGGTTATCATGGATGGAGATAGGGATTTGGCAAAATGAGTAACTACATGCAATATTGATTGGTTTGAACAGCACATCACTCTTAGATTTCCTCTTGTAAGACTAATGAACAGATTATTGATTTGATGTCCGCTCATCAAAAACTGGGACCACCGCCAAGCTCTGCTATGATTTGACGTCTGCTCATCTTTCTGAATCCCACCATGACACCTGCATCTGCAATGCTGTCCTCTTGCGGTGCACTGACTGCCAGCATCTGGAGCTGTTAACCTCATGCCCGAGTGGGATCATGGGTGCTATCTACCACTTGGTGGCAATGTTGAGCCGTAAAATGGAGCGCGAAGAACGAGGACGGATTCCTGGTACCAGGAAGATGGGAACACTGCCACTGATATGGCACAAAACAGAGTCTCTGTCAGGGTTTATGGTGAATCACAATGCAGCATCACAATGCAGATAACAGCGCTACACGTCTCTGTTGTTTATATGTTACTTCCCATAAAATCAAACCGATGCATATGCACAAGCACATACACACTGTAAATCAATGAAATGTTGCTTCATGCTTGTTTTTCATAGGCTGACAGTTCTTACAGTCTTTTTCGCCCACACACTAACACAAAAACAAACTGAGGAAAACCCTCCAATATCACTGCAGCTGCAACAAATATTCAGTTGTGTTATGAATGTGTTTCATCAGTTTTTGTTTTCATCTTGACTTTGCGGAGAAAAAGGAAATACATTTGTTTTCTTGTTTCTTTTCTCACAGGTCGTAATTGTACTAAATCTACATTCACAGACACCCCTGATTCATGGCAATCTTCAAATTCAAACAGCATAAACATAAAGTTGATGGCAAGTAATACAAGTCAAACAGGCTCCCATGAAAGTGCCTCTAGCACTCAAACTCTGCTTATCTGGCTTTGTCCACATTTAAGAAGTAGCTGGGCAAACAGTCTCTCACAAAGTCGAAGGAGTTCTACGAGACGGCTGCGGCCTTAATTGCATTAAGCTCATTGCTGACTCTGGCGAAGCACTCAGCACTGTAGGGGGTTGGAATCCTCATTAGAGTAGAATCAGTTATGATGAATATTGCTTTGAGAAAATTTAACTTATGCCTAAGAAACCCAGTGGGATGTGGCCACGACCTCTTAGCTCTACTGTGTAACGTTAAAAAATGAAAGAACTTGTATCGTCAGGTTGAATTCTGCAGTTTCAGTACTCCAAGGCTTTTTAATGACTTCCTGAATTAAGAGGAGACAATAACCAATGCTATTTGTTTTACTTCTTCAAATGCCTTGTAAAATCAGTACAGGTGCTTTGTGGAGATTAGCCGAAGAGAAACCTGCCAACCCTTCAACTCTTCTTCAATTCTCTCCGCTCCTGCCTGGAGTAGTCTCATTTAGCCATCACTGATACCAAATCGAGTTACTGCGGCCTGGGGGATTGACACAAAATCAATAGAATCACATCTGCAGCGCGGACGCCTCGCATATTTAATATTCCTAAAGCTGCAGGACAGTAGGAGGAATCTGGGGGGAGGAAAGGAGGGAGGGAAGTAGACCTCAGCAGCGGGCAAGTGTGTTTTGACTGATGGACCCGGTGATTGTATCTTGTGACCCTCAGACTTATCTATATACAACCCGCATGGCCAGGTCGCTGCTGTTGTCAAGAGTGCCTTGAAAAAAAAGGAAGGCAACAAGCTTATCCCTGTCCTTACTTTATTGTCACTTTGCCTTTCATTCCCTTGGTTTTTTTGAAGATTAAAACTAGGTCTTTGGTGCATATAACATTCCCTCTTTGAGGTATTCATGAAAGCACAGATATTATAGGCTATAAAAGTATGCATGCATAAATGACTGCAATACAGAGTTTTCTCTAAATGCAGGCTATCATCTCTCCGAAAGGTGAGTTATATTTCATCACTGAATGCATCAAATAGTCTGCTTTCAGCCTAGCTCAATAATCCTACGATCTTTAGCTTTTTGTAGCTTCATGTCCTTCATTCATTCATTCATTTGTTTGATGTTGCTTATGTGTGTTGTGGAGGTTACACAGTTGATTTATGACTGAAGGACATTCATTGGTTTTTAGTATTATACTATGCTTGGTACCTTTTGAGCAAATGGGATGTTAACAATAATTAAAAAAAAAAAAAAACAGTAACATGAAGATCTGGAAGGAGTGCTAATATATATTATTGTATTATATATGTATGTATTGTATATCAAGTAATACAAGGATCCACACACAACGTATGTAAAAAAAGAGACACTGGACAGCTTTGCTGTGCAAAATCTTAGTTTAGGCTAAAATCAAATTGCAAGTGAATAATTGTGAAGCGGTTCTGGCCATCGCTTGACTATCCCTTTGGTACTCATTAGGCAAAGATGTGGTGCAGATTATTCAATTTCAGACTTAAATGATTCATGTTGGGCCTTTACTAGTCAAGCTCCAACATGTGAAATCCAAATATGTAAATATCTCTGATCAGCTGCTACAAACCGGCCTACTCATGTGGTCAGTACATGTTTATTAAATAAAACCCTGCGGAAACTAAATTGAATACTGGATTATAAAATGTGCGAATTAGTTGCTAAATGATGCATGGTGTATATTTTCCAGTGGACACCAAAAATGCTGTCTGTAATCCAAATATATTAACATCTGCCCTCATTCTCCTTTTCAAGTGAACTGCAAAGAAATTGCACTAGAAATATTTTTAATTACAAATTATCTCTGAATACCTTCTGACCACAGCTACTCAGTGCTATAGCCAGCAGGTCATCTTTGTACCCGGTGGCTAAACTCCAAAAACCTGCAGGTTGAGGAAGCCATCAAACTAAAAAAGGTGGCCTTTAGATAAAGTTTGCAAGGCACCACGGTAAACTGTCTAAAAGGAAGTAGAGGTAGGGCCTTTCCCAGGCTGTTCCCAGCAGGGGACAAGAACTGCTGACCTTGAGTGAAGATGTACCCACTCAGAACACTTTTAAGAACTACTAATCTGACTCACACACACTCTGTGGAGGAGGCAGAACTGGGGGTCTTGGTTGAAACATCGCCCAAATTTCTTGCAGAGGTCAATAAGATGAGTAAAAATCTCTTCAGAGGCAAAGGGGACAGTAGTAGACGAGATGTGGACAATGCTGAGCTGTCCTGGTGTAAATTCCTTTTCAAGGTTGCTGTTGCCTAAAGGTCACGAGTGACATAAAGAATGAGACTCTGAAATCAAGAGGTCAAAATTAGCTTCCTACACAGGTTCCCTGGGCTCACCCTTAGGGATATTTGGAAGGAATGGAACTGCTGTGAGTTGAGGTGGTTCAGGCAAATGATTGGCTGCCTCCTGAATGCCTTCCTGGGGAACTGTGGTTGGGCACGTCCAATTGGGGGGAGACCTGGGGCAGACTCAGAGCACACTGGAGGGATTACATATCCTGTATGGCCTGGGAACCTCTTGGGATCCCCAAGGAAGAGCTGGAGGATGTGGAGAATGATTATTGGGCTACCTTCCTAAACCTGCTGCCACTGAGACCTGAATAAACAGAAAATGGATGGATGGATGTGTTCTTCGTGTCCCCTCCAGTTACTACTTGTTGTTGTAAATAATTGTCTTCTTCAACACGTCCCCTGCAAAGGTGGTTGCCAATTCTCCTGCACTTCAGGTCTTATTTTAGTCTTTTTATTGTCTTTTTTGTCCTGGAGACAAGGCATCTCCTCCTTAGTGGCTCTGAGGAAAACACAGCCTTTCTGCCCAAAATAGTTGCTTTGTCTCAGCCTGTTCAGTTGCATAACCCACCTTGACAATGGGCACAGAATAGCAAAGCAGTGGAACTAATATACGTATCATAATGCCTCAATTTCGAGGAGGGAGCACTCATAAGTTATTCACAGATCCTCTCTTTCTCCTGTTTTTTCCCTCTGATCAAATCAAGCTCATGACAAATATAATCATAGATGGTGAGTGACAAGAGAGGAATGGAAAGAGAAATAAGAAGAAACATTGAGGGGACAACAGGGTATGCCAGGACAGAGCATCATCTGTTGGCAATTATGAAAGGGTTATGGGGCTCTTGGAAGCACAGAAAACCTCTGCTAAAGACATTCATATTGACATTGTGGTCAGAGGAGGATGCTAAGATTTTACAAGCCCATAAGACAGGATGACTCGCCAAAACCTTTCAGGTTTTTATGAGAAAACGCCTGAGAGGCATGTAAAACCTACCTTTATTAAAGACCACTTAAGCTGCCTTTATGGTGCCTAACAGCACTTGCTGATGGATATAGGCATAACCTTGCTTCATACTGGTTTACAAGGTTTATGGTTTATGAGTAGAATGGCTTTGGATACCGTATGAGGCAACTTGTGACTCTTCCTGCATGTAAAAACTGATGATTTAGAAGGTGGAGATATATCGAGAAGTTCATAGATATTGGCTGCCTTTGGGCTAATTTGGCCAACAAGCTGTTGGATACTCATCTGTTTTCGTTACACCAATCATTCCTATTTGGAGTCTGTTCGGGGCTGGAGTGTATCCCAGGATGCAGCAGTGTGCAGGTAAACACCCTGCAGGGCTAATAGATAATTCTTTAACCTCACATTCACACCTAAGGGTAGTTTAGCATCTCCAAACTTCCTGATTTAAATATTTTTCCAAAGCTTGAAGGCTTTCTGACAGAAAGTTAAACCAGACATTAAGAAGACTTCATCTTTCTTCTTTGGCCCTTTTTCTGCAACTTCTTAATGTGACTCAGAGGGACGGAAAGGGAGAGGATCACTACATTCACTTATTATGGTTATATAATCCCCCAGAGATGTCCCAAAGGCTCACTGGGGCTTTAAACTCAGACAAGGGATCCCTGACATGGGGAGGTGATTCCGCTCAGGGCCCCTGTCCTCCCAGGCATAAAAGCTGAATGTACAGTATTTGACTGTGCAGTCAGCCAAACCGGACCTGTGGCTGGTCAGACCTTTCTCTCTCTCTCTCTCTCTTTCTCCTTACTCTATCCATTTTTCTTTTGCTCTCTTCCCACTCTCGTAGCCTCGGTTTTAATTGCTTTGAAGCTGAGCGCTCACCTCAGGGAGCTCAACAGGATGTTTTACAGAGCTTTGGGGAGACTGACTATTAATAAATAATACCTCCTTCTCAGCTCTACAGTGGGATGGACAGGAGCATGGCAGAGAGGTAAGAACAGCTTCTGGTGACCTACCATACTCTCTTGCTATATGTTAGAGGTCAGGTAAGACAGGTTAAACGAACAAACTGTACCAGTAATTACAAAAAATAAAGGGGAAAAAATAAATTGCTTGCTCTTCATCTATTACCAGCTCCCATCTTTGTAGTCAATTCAGGAAAATTGTGCATTAAAAATACACATAATAATTAAATCTACCCTTATCAGATGTTATATTACAAAGGACTTTGCCCTGTGTATTGCAAATCATAAAGTTGAGTATTGTTTTTTTAACCTTGTGCTGCCAGTAACAGAATCTGCTCTGTAAGGAAGAAAGTTATAATCACGTCAGCTTGATTAGACCGTCATCAAAACAGCATGTCTAATTATCATTCCAAATGAAATTGGCATCACCTCCTGAGGAAAAAAACCCCATCAGTATATCTTTTTATTCTTGGCCTGCTTTGTTCATACTTACAGTGGCTTCCTTACTACACAGAGCTTTGAGTTTTTTTGCTTTGTTGTTACGCTGCAAGGCAAGACTTTACACTCAGGTTTTATAAGTGTGTTATGTGCCTCTAAAGTCTTCATAGCTGTATTGACCTTATAACAGTGTTAAACGCTGAGGAAACAATGGTTCCCAAATGCCCTTGCTAAAAGCCTGCCCATCCATAGTTTCTCCCACCCAAAGGATAAGACTTTATCTAACTCTTAAAGGAAACGTTCACCTTACAACTGTAATAATGTCAACATAACAGCTATATGTCTTGACCCATTTTGTTTTTTTGGGGGGGGTTATTTACTACATTAGTGGGAAAAGATAATTCAATTCAATTCTTCCAGTAGAAATGAGTGTCAATACATTGAAACAAGACAGATGATGGCACCAGAAATTTAAGTTCAGAGGCAGGTTTAAGGTGCAGTGTGTAACATTTAGGAGGATCTATTAGTAGACATGGAATATAATATTTATAGGTATGTTTTCATTAATGTATAATCACCTGAATATAAGAATTGTTATGTTCTTGTTACCTTAGAATGAGCTGT
>NW_023339984.1:3782991-3787116 GCF_004916995.1 Morone saxatilis | reverse complement strand
ATAAACAAAATGTAAAATTGCGACTAAGTCAAGAAAATGACCAGTTAATTTTGGTTTTTTTGATAAAATTCACAATGTTCAATTCCGAGATTAGGTCATAAAAACAGCCGTATTACAATGTTAAAAGGCATTGCAGAGCACATAGTGTGTCCTAAACAGTGATAATGTAATAACGGGTGTTATCCCCCTCCTCTCCCCCCTTACGATACTGCTTTTTGTGTTCGGGGGAAGCGCGTTTCTCTTCACTGAGTGTGTCACGAATATGTCTGGGTTTTTTTGGAGTTGGATTTCTTATTTTGGTGAATTTTTCCCCCTGCGACTAAGCCCCCTGTCCATACACTTCGGCCTCCAGGGCCCCCCTTTCTTGTTTGATTCCCCTGTTTGATTTTCTTTTGTATGAATGAAATGAAATTATTTTTAACTAATTATTTAACAATAAAATTCGTATCATTTTCTTCTATAAATACCTGAACCACGCTCTCATGCCTACTGGAGTAAATTACCTGTGTGCTTATCCAAATTAATTCTCTGGGGGTGAAATTCCCAGGGTGGCCGTTGTCGGCTTTTCCTTCCCTAAGGGTGGTTTGGGTTGCTTGGGGGTCAATTATTAGGTTTATTTTCACCATATCCTCGCCACAACACATTATTGCTGTTTATGCAGCGTTTTGCCGTTTGCAGCGCATTTGCCCTTGTCGGCCACCGTACAAATGCCCTTTAAACGTTCTCATAAGAGTAAATAGGTCGATAGCCAATGACTCCCAAAACAACATATATCACTGTTCCCAAAACGTCTTTAATGGCAGTTGGAGAGTACCAGTGACAGGCAAACCGGACCTTCGTCATCATGTGGTCAACATTGTGAAATGGTTTGGTTAGGTTTAGGCACTAGGTCAACTTTGACTTTTGGTCTCACACGAACAGCAGTCTTCTGTGTTTGTTTGACCATCCATCCACCCCGATGTCTTCCCAATGTGGACTGACATCATCTGACTTCCTTCTTTGCTAACATCATAATTACTAAGGACACTAGAGGTCGCCACCTAATCTGCTTCCACAAACGACCTGTATGACCGCTTTGCTGGTGAGGACGCGTTGGTTCGTTTAGAAGTTCCTGACAATTAGGTGAGCTTTAAGTTAAATAAAATATCATTGGTGAAATTTCCACAAATGCTGTTAAATAATTTACGATCCACTCAAGTAGCAACCGTACCTTTAGGATTTCCCAGCTGCTGTGTGGTTTGGTGCACCTTACAAATGTTATTGCAACTGTTTTCCACAAACTACACGATCATGTCCCCTTATCTAACCTCCCTTTGTTGTGAGCTGTATCTTGTCTGACAACCCACTAGAGCCACATACTTCTCTGGGCTCAATAATGTGTGAAACACATACACATACATGGATACACACACTGATCCCTGTGATCCCTGTGCCCTTTCTCTCGAATGTCACCATACCATGGTGACAACTTGCAGCATCCTGCTCTTTTTTCAAGCACGCACTTCTCCATGTTGTTAAGCTTGATGTGTTTATGCCAATAAACTGGCTTCCATCGTTCATCACCACACCCATCCTCTTCTGTGTTTACTACTGTTTAGCTTTACAGCTTCAATGTGCTCAAATAATTGCAGGTTGTGGATTCTGCCTCATTCTGTCCAAGAGACACTTTGAATTTACGTCTTTCATTGTTCCGACCTGAGGCCTTCACCTGAAGCGTCCCATGTTAATGAGATTGATGAATCACGACACACACACACACACACACACACAAACACACACAAGAAAATCAATGGGCTGTTGTTAGCATTTATATGGCTTTTGCTTGAATATCGCTAGCTAAGAGGAAGCCTGCAAGCCACAGGAACAAAAAAAGAAAGGTTGTTAGTGGTAGCAGGTGATAGCCATGAAACAGACTTGGCAATGTTGTCCACTTAACGAAGCCCATTAAACACCACTCCAGACTAAATGGTTAGTGTTTTAACACAGATTCATGGCATTCATAAATGTTTAGTGCCACTTTCAACCAATCAAAAGCCAAGCTAAATTCAAGATTTATGCACTGTTTATTGATGAGCAAATACTTTCTGTAGCTATTATAGATGCTGATTGGGCCTTAGTCCACAGGGATAAGACAAGATGTTGACTCCTGATTTATGATGTTGAATATTTTATTTGCCAGTGTGAATCCTGTTAATAGGCTGAGAAAAGTACTTGATATCATAGCTATAGGCCAAATTTAGATAACAGGTATATTTCAGTCTGTATCAAATTCTTGTTCTCTCTCTGTCTGTACTCATTTCCCTTTCTTCCCTACCTCTCTGTGAAACAGTGAGATATTAATACTCAGAAATCTGGATGAAGCAAGAGAGGGGGAGAAATAGTAAAAAAAACAAGAAAAAAGAAAGAAGGGGGAGTGAGGAGACTGAGCATAAAAGTGAAACATAATCCATAAGTATTGGTGCTAATCTTTTGATTTGGGCAAATTTCCTTCTGCAGCTGAATCAAAAGGTCTATTTGCATTTTTTTGAACAGATGAGATTTTAATTTTCACAGTTCTGTGGATTACCTCAATTCAAAGCTCCCTGTCAGAAATGGAAAGATCTCTATCTTCACTCCCCTTCTCCTCTCCTCATCTCACCTCCTCTCCTCTCTCTTGTTGCGGTGTGTACTTATGTAGAAGAAGATCAGAATATACAGAGGTTGGTCTCTTTTGTCTTATGCAGGATCCTCTCACACTAATATTAGCTTTCTCTTCAATTGAAACTGCACATCTTACAGTGCTTTTTCTTCACAGGAAAAGGGAAGAGAGCAGGCGAGGAAGATTTCACTCCATCATTTCCAGGTACACAACCAGACAGGGAAGGGGTCAGACCTGTGATAATTGAAGCTTCTGCATAAAATAAAATAAAAATCTTCTGCATTGGGACATCATACAGGCGTCAGTTTTGGCGTGATGCTCCAACACAACAAACATTATACCTGGGAGGATTGTCTCTCTTTTAAACAACATCTTCGGATTAAGGGACAGGGAGAGTCCCATGTTGCTCAAGACTGAGGGACAGGTGGAAACTGGGTAGGTAGCGGCAGCCGAAAAAGCAATTAACATTCACAAATAGCGTCAGGGAAGCTCTCCGCTGAGGTTACACAGTCGCTGAATGTCACCTACTGCCTGGGCCCAATTCCTTCATTAAACCCTCCCATAAGGGCAGACACACTTAAATACATATTTGCATACAAATGCAGTGATTAACCCTCTAAGTGCATTAGCTCTGGCTTCTTTTCGAAGCCTCAGTGCTAATATCTCACCCACCGTTTGTCTATGTATGCTTGAAATGAGGTGGAATAATGATCCTTTATTGACTTTGTTGAATTGACTTCCATTGGTTTCCTCTGGCTGTTTTGTTTATGGATTTCTGAGATACATTATTCCTTTTCTCCGCCAATAAATCATAGTGAAACTTCAGTTTGCATTTGACATTATGACAGTGTGCTCTGTTTGATTTAAGGAATACATTTCCATATTGTGTCCCATAAAGCAATAAAGCAGTGAAGCGGAAAAGTGAAATGATCCCAGTTGGGGGAACTGCGTCATTACAGAGCAAACACTAATAGGATACAGTATGTAACTGAACAGAATAGAGACATGGAGTTCATCAAGTCATGCTCCAACATGGAGAATGAAAGAACAGCAGAAGGGCTTCCTGAAAATGAAGAGAGAGTGTGTATCCAGAGATTTTTTTTTTTACTGCTTTGTAGCTTTGTTTTATTTCCAGCAGCAGATGAACACTGACATACACGGGAAAGCCACTGAATATGCCAAAGGGCTGATATGTTCCCATACTGCCGACGAGGTTAGTGTGTAGATATAAAAATGAGCCTGGGTGTAGAAAGGCAAAGAGCAAGAACAAACACAGAAGAAGAGGACAGAATGAAAGTGCTCGGTGGTGAGAGTCCTGATCCTTTTTTTTTTTTTTGAGTCACACTTTAAAGGCGCGCTTCATGACCTCAGAAGCTCACCCTGAGGCTTCAAGAGACAACTCCCTGTGGAGTCAACAATAACAACAACAAGAAAAAGAGAAAGTATCGCACAGAGGCTAGCCATTACAGATTTCCCCCCCCCCCCCC
>NW_023339984.1:3777541-3782891 GCF_004916995.1 Morone saxatilis | reverse complement strand
GAGAGGGAGAGAGACAGAGAGGAGAAAGAGAGAAGAGGGGCTATAAGCAATAAGGATGGCTGAGGGGGTCCAGCGCTTCTCCTCTTTACTCGAGTTGAGTCAGGGCTATGATTCGTGATCAGACAGAGAGAGAATTTGAGATAAGCAGAGGAGAGAGGCTCTCTGTCAGACAGTAACCCTGTACTCTCTGTCTGCTCCCATCAGCCCCTAGCAGGCACTCCCTCCACCTCTCTTTCACTGCTTCCAAATTCAAATAGAGACTGTTAAAAGAACCAAAGCTGAGGGAGGAAACACAGAGCTGGCCTCTGGAGATGACCGTACTCCGACCACAAGCGAAATCACTGCTCACAGAAAAACACCAAGAACACTTGTTCACTTCTACTTCACCTTTCATCTTCCAGCGCAATCCCTCCTGCTGTGTTGAAAGAGACACGAGGCCAGAGTAAGTCAGCTAGGTGACATTTTGTATCTTGCTATTGGAGGCACGGCTCTATGGGAAAGAAACTGTTCAATTTCTGTTGCAGCGTTGCTTTTGTAACAATCAAAAGGGTTGGGGGTTAAACATGTCACTGTTGGGTATGAACAATTGCTGGGAGGCTTGTTAATGTGTTTGTATGTGCGCATGTGTGCTGGATGTGGTGCTATTTGATGTATTGGCTGACTGAAACATGCAAAACCTGCTCTCAGGGACTTTTCCACGCATAAACCACATAGAAAACATCTATCTTTGCAGTAGGAATGTCCCCCTGATCCCTACCATCTGTTTCACTATAAAGATGCAGATAAGCCATCTTAAACCTCCATTTACAAGAAATGATCCTCTATATCTACCAAATTGCTCATGTTTACCACTGTTTCTTTATCCTGATCTCTTCAGTGCCTCCGGGTGCACTGCTTTTCATTGCCATCAATCTATAAATTGATACGGTGTGTTAATGAGCCAATAATTGAGTCGTGAATCAGCTGTGGAAATGCGCAATGGCAAGTCATTGATGAAAGATCTGTGCTTTACACCCCGTGGCCAAAAACAAAGTAAAGTATAAACACTGTACTGGATTTGAATTAGAGCAAAATTTTACATATTCAGAAACTAGAAAGTCAAATTTTGGCACTCATCCTTTTGATGTGGAGAGTCTGCAAAATCTAAACAGTTTTTCATAATTATTGGTGGAAACAACTCAATTATCAGTACATTTAGAGAAACATAATGGGTTTTGCATGTTTAAGCCTATTAACAATAAGTCATATACTGTTGCTTTGCTAAAGGGCACTCCAACAGCTGAAATTTTAGACCAAGACTTGTATTCATTATTAAATGAATACAATTCAAAAGTAAAATAACATAGTAACTTTAAACACAACGTCTGTTTGTTGTTTGTCTTCTGGGTTACTTCTGCTGTCTAGTGTTGGGTATTACCATTTTATGTTACCTCATACCTCCACTCCATTGCTTTCCAAGTGCTGTGGTTACTTTGTAGATTAGAAGATTTTAGAAGACAAAGCATATATGAAGCCAGGCTAGATCACACACAACTTCAAATGCAATATTGGAGAGACAGGGGATACTTATTTAAGGATTAAAAGTAAAATAAAGCTTGTGTTCCCAGGCTTCCAATTTACAAAATGAAATTGGTATTCTTTAAAGCAAATTAAAACAAATCCACATTAATATACCCACATATAGAACCAATGCAACCAAAGCCCCACAAATACAGCACAAATACGGAACAAAAATGGCAGTGGCCCCTCTCTAAGGAGGAAAAAACAGAACATTCATGCCCACTATCCAGTACTTCTTTATGGCTAAATACATTCTAAAAATATATATAAACCAGCAAATCAGGAATCATCAAACAGTTTCTTACCTCACAGATGGATAACGAGCTCTGGTGGCTGCCAAGCATTGGCAATCCTAAACCCAACAATTACACAAAATGTGGAGTTTAAGAATTACATCACACACCATTGAACCAACATGTTGCTATCTGCTGCTAAATAACTCAACATTATTCATAAATGTTCTTACCGTTGACAGCAGCAGCCATTCCCAGAAAAATAACGTGTTTTGTTGTACTTCCTGTATTTTCCCAGCACCCTTTGATCTCTCAGCAGGCACACTGCTCCGAGAGATGGTAAAACTCCCTGCTGTCCAAAATCAACAGCTGTAGTACTGCTGCAGCGGAAAATTATTTTATTTCTTGGATATAGTGCTTATCACCTGGTTACATATAATATAGCTTGCAGAATATGATATATAATACGATAGAAGATAGATTAAACTACTCAACAGTAGTAGCCACCTCCAGAGCTGCAGCATTATACTGTTGTTTACAAAGCAGTGATAATGATACAATGAGATAATATTACACTCTGACATCTAACACACACTTTTACTTATGATACTTCAAGTAGAAATAATGGATGGCCCTCATTCCTTGACGAGTTTTCAGACTAGACATATCACAATAACAACAAATAACAAAAATGACTACGTTTCACTGTGATAGATTTTTATAAAGTATATATAGTATAAAAAGGAACGGCTTAATGTAAAAAAAACTAAAACAGTATTTTCAAATATGAATAGTTATTGGGTTAAATAAGGTACTTGTACTTCTCCAGTAAGATTGCCCAGTGTTGTTTTTGCCCCCACAGTGCTGACTGCATCTCACATCCTCCCATAGCCTCACCTATTTCCCATTTCCTGACCTTCACCTCGCATTGGTGATTTCTAACTAATGTGCATAAGACGTTATTTGTGTCCCTGCCTGGGGCGACCAATGCTCTCTGCCCAAACAACCCACTGCCTAGCCAACTAAGTAAATAAATGGGACAAGAAGAACAAATGAATAAGGAGATGGATGTTCCCTTCTTGGAGACACAGAGGCCTAATTTGAGCTAATAAAGGACCACATCAAGCATGACCCCTCACTGAGAATGGAGGGTCGATGAAGTGTCTGAGAAGCCCATGCAATCTCAAGTCAATTGCTCACAGGCCCAAAGATTTCATCGGCTCCTTTTCTCTTTACAGAAAGAAGGTGATGGGAGAGGGAATGAGAAAAAGACAGACAGAAAGAAGGAGGAGAAAGGTGACTGACAGCTGATTTTTTTTTTTTAAATGGAATAGGTCTTTATCATCATTCGCCCTCTTGATGCTCCGTCTCATCAGCTTGCTGCTAATCTGAAAAGGAGCCACTTAAGAATGAGCTGTTGTTTGTAATACGTTCAATCAATGGTTGACCACTATCACTGTAGTGAAATGGCGGCGGGGGGTCTGACAAAAGGAAAAACCACAGCAGATGAACAAAATTAGTCTCTAACCCTTTCCCTCTTGCCTGTCTTCCACTCTCTCTGGAGTTAGCCCCTGATCTGTGGGGTGGGGGGGTTATGGGTAATCACCAGAGCACTCCCAGCTGTGATCTGATTTGTGGCAGAGGGCAGCCAATTACAACCATCGCATCACTTTGTGCAAGACGGTTACTGCCTGCAGGGGGAGAGAGAGAGAGAGAATGAGGGAGGAAGGAGGAGAGAGGGGGAACAAATCGTGAGGAAGGAAAGGACGAATGGATGGAGAGAGTGAGGGGGCAGGAAGAGGGGGAGAAGGAGGGACTGACAAAGAGTTTAGAGAGAGGACAGAAGGGCATGAGAAGATGACAAAGAGCGAAGAAGAGAGGGAGGGAACGGGGGAGAGAGAGAGAGATTAGATACTGTGATTACACAAAGGATAATTCAGGTTTTTTACAGCTTGGATTGTTTTACCAA
Source organism: Morone saxatilis (assembly GCF_004916995.1). Lineage (NCBI taxonomy): Eukaryota > Metazoa > Chordata > Actinopteri > Moronidae > Morone > Morone saxatilis. The sequence goes on along the minus strand of NW_023339984.1, from coordinate 3,779,129 downwards.
TTATTTTTATTGGTTATGATGATTTTGCAATCATCAGGAGGCACATCCATAAAATCTTCGCAGGTGCTGAGTAAAAATAAGAATTTTTCATCTTTTTATGATAATGTTGTACTCAGAGATCACCAAAAGGACAGCATTTGTTTATTCATGCATGGATGTTTCAGGCAGATGTCCTGCAAACTGGAAACAGAATAAACAAATAAATGGAACATTAATAGATGGTTTAGCTGTTCTATTCATGATTGTTGCTTTTACAGACCCATTCTTCAGCTAGCAAGTTTGAGCATCTTGACTCATTATCAGTAAGTAAGTAATTGCCAAGATGTGGAAACATGGTGACTTTACTAACAGACTACTTGAAAATAAAAATGGTCACTCATAATAACGTGCCAACAGCGAATTATCACTGAACTCCACAGTTCCTCTCAGCTCTATGGAGCTTTACATTAGAGGACTGCATTAGGATTGGGATAGGCCTCAACCCAAATCTTGTGGGAGCAGGCAGTTTTGACCTTCCTGTGAGTGGGAGCACGGGATCAAAAAATAAACTGGGATTTCCACGAAACAAAACCAAAGCAAGGCAAGTTTGACATTTGGAGAAATTTCTCAGTTGTCACTGACACAGTAAAACAATGTCTTTTCACTTTTCATTTCTTTATTGTTGATTGTGAATGGTCAGAATGTTTGCACAAACAGGAGAACACACCTTGGCATTACCATTAAACTAGATAAAAACAGTGATGGGGTAGGTAAATGGTTGTAATGTTTTATAATATATAATGTGTAATGAGTAAAATTTAATAAAGTTGATAAAAAAGCAAACGATAGTGGAAATAGTTTCTTAGTTAAAGAGGGGAGTAATGTAGTGGGCAGAGGTATCAGAAAACCACCCATAGAAGACAGATAGATAAAAAGAAATAGGGGTTGACTTTTCACATTCTATAAGATACTAAGACAGCACAGCGTTGCACTTCTACAAGTAAATTCACCCACACTGACGTCCAATACAGCACAAGTCTTATTGCTTTAGCCTGAAATATGCCAACAAACATTTCAAAAGATATCAACAACTTATAACTTTTGACCCCATCCAAACTGAGGGAGAGCACTGCAAGATGCAGTGCCCCAGATTCCTATTTCTTAGCATTAACTTAATTTCCTTTCCATACTTCCTTCATTAGCGCCCATGTTAAGCTCTGCAGAATTGCTAATAAGTTAATTGAGGGCTTCTTAAGACTTTGTAGGTGACATTGAGAGGGAGATTGGCTTCACAATGTGTGGGAATGAGCTTTGCATAATATTTAATGGCCACTCGTGCTCCACGTAGTGTAGCTGTAGAGACTTCCGGGCTCATACTGTCACACACGCAGATATAGAATCACACACACCAACACACGCAGATATAGAATCACACACCAACACAGACATTTCCTGCTATGAGTATGGTGTCAGCATTAATTAAACACATTGTCTCCCACTAGGGGAGTAGCTGTGTGAGTGTGTGTAGGTGTGTGTGTGTGTGTGTGTGTGTGTGTATGTGTGTCTATGTGTTCTCTGCTGTCCAAAGCCTGTGTGTGCTTATTCACAT
>NW_023339984.1:3767549-3777441 GCF_004916995.1 Morone saxatilis | reverse complement strand
AGCAGACAGGTTGACAGTGCATGCAGAGAGTCAGAGAGAAGGAGTCAGGGAGGCAGGCAGCAGCTGTATTGGGATTTCCCATCGGGGCCAAAGGTTTGCTGCCCCTCTCTCTGTCTCTTTGCCTCTCTCTTCTACCCCCAGAGGCTTTGTGTAGACAGAAGAGACCTCTGTCCACACACTCACACATATAGATACTCTTCCTCCATCTAAGACCAACACTACGCCCACCAACAGACCACAGATGCTTGTCTGAATGTCAGAAGAAATACACTGTAAAGTGAAATATTGAAAGGGATGTCTCGTATGGTAATTCTGTCTCTTGAGTTTCTGTTTTCCTCTGGTTATGTGTGTGTGTGTGTGTGTGTGTGTGTGTGTTGTGTGTGTGTGTTGGTGTGTGTGTGTGTGTGCGCTTTCTGGGTATCTCCCAGACAGCTTGATTAGCTTGCTGTCCGATGTCAGAATTGCCCACAACAGATCAACCTTGAACAACCTTTCGGTCCACTTGATAAGGTTCATTCACTCATTCACTCATTCACTGCATTGAAGAAACTGAGCAGAGAAACATTGCAGAATGGCTGGGGTTTGAAAGTCTAGTAAAATATTATTATTACAGTATGTAGTATAATACGTGGTTGAAATAAACTAACTAATGATTTATACCATACCTTAGCAAAAATCAGGGTACTTGTGATGTATTTGTCTTTTTATAAATTTTATGCTGCCTTCTGCCTCTAGGCAGTAGGAAATTTGCAGCTATAACTTTTCAAGTTACTTATAGTAGATGCACACTATAAACTAAACAAAAGAATAGCAGTTGCAGGAAATAAAAGTAAGATAAGGCCTGATCAGGTAATACTGTACATCTGTCTCCTGTGTTGGTGGTGCTATCAAAGGACTAAATGAAAAGGTATCTATGACAGGACGGCTGTTAACCACTTGCATCAAGTATAAACCAAGCTCTAGGGCAGAAAGACACATGATGAGCTGGGTGGAGCTTCTGTCTCCCATTCTACCTCAAAGACAAGCAGCAAGTTCCTTATGTGGAGCTCAGTGGGATAGCCAATGTAGTGAGGAGAACTGTGACTTGGGTGCTGTTAAAAATTGTGGCATAGTTTGCAATCATCTTTTTTTATCCTTGAAATAACCCTCCTGCCACATGCAGCTCCTGCAGTATGAGTTTCAGTATCTGTATATGAATGAATACTGCAGTGACACCAGAAACAAGAAGGAAACTGCATTTAGACTGACAGAAAGATTGATCTACTGCACAGGTGGCAGAGTGTGGGCAGTTCCTGGCAGTGTTGCTGCATTCGGTGTGTGTCTACCTTTAGGTCAGACTACATAGAAACCCTTGATAAGACATCATCAAACAGTGTGGTGTCAGCTTTGCACCAGTTACATTTCAGGTCAGCATTTAGTGTTTACCCACAATGCTGATATATACTACTACTAGATAGAATTCTTTATATACAATGCATACGAATGTGTTAACAGCTCAGACAACATTTTGTGTTTTAGCACGGTATTTTTTCCTTTGATACATTAAGTATTGTATATTTAGCTGAAAGTGCTTCTTCATTGCATGACTTTTCCTTCTCATGTTTTTTTTTTTTTTTACATTGCGGCTTTGCTTAAATTAAATAAAGGATTTGAGCATTTCCTCCACCACTGGTCTGGTATATTAAAAACAATGCTATCAGGCAGTCATCTCTGGCACAGATTTAGGAGCAGTAATTTGAAGTGATAAGACCCAATTTGTATGAATTTGTTCAAGTTGGAAATGAAGCTCATTGCGCTTGAGGTCTTGTTAAAACTGAGTGAGAGAAGGAACATGAATTTGAAATGCTTTTGAAATACAGATGGGTTGCTCCATTTTGCTAAATGAAAATGTGAAAGCCTTGCAAATCAAATCACAACTAGTCTGGAAATCACTCCGGCACTGCGTTATAATTCTTCTCTCCAGGAAATATCACCCAAGTGTGACGGTTTATTTTATCCTGAAGCACCATATATATCTCCATCAAGGGTACTGTATGTGTACAAGATTCATGTGTGGGGAGCGGCTGAAGAGCTTTGTAATGAAGAAAGAGCACACAATGCAGGATTACCAATTCCATGCACAGCTGGATTGTCTGTTGTGAATGATACCTGCTGCACATACAGTGGTTTTGTTAAGTGAATCTCCTGCAAGACCAATCTCTGCTGGTCTGTCATGCTGGACAAGTAGTTATCCAGCAAAAGATTGAAAGTGAGAAAGAATAGATTGGGTGAAGAGGCTGGCGAAAGGGGAAGGCTGTGAGGGCGAGAGACATGGCAGAAGGAAAAGTGAGACGGTGAGGGCAGAAGATGAATACGGGAGAGAATGAAAGGATGACAGAGAAGGCAAGTGAGAGACAGAAACTGTAGAACTAATAGGAAGCAGAGAGCGAGCTGGAGAGATGGATTTGACTGACTAAATGAGAAATGCAATGCTGACAGAGACAGCAGAGCCAAAGTGAGAGACTGCCCTGGGAGGCAAAAGATGTGGTGGAAGGAGAGAAGTGGACAGCCCAGCTCTGCTGCTTGCCATTCCAGGTATCATCTTTTCCAGTCGCCGCTGATTAGTGCCTGAACATATCTCCTGGGGAGAAAATTAAATATTGATCTATTTTTCTCTCTTCATTCTAAACCCCATCCTCTTTTTTACTCTGCCTCTTTTTTATATTGAAAAGACCACTACTGATGGAATTTCAAATGTGACTGGTCAGGGGTAAGCTGTGTTAGGGAGCTTTCACATATGACAACAAAACTCGCCCCTGGTGTCCTTAAGTCCATTCATCCAATGGTTAGTGCTTTTTACTGCACTCTGTTCAGTGCAGTGAAAGCTGCTGCACCTTGTGTGACTGCAAGACCATGGTCACACTCTCTTTGTGTGTCTAATAAGTATGAGGAGTCCAGGAGGCCAAAATGAGTAGTACAAAGACAAAGCCGTAAATTCATATTTGACCACTTTGTACCAATTTACAATACATTACTTGCAGTTTTTTTGCAACTTCAAACTGAAAACTTGATAAAAAAAACAACTGAATGTTGTTTGCATTCACAATACAGCATGCAAAAACAATTTTTTTTTGCACTTACTAAATCAGTAGCACAGTCAACTTTCAAACTGGCACCTCTAAAGCTTGCTAATCTATCAGTGGGAGCCCGGCTTTCTGTTGTGGGTTTAACTGGGGCCTGAATGTACTGTGAATAAGATCATTTGTTTAATTGGTAGGGAAGTGTAACAAAGGGGAACTGTTACAAAGCTCTGTGTGTGTCATTTGAATCACTGAGGACAAACAGCTTTCCATTCCACCGCTATTGATTACTTCTGAAAGTACACTGAGAAGGACATAGGAAGACCATATGACCAGAAGCTGTATCACATATAAAAGTCAAAATAATAAAACTATTAATATCCTATAGGGAGGACAGCTCCCTATCCTCTCAGGTGGTATCATAAATCCTCCTACTCCACCTGAGTCCTTTGGGTGGCATAAAAAGAACAGTCACGCATGTAAATCCTCTCCTTTATACCCCTTGTCCCTCCTTCTCTCCCGTGTCCTGTTCTTCTCTGCGGAGCACTGGTTTTCAGTGTGACGGCCTCAGCTGTGAGGGTCCAGAGTGGTTGTGACAGGCCAGGATAGCAGCCGTTCCCCGCTGTCTGGGAGGATTAACTCTCCTTCTTCAGGATGACTGGGGATGCCTCCTGGCCTCCATACCTGGCTTCTATAGGGTCCTCTCCACATAACAGGGCAGACTGGGCCACTATGAGCTTCGTACAACATGATGGTTTATTTGAAAAAGATTAATTGCAGTTGAGCATTAACAGCATTCGTTCATGCTACTTTGCCATATGAGAAAGGTATAAATGCAGTGCCATACCTGGAAGTGCTACATCTATTTGTTTTAACTGAAATAAACTACCACACTAATGTGAGACATTAGTGTAATTACTGTACACAAACAAGACTATTTCCAAGAAGACTAGCAGCCTCTACCACCCTCCACACTGCATTATACTGTGCATCGTGGACTGTTTAATGGCACAAAACAGCAAACAGAGCAAGAACAGACATTATACAGACGAGTGGTCTCACTTCTGCCTGCTCGGGTCTGCACTGCAAATACCTTTAGGCTGAAAAGGTTGTTTTTTTATGACTGGGACTTAATAGGTGTCTCACATTCAGCCTTATTTCTGTAAGAGGCTTTATTTAGTCAAAAAAGACTTATATTTGAGATGGAACAATTTTGCTCATTTGTTGATTCTATTTTGAACACCATACTATGGTAATATGGATACTTCGGACAAAATGTTAGTGAGATGACTTGGAGGGTGACCACCCAAACCAGATGATGCACACAGTGTTCTTTCCATTATCTATCCTATGGCAAATAGCAATATCTCTTAGACAGAAAACCACATGGTTTATTTTTCTCGTTTTGACAAACAGCAAGTGATATAGTACCATGAGATAGAGGATACAAGAGACAGGAGAGCAGGAAGAAATCTGTAGTTGGCTTCACATTATAATAAGTAAGGGACATGCCCGATGAGGTGTCCATTATCAGGAATCAATGGATGATGCTTATTGGACAGTTGCGTCTACAGAGTCCATATATTCCTGATTATGTACACCTCGAACGGGATTATCCTGTTTATACCATGGACACTTGCCAAAGAAAAAAAAATAAGACCATTAATTTATATTTTCATGCATTTCGCAATCAAAATGTAAAGTTTTTCACAGGCCATAACTGTGTTTCCCTGGTTATACCTGAGGGTTTAACTAATACCTGGAACAGTAAATACCATCCCATAAGGTTCTTATGCAATTGAAACATTGTTCACTACTGCAGTAAATATTATGATTCTCAGACACGATTTAGCAATGGCAATATTTCTAGTTCCTCCAATCATAGAACCCTTTGGCTTGACTACATGCCGGAAAGCTAATGTTACGTTAGCAAGATTCAAATTCAATAACATTGCATGCAGTTTACAAACAGTAAATATAATTTGACAGTTTAACAAAAAAGACTAGCTAGTTATCTGTCATTGTCCCTAAATTAATATCAAGATTTTCACGAACAAATGATAGGGCATGTGCACTGTCAGCTGCAGCCTGAAGTAGCACGGTGAAGAATGAATGGGGTGCTATTAGTCTTCCATTACTATTTGTTTTTGTTGCTTCATGCTCAGGTCTAATAAGATTCCTGTAGAGAATAAAATGGCTTATACTCAAATTGAACTCCATGTTGGAAAAATGGCATGATTCAAACATGGCAATATGTATTATTTTAAAAACTTCACTGCAATTTGCACTATTTTCTTATAATGCTATTTTTCGTGATCCATTGTTTGATTTCCAAATATTGCATTACAAGGCATGATATCTATGTCTTGTTGATCATTTTTAATCATCATTGTCACATTCAAGATAACAACTGTGAAGGTAACAAAGAACACACCAAAGTTGATGAGCACCATCAAGCTCAGGTGCCGACTCAGAGCTGTGTAATGATTGTTTCAACAAGGCTTTTAAGGCAACACTATGGAATTATCAGAGTAGAAAACCAGTGTTAATGACTGTTATTCTTTCAACTTGCTAATTATCTTCACTGTATAAGCAAATAGGTAATGTGTGTAATTATGAATACATTTTATAGAGTATTTCAAAGTGTTATTTTTAATCTACCAAAAAAATTGGACTGCTGTTTTTGAAGTGGAAAGAAGCTGTGTGAGTACTGTATGCTTTTCTCTCCGGTTTGCCCCTGCAGCCATTAAGACTTATTGCCCTGACATAGTAACTGTAAAGCAGGAGCTTGCAAACCAATTCCCACTTTTTCCCCAATCGACCTCTCTTTTCCACATTGGTGAGCAATCGTTGAAAAAAAAAAAAAAGCCTGACCTTTGGTTTTATAGACCATTTGCGATATGGAAAAAAATGTCATAGTGTGATTCCTCTAACTACCATGAGTATTGAAGAAAAATCCAACAGCCCTCAGAATCACTGGCCGCAAAAGGCCTTTGCAGTGCTTATGTGTGTGTATTTGGTATGGGTACCTTTATCCACAAGTTCAATTTGAACTTTCACGCACCATAAATAGCCATCAAGCGGACATTGTAAACTTGTGAGATTGAGGAAAAGACAGCTCTTGCATTAAAAGGACGACCCCAGAACAGATGGGATGCTATGCTCTGCTGACAAAGCCCAAGGCCCAAGACCAGACTCCATCATGATGACCAGTCCACCGTGGATTCCACAAGAGAAATAGCAAGTAAATCTTGACTGGCTCACATCCAAACATCCAATTATTCAGCGTCAGGGAAAGCCTCTTCCCAGCCTGACTTTATTTGAAAATTTTGAACAGGCCAAACAGGAAATGTGCTTTCATTTTCAGAGGCAGCCGAGAGCCAAGATTGAACGCCATTTTAATGAGCTTTCCCAATGAGGTGCCACCTGTTTTATCCAGATAATTGGATGATTGGCCACCCTTAAACGACCCCTGCTTGGCAAGCAATCTTTCTTTCTTTCTTTCTTTCTTTCTTTCTTTCTTTCTTTCTTTTTCTCTCTCTCTCTCTCTCTCGCTCTCTCTGACAGATTACACCACGCTCAAGAATAACCATAACCAATGCATGTAGAAAGCACATTCTTATTGAAAAGACTCAACAGATGATGGGAAAACTGAAAGCAGACAGCATTCAGCTTTATGTGCAGACATTAGTCCTGCCTGCTACTGTAAACCTTTCCAGCACCATGCACACAGCTCAGCTGGAGAACTCGGATTTTCTCTTTTCACGACATCAAACATAAAAACCATTTCAATAAGAACACAATTGAGTCTCTATGACTGCTTTACATACAGTATGTGGTTGCTACAGTTGTTGTACACCAGTGTATATATGTTGTTGTAGCTACCTAACCTACTTCATTTCATAATGGCACCATACTATAATTGGTCTCAATTAGACCACATTTAGAAGCATCATAGCTCACTGATGGCTTGAACAATAACCTTACCGTTTTCTGTGTCTTTATGGATCTATTTGCTGTAGAACAGATTCCCCACTGAGACAATTTATGTAATTATATCCGTTTCACAGTGCACTATTGAACACCAGTGACTATGATAAACTTGATAATTTCATAATTTCACACTTCTGGTATACATACAGCAGACATAGCCGGCTGTAGCTCCGCCCATATGGGTACAAATGAAGCCAATTGCGACTTCCCGGTATCTCTGTAGGAGAATTATTGAGAAGAGACATTGCATATAGAGATGTCTTTGCTGTCACTTTTATGAGCAAAGCGAACGGCATAATTGTCCCAAGTGAGCTGAATGTTGTAAATTTTTATCCGAATGTAAGCATTTAAATAAATTGACATATAATGTAATAGGTACAGTAGTACATAAATATGAATAATGCATTGTATGTCAGCAATTAAAGCTATTGATTGAGTTTTTTGAAACCATTTTGATCTGTCTATATTGAAGAAATAAAATAAAGAAATAAGGAGAATTCAGAGATTTAACTTTTGTGTCTTGTCTATTCTGCTCAGTCCTGGCTGTTTGAAGATATCATAGATAAAGCTGTATTTTAAAAAGAGCTCAGTTTCACACACAACTGAACTAAATCAGTCATAATTACCTATTGCAACATGTCATTGCTGTCAATGCCATGCAATATCCAGTGGTAGAAACTCAATATTTACAGAAGTCCATTAATGTAAAAAAAATCCTGCATTCAAAAACCTACTTAAAATAAAATAAAAGTAAAGAAGTATGCTCAGCAAAATGTAATAAAAGTTCAAAAGTAAGTAGTATACCTGGAGAAAATGTGCCCCTTTGGCTGATATACAGAGGGGAAATTACTCTTTGTGGAACTGCTAACAGGTCATAGGAATCTGAAAAGAGGCTCCAACTATACATCATAGTGTATGTTTTTATGTAAAATATGAAGTATTATTACAACTGTGAAATCAATTATGGTAGAGCAAAAAGTAGGGGAAACTGGGCTGTCTGTACTGCCGCTACATGCCTGAATGACATAAGCACTAGCATCTAAGCATCTAAGCTAAGTCAGCTCTCTGGGGGTTTGTGTCACACTTACCTGTTGAACCCCGTTTCCAGCAGCGAGTCCCCTTAACCCCTAAAGTATTCCAGAAAGTCTCAGATAAACTAGCCAATTCACAGTCAGCCACACCAAGTAAGAGTGTGTAGTCAGGTTTTCTTTTAGATAGATATACAATTCAAATCTGTGGAAGATCACAATCCTTCTTAGAGTGCCTTCTCTAGTTAAAATCCCACAATCATGGGAACAAGAAAGTGTTTGATACACCCAAGGAGAGACAAATAGACTGACTATCCATGACTGAAGGTCTGGAAAAAAGTAGGTAAGTTGTTTGTTGTTGTTGTTTTAAAGATGTTTTTGTGTACTCAAAAAGGTGTTTTTGCTCAAGCTTGTGTATGCATGTGAGTAAAATGTTTGAACCTGAGAGTTGGGAAGGGGGGTGGGGGGCTGATTTAGCTGGGTAATTGAGTGCTTAATCCCATCAAAGACTGCTTCATGCCATCCGCTTCTCCCATAATCTGCCCGTAATTACACACTCCCAGCATCAGACACACACACATACAAAGTTGAGCTTGTACACATGTACAGAAACACACACACACTGCCTTGTTCGGTCTTAAAAACAGTTCATCTTAAGGTTATTAATGATGTTTTGTCCCCATGAAAACTGATAACATACAGGTTTTTGTGGACAATTTTACAACATAAGTGTCCTACTATAAACACATTCATATATTTAAAGAACCAGTGTGTAGGATTTAGTGGCATCTAGTGGTGAAGTTGGAGATTACAACTAACTGAACACACTCGCGTCTGTAGAGGTGGGAATGAGAACGGACTGTTAAGTGTGTAAGAGGAACTACGGTGGCTGCAAAACTTGCAAAAAACACTCAATAGGAAGAAGACCAGCGACATCAATATGAACTGAAAACATACCTATGACTATGATATTTCATTTCTGTCGATAGATCCTCTTAAATGTTATACACTGGACCTTTAATATAACCTGTTGTGCACACAGCTAATTCCTAAAGCTAATAAATGCACTAAGCAGCACAGTCTTTATGTCAACACATGTTATCTCAAATAACAAATTTGGTGTTACAGTTATGACTGCTGGAATTTTATATCTTTAAGAAGTTACAGTGGATCAGGGGAAATAAGTTTTTCCAAATTAATATGCATCATGGCATTCCAAAATCTTATCAGATTATGTCCTGTGTAGGTGACACTGTGTGCAAGGAGGTGGTTTCTATCTTGTTGATGACACAATGTCTGCACATTGTCTACCAGTGCTGGCAGGACATACTATAAAACCTCCAGATTAGTATCTTCATAATGTCATTCCAGCCACTCACTTGTTATGACTTTTTCCCACTCACACTGCAGAGAGAAATCCATTAGTGTCCCTATTTGCTTTCAGGTTGTCCACGGAGATACAAAACCATTCATCTGTCACAGTGTGATATATATGCTACACAGTGTGTGAAACACACTCTTAACCTGTGGGTCAGTGCAGTGAATCCCAGCACTGACACATCTTTGATCAAACTACAAAATGGCTCCAACAGCATAGTTGTCCCACATAAATCCTAAATGTTCTAGGTAAGCCAAGGAGGAGGAAAGGAGGTGTTTTTTTTCGTAGGCTAGCATGGCCAAAGGGCCTAGCGCTGATGCTAGTAAATAATATGGTAAATACTGACGCTTTTATTCCTGAACATTCCCATCTGTCTGGCCCAGGGAGAAAAAATAAATACTGGTAAAGTGGAAGAAGGAGAGAGAGAGAGAGAG
>NW_023339984.1:3763227-3767449 GCF_004916995.1 Morone saxatilis | reverse complement strand
ATAGGGTACTATGAGCTCTTCATGATAAGAAGATAAGAAAAATAACAACTATTGGTCTTCATGGTCCTCAGAGGATGTATACCAAGGACTTTGGCGATCTGCTGACCTTTCCCATAACTCCCCCATGAGGTTGACATTTGTATGAAATTTGGCGAAGACATTAATTGTCCCGCCACCAAACAACTTTGGTGATCTCTAATTTTCCATTTAGCATCATAAACTGGTCAAAATGTTTATTTGTTTCATCTTTGATCTATGTATACACAACTGTATTTTTATCAACCATCTTGTTGAACGAGAGACGGGTGATGTGCAACAAGGGCCTCTGGCTGGACTCGAGACTTTGCATACCGCTGTCCAGAGTCTAGACCTGTCCTGTAATGGTTGCAGCATGACACGGATGCTTTATCCACATCAGAAGAAGTAGAAGCAGGTACCGCAATGTCAAGGCATATTCTAAAATTGCTTCTGTCACCTTTTATCACATCTTGACATTTCCATATCTAACCCTTTTCACTTCAGCCAAGTATTTCTTTTTACATTTCTGGCATTTTTTCTTTGCACAAATTTAAAATGTGACTATAAAGAGGTGGAACAAAATTTCCCTAATGTATACGAGTGGGACAAGATGGAGCAAGGCCCAAAACTACAAGATAAAAAAAGGACAGAACGACAAAAGGCCTGCCAAATATAAACACTCTATCGCATCAACCACATACACACACTCTCACACACACACAAATACACTCTCCATCAAACGGTGGAGGTGGGCCAACTTGCACGGTGGCAAGGTTGACCTCTTGTCTTGCTCAGGTGTCTATCAGCTGAGACAGAGAAGGAGCTGGGAGAAGAGGCAAGAGGAATTGAGGGGGAGGAAAAGGAGGAGGAAGGGACAACAGGCAACAGACTGCCAGATCGCTGTGTGGCAGAGCAGCGTGGCCTCTGGCACTGTCACCGCCGCCGCCACTGCTGCTCCTGTTGTTGTTGCTGTCAGATGACGACAGGACAGAGAAAAACAGAGAAAAACAAAAAAGGGTCGGGTTAGGGAGGACATTGCTACTGATTGGAAAGACTACCAAAATATCTTATTCAAGTAGAAATGCTGTCACTTTGTTTTTCTTAATTGGAAGTGAAATTACTAAGGCAAAATGTTCACACATATAGTCCTTGGATTTGTTATAGCACCCAAAAGCACCCCTAAATCTCCAAATGTCCTCTTACATGTAGCTCATGGCTGAAGTTTCAAAACTGAACACAGATGAAGGTCTAATGAAGGTCAGCATTTTGTTCCATTATCTTGTATCTTGTACTAGGATAGGAGTAGGATATTAAATGAACTTTGTGTATTAACTATACTTCTATATAAACTACAACTGAATTATTTTTTAATAATAACTGATTAAGTTAATTATAGGTTTGGGAGTAGGGCCACACCACAAACACACCTCCAATCACCTGGGTTTCCAGTTTCCCTTCCCTACCCAGTACTCAGCCCTCCCAGACCGACACCTTTCTTCCACCTTCACCCCTCAACTTTGCATCTGCATTTATCTGTTCTCAACATCCAATACCTCCTCAACTTCCATTAAACCATTAAATGACATGATGTTGTCGTGGTCCTTACTAGTGAATAGACTATTAAACTTTGGCTCACATTTTCTTCAAAAGGGGAGCATTTAATTTCTGGGTGATAAACAAACAGACCTCCAGTCGCAGTGAGTATGCTGGCATCAGCTTACAGTGCCATATTCAACAGCAGTTCCCAGCCTTTGCTAACTTGCCAAATTGGATTTAGTTTGGAGTAAACTGTAGTGTACTGCCGGGCTAACTGCTGAGTGAGAGGCACTCGGTGTCCTCTCTCACCCCTCACTGCTGCACTCTCTAATTCTCAGGCTGGACTCTATCTGTCTTTGCCTCTAGCCAAGGAAACCAAATGTCAGTTTCAGTCTTCTTCCACTGCCTCTGGTTTATTTTATATGTTTCTTGTTCATTTGTTAACTTGGTTTCAGGCATAACACACTTTCAAAGGCGTGGGAGACACAATTGGACACATACAAAAAGATACTAATAAACTGTAAGACAATTTAAATATAAAGAGCTATATGTTGGATCTGGACACATAACAGTTAAAGATTAACTTCAGGAAATGTGAGAGAATCCAGTTAACAGTTCTATATGGCACCCTATGGAAGGACTATACAGTGTGTACATGACACCCCTAATGAGGAAAATATGCAGAGAATTGAGTAACGACTCAGCACAGCAGAGAAATCTGTATGGATTGGACAGTTCTGTTCTGATGTCTCTTGATGCCAAAGCTGTTTACAATTAGCAAATCAGATGACTCGAAACGACGCATTTAGGCAAGTTGTCAAGAGGACAGTACAGACTTGGTGCATAAATAGTTTGGAAAACCCTTCTCTTTCACTATGATTCCTTATCTGAAGAAAGATGCAATATATTGTAAATGTTAACAGTCTTGTATTGCCAGATTTTTGTCCATACTATGATTGCACTGAGCCAGCTCTAAATAAAAGTAAATATAAAGCTGTGGGAAACACTAATGGGTTATATTAATTTGTCTCATATAAGTTAGTCATTATAAATATAAATTAATTTATCTTTTAGAGTTCATCTTGTGCAGGTCGCAGCTACACTAAGCTCAGTGGTTAATTGGCTAAATCTAGTGGTAGTTAGAGCAAAATCTTAAAGAGCAATTTACCTGCTGCATTCCTGCCTTATATACACTCATTGTGTCAGAGTTTTTTTTTATTATCAGTATGCAACTCATTAGCATTAATATATGCAATTTGGTATTCTGTAGCTACAGAGATGTTTAAAACTAGTGGTACTGTACGACTGACAAAATAATTAATTAGAGGATGCATACTTACAAATATTAATTTAATCAGGCTTTTTGTTTAGATAGAAAGATGTTCTTTATTGTCCCCAATTTTTTTTTATACATTTCTGTCTAGAATAAAATGATTTGCAATCATTTACACAAATTCTAGATTTTACCTTTCATATTGTCATTGCAGCATGCTTATGTGCAACCAGCAAAAAGACCAATTCATTCAATGTCAACTCAGTTTGTATAAAATGGCTATGCAATATAGTACTGAACAATCTTCAATCACTGGAAAACAATCATCAGTTTACACTTTTATTAACTCACACATTTGTAGTATACTGTATGTTTTGTCATTTCTTATTCTGAAAAAGCAACATACCTAATAAGTACAAAATAAGTTCTCTACAGGCAGTACACTTCAATTACTTTAAAGTACACCACTTTCACTTTTTGAACTTCAAGCTAATGTATGTCATGCTGTCTCTTTGCAAAATCAAAGCAAATAAAGTAGGTCAAGTGTCTCTGTAGATGTGATGTTAGATGAATGAACAGGACAGAAAATTATAAGGGGCATGCCAGGCTCTGCCTAAAATGCCCTTAAACATTTGCTAACAAACAAAACAAGAGATCCCCCATTACATTCTCCTCTCATGCATATCAAATCTACACAGGAACCCACACATATGTGGTGGGGAAGTTTACATCACTTTTATTCCAATTAGCTATTCACACTTGGCTAGCTAGCAGTGTATGCCTGTAAAAAGTTCCATCTGTTAATGTATCACAGCTTTGTGTTTCTCATACCAGCTTTCACAGGTTATTTAGTTAGCCAACAGAGTCAAGCTTTCACAAATCCCACAAAGAAATCTATTGTCTTGTATTGTTGTTGAAACTCCTTTGACAGAGGTTATGTGGTTACAAAGGTGAGTGATGCAGCCGTTTCTAAGTGATTGCAATGACATTTTAGGGTGCTGTCTTCTGTTCTGTTGCAGTGGAAGATGCAAATGATTTCATGCCTTGACATGAGGTGACTATTTTTAGCAAGAGGACATCTGATGTTTGATGAGGGTTTCACTGTCAACAGAGTTTTTCTTTTCCAGGAAACATGCCATAGAGTGGATTCTGCAGTGAGACAGATAGACTGTAAGATAATTTCATCCTTCGTCTTCAAAAAATGGCACAGTCCAAACTCCAAACACACGTGCACAGACACACACTAACTAATGATAAACACAGAAGTGAAAATCATCTGGCTCAATTAAATGCCATGATCACAATTCGACTGATGGATACAGACATCCCTACACACTCCTGTGCGCAGATGTGCACAGGCAGTCTACATCAGTACACTGAAAAAAGTGATTCTGA
>NW_023339984.1:3747134-3763202 GCF_004916995.1 Morone saxatilis | reverse complement strand
AGTGCGATTCTGAGCATTTTAAATATAACATTAATGGAATCTTGTAAAATTACACAATACAGAAATCGCCAGCTCTGTAACGCTCCTGGTGACATAGAATGTGATCCGTTTACATATAATATGCATGGTGTTAAAATACAGAAACGTGTTGTTGTCGTCTTACGCGCAAGCATTATGTATTATTTCACATCACTCCAAAGACAAACCACGCAAACAAACAAGAGAAATATGGTGAATACTGACGTGAAGTGCCCGGCGCAAGCTGACAAGTTGTGGAAGTTAATATCTCTCCTGCATTTAAATCCCAAACTAGTAACCCTAGCACTGTTACCAATGTCTGAGCTGATGACACCTGTAGCCACCATCTGTACCGGTTGAACGACACTTATATAGAGACCATGTCAAAACAAAGATATTTCTCAGAACAGGATTACATGCCAACGATATCCGTTGATATGATTTAACTGTAAGAAACATAAAAAACAGGCATGCATTGCTGCTTCATCAGTTCGATTTTCTGACGGGGTTAGGAATAGTCACCCACCGTGGTTTGGGACCACTACCCAATGGTTATTGGGAAAAAGGCCACTTCGAGACCAAACCCTCAGTTGTCCAACCTTTTTAGCCTGGATGTTGACATCGTGCCACACTGGCACCATCTACAGGCAGTTATGGTAAGTAACAGGGGCCTCGGTGACAGGGAAAGTTTCACCACGTTGTGCCTCCTACAGGGGTAATTATTGGCCCCTTTTGGGTTCTGGAGGTGTGGCTTCGAACACGTACTGTTGTTGGTACGCAATATAGATTGTGTAGTACCTGTTAGTTTGGTCTCGTCGGGTTTGATACTCCAACCAACACGAAGAAAGCATGGCAGCCTCCGGATGTAGTTCCTGTGGCACCTGCTCAGTGTCCTGTCGGGAATCACTAGTCTCCTCTCGCCATCGTTGTCGAAGCATATCTTATGAGCATGATAGTAACGTGAAGTCTCCTCAAAATGTCCGATTGCACAGCATCGGGGTGGTGTTTGAAATTGTGTTAGCAATAGGAAAGCTTGATTAGTATACTCGTATTTCTGTCTGCGATGGACTGTTGCAACGGGTCGTTACTGAGACCGTCGAAAATGAATGCTCAGCCTCGGAAAGCCGCTGCCAACTGCTGGGCACGTGATCTCCACCACAGCTTACACCTTCGCAACGTCGGTCAGCAAGACTAGAAAGGCGCTCTAAAAGCTTATCACCGCGCTGGCGCGAGGGGAACCGGCGTTTTTAACGCCCCACTAGAGGAACTGTTATGTTTACCTGCTCAGGATTTGGGCCATTTTTCCCTCTATGATGAGCATGCATATATGTATTTGTCCTTCACTCTATGTGCTTTGCCCACTGGTGGTTAAAAATGTACTGTGGGAGATGTAACTACAGATAAGCCTGGAACAAATTAAGTATGGCGCGCCTTTTCTGCTCTGGTTATTTGCACGTGTTTGCCACGCAGAGAATGGGTTGAGGATATTTTAAGTGATCACTTCACCTACGTCTTTTCTGGTGGTCTGTTCTTTCCGCTTCGGTCTGCCAAAATGATTTATAAATCAAAAATTTCAACATAACCTTAACTGAACTAGCTGTATTCTTACGGCAATTAAATGCATCACAACGGTGCTGTGGGTGCTCAAACAGTCTTCTACCATTAGTGTTTTAACCGAACCACCCGTAAAACATGGATTGCACATTATTCCAATCGGCAAATCTAAAAGTTAAGTGGTCGACCGTCACTAAATTTCACTTACAAACGAGCTGGGGCCTCGGGTTCCAAGCTTGGATGGCCTTCATAAACATTGGTTTTTCACTAATCGAACAACGTTTGTTAACTGAACTGAAGTAATTTCTACGACATTAATTTGGCCCTTTTGGGGTTTGGTTGCATACGTTGTGTTTATTTTGTAATTCCAGTCTTTCTAATCCCGATCAATTGTCGAGTAAACTATGTGACAAACGATGTGTTCCTTTGAACATTCTTTCTGTTCCTTGGGACTCACTGTTATCCACCCATAAGTTGTTTGTTGGAGTCCTGGACCAACTTAACTATAATCATCCCACCATTAGGTCCAGTATACTTTAAATAACGTACACCTTTCCGGTGGCTAGGCTAGAGTCAAAAACAATCTCAAACTAGATTTTTCCTCAACACCTGAATGATCCATTTATCTTCCAAAATTCAGAAGTATATATTTTCATGTCTCTAGAGGCGCAGCTATAGTTATCACTGTACTCTGATGACCAGCTGGTTTTTGCCATACTGACAGTGAGTGATGAAACTATCTTCATACCTTAAGACGTGTTCCAGTTTTTAATTATTTTTGGGGAAACCAAATGTTGGCTTGGTTTGCTAAAAAAAGAAATAAGCTCTAAGGATTTTCTCCAATAAGGCAGCCTTCTTATGGTGATTTTTGTTTATGAATATTTACATCTCATGGCTAAGAAATCTACTTTTTATTTATTGAATAAAGTTACGGTGTTGATGGTACATAGGCTGAAACAGTCTATTAGCTATTAAATTAATGTTTTTAAACAAACATTTACAGTTTTTGTATAAAAGGTATGTCTTTTTTATTAGTGTACGCGATCGAAGATCATACAAGTACACTGATAGTTCAAAATCAAGATTTAGATTTTTGTGTAAAAAAAAAAATATTGGTAGGCACCAAGCTAGAACACCCACCTTAGTGAAACCGTAAAAACAACTTACCTTACATCACATACCCAGATGATCCACAAACCAGATTAAAAATCAACTTACACCAAAATGTATCTGA
Source organism: Morone saxatilis (assembly GCF_004916995.1). Classification (NCBI taxonomy): domain Eukaryota; kingdom Metazoa; phylum Chordata; class Actinopteri; family Moronidae; genus Morone; species Morone saxatilis. Next base: position 3,760,396 of record NW_023339984.1, on the reverse strand, counting down.
TAAACATAAAAATGTTCAAAAAATGATGCTCAATGTGAATAATCCTCATAGTAATTTAATGTCAGAAATCCCCACATCAAAAGCGATGGCTGTTTCGGTGTGTCTATTTGTGTATTTAACTGTACAAGAAAGTGAATATAGCAAGGATATTCAAGAATACAGGCTGGAACTCCCTTGTCATGCAATTGGACATTCCTTGTTAACGTAAATACCTAGTGGAAACAAACAAAAGGTGGTATACACTTCACAGGAGATTCTGGATTATATGTGTTTTTAAAAACACTGAATATGAGATTTTGGAAATAATGTTACGCACTTCGTCATCTCACTGTTCTTTCGGGGTGGAAAGACCCATGTCCTCTCGGAAAACTTTTGCAGTCCAACAGGTCTCAAGGACTTCTTAGAAATCTATACCACACCGCTACTGCTGGGCATGGTCGTTAGGGACATATTATGTATCAGCTTGCTAGGAGCTGCCGATGAAAGAGACAGACCTCACTTTCATCCTCCACCACTGAGCTTCTATTAGGGATTAACGTATAATGACTTGTCACCAGGGAACAATACGTTCGATGTGGATTTGGATACCAACTCCAGAACCTCTGTTAAATTCGAGGGAAACTTCTTACAGGACATGCAATTTTACTGCCTCTCAGATAGTATGCAACATATTGTCCAGAACATCGGAGGCTGTTTTCAACACCAGGACAGCTACAGACTCGGAAGTATACCGCTACTCCCACAACTACTGTTGTGCTTTGATTTCCCCATTTACTGGTAGGAGAAAGAATAATGGTTCTGTCTTGAGCTATTTCGACGAAATGCAATTTAACAAGATCCAGTTTCAGACAAAATTTGATGTCCAGTTTTCTCCTACAGTGGGGGAGGGATGCTTTCTTTTCCTCCGATCTCCACCCCCCCCCTCTCTCTTCTTCTTCTGGGCGTTTACCTGAAGTGTCGCGCTGAAGTCCCGGTGGGATTATCTCTTGTTAAGCCTGGAGGAAACGCACGAAGAAGAAAATTGTGCAGATAAGTGTAGAAAAACCGCGAGAGTAGTGTGTGAAAAGAACACTTATGTAAGTACAGATAAGTAAGTAAATTTAATTGTATGATATGAGGCTACATTCTTTATAAACACTTATTAAACTAAACTGAACCCACATGATCCAGTAGCTATAGTAAACAGTGGACATGTACTAAAAAATGATCAAATAAAACAAGAAAAACACATCTGGCATTCCAATTTTAGATCAAATGCTTATATATAAATAAGAGAACCTTACCCCTGATAAAAAAAGAAAACCTTCAATATATGCGCACACTATATGAACCGTATACATTTCAAACATATTCATGAAACAAATTGTCTTGGCCAACGGGACATAAACCTCTTATCTATCCTGTCTTTCGCGACTTAACGCGCCTATATCTCAACACCGTTCGTCGGCATTGCATTTCTGTCTTTACGGGTGCAATTTGCGACCCACTTCCCAAGAGCTAGTGGACAACAACCTTCTCCTTCCGGTCGGCGATCAGCAGACTCAGCTTTCGGATGTAACGGGTCTTTCATTCCTAACAACTGGCACGTAGCCGTTATGGATAGAAAAGCCTTACCCAGAAAAACCCAAACCCATCAACGTTGCTTGTCACGATAATCACAGTCTAGATCAGTGTTAAACACAATCTCCTTTTATATATCTTGAGCACCAATAAATTTGATGTCTTAGCAATGTGAGGACTTAGCTCTAGTGATCGGAGACTAGGGTAAAAATCTGCCGAACTTCCCCTTAATCTATATTTAAACAACTGCACCTACTCCCCACTATTCACCTGAGAAGCGTATGTAGCCTACCACATATATTGACCATGCATCATGGTGTATTCTTGTATATACGCGCTCCCCTGATGTGTCATATGTCGGGCGCAGCCTCCATCAGGTATATGAGCTGAGATTGGTAGACGCCTCGCGCCTGTTGTATGTGCCTACATTATGAGAGTCCCCTTGTGCTCCTGAAGAGATGGGAGGCGGCCCCTGCGGACGTATTCTGTTTAAAGAGATGTGTTCACTATAGTTTTTTATGATGGTATCAAATCTATGGCTATTAAAAAAAAAGTATGACACCAGATCTAACATTATTCTGTGTGTAAGTGTATGTATGTCTTAGAAGATTTCTATAATTACAAATGCCAACTTTTAACATAACCCTATCAAGAGTATAACCACCTTTTTACAGTATGAGGGGGCTGTAAGACGCTGGACTAGGTTGCGAAGGTGGCATAAATCGAATCTTTTTCTAAATAGTGAAGAACAGTAACATATTTAAAAGGTGTTATAAGGAATTTCGGAAACATAGAAAAAATAATGTCGCGCCTCTCCCAGCGCTCACTTCCTCCCGAAGTGTCAGAGTCTATTACTATCTGATTTGTCTTTGTATAATGAACTTGCTACATAGTAAAATTTTAAATAATAAACACTTGATTTTGTCTCTTGGGAGGTGTGATGGAGGGTTGTCTGGCTTTAAAAATGTGATTAGTTCTCTAAAGATGAAAGACCCTGAGATTGTGTGATTGTCTTTGGACTATAAATGGTTTTTAGATGACCTCTGGCTAAGTGATTGTAATAATATTGTAATAAAGGACTGTAGCCAAATCACGCTCGATACTCCACGATCGACTTCTGCAAGTACGTTTAGTGCATAAAATGAAGTCGATATATTGGCCATGATTTTTGTAGCAGATTATTTTCTACATTAAACATATACAATTCTCTGTCGCTGTTACTTATCGGATTCTAGGTCTACGGAAATCAGATGATTTGTCTTGCCGCCGAATGCGTATGGCTAGTATCGAATCTTTATATAATACGCAACAACACTTATTACTCATACATTTCTACATGATAGACTTTGTTCGTTCCACAGAACATTAACAAAAAGGCTGAGACTTGTGTCTCACCCTTGTCTAATAAAGTTTTCTATGTCTCCCACTGTTGTTATACCTCATAAAACAATGATGCATTGCTGTAGACTCTACACTATGCTCCACACGCAACATTATCTCTCACAAGGGTACTCCATTCACAATGCAATACCAAGTAAAACTGCCTGCACTATTATTTGATCAAATATAAGTTCCCAATATTATTGAATACATTTTTATAATAGTAAAAAAACTCTGACGAGGGATAGTTTTTTTATCTCATGTTCTTTCCCTGTACAATAAGTTTACTTATACTATGACAGTGTTTTGAAGGGAATGCAGGTATTGACTTGCCAAAGTTCAGAGAGCGCTTCTATTAATTCTATCCATTTTTACTGTAGTTTGCTACTTCATTAAAAGTCTTAGATTCATTATTTCCTGTAGCGGTAACTCCATAACCTGCTAACCTTATTTACACTCTAACACGTGAAAGTTCACACATAATCTTACTTAGGCCTTATTTAAAAGTATTTTAGTAGATCAGGCTCAATATTTTTATCAGTGTACACACACTACATACACACACACTTTCACCTCATCTATCTGCATACAACAGATTGAACATTTATTCAGTAATATAGGCATTACAAATATTTGTGCAACCTGATTGGACTGTCAGATTTAGCAGCTTTGGTGAAATTACAGTTGAGAATGTATAGAGGAAATCCCCTAACAGTAACTTTGTCTTGATCTGGGGTGTTAAACACTCATTAATGTGTCATAAATGACACTAGTCAATCAAGCAATGGGGCCAGTCTGATTTTTGTTTGATTTCTTTAGGGAGTTATTTACAATGAAACAAGAATTTTCCTTTCTGTTTATGTATCCTGATATAAAATGTATGATATTTAGTTTCTTTTACAATTAGTTGATATAGCAGATGTAGGGAGAAGTTTTATATGTTTTTGTTCAGTTAGGGAAATATGGAAACTTTGAAAATGTAGGAATTCTTTATTTAAATTATCAGTGATATTCGTTCACAGTTAGGTTGGGTTTGTTAAATGACATAGACACAAAATTTGGAGAATGTGTACATCAGCCATGTTTAAACAGTTCATCATTAAAACTGATGAGCACAGCCTTATTGAAAGAACATCCCATAACAGCACAGTTAACAGCACGCAAGCCTTTTTATGTCACTCAACTTCTGGTTTTTCACCTTATTTCCTTGACCATGATTTCTCGTCCTAATGTTACAATGTGGCAAGTTACAATACACACACAGCCCTTACATCATGTCACTGTTGTGTTTACATCTTGTTGACACAAAAAGCAGTTATTGCAGGTTTAAGTAAAACTTTAAAAACTCTGTTACTTGTAGTAAAACTATTATTTTACCGTTTAAGGTAGTATTATTCCATGGTGGTACTAATACTTTTACAAGTCAAGTTCAGTACGTTTTCTACCACCAGCTGCATGTTTGCAGGCAGCTCTCTCACAGCCCCTTATCATAACCCCAAACATAACAGTCAGTGGTGTGTGCATCTGTGTATGCAGCTGACTGGAAAGGCTGTGAGAGCAGCGGCTGTGAGCCTGAAGCTATAATTGAAATGCTGTTGGAGCCAATGGAAATGTAAAACACATCTCTTATGTGTGCCAGAGGAACTTTTCCTAGAGCAACTGTAAAAGCTTTTATGAACCAGAGTCAGAGTTTGAATAACTATCATGTTCAACACAGAGAGAGTTAGAGTAAGAAAATGGCCAATTATTTGAAAAACTTGTAGATTAGGCTATAACTTTTAGAATTCAAAGAGATATGGAAACCACATGTTAGCAGCTGAGCTGCAGGCAGTGTCGTGTGTGGGTTAGGCACTTCATTACTTGGATTGATCAAACGTTTCTTTAATTACCACATCTATGGGTATGCTGGGGCCCTTCAACCAGCCATTTTGGTACAGCAGTGATATTAAGCTTTGATGGTGCTGACCACAGCACTTGTGTTGTTCCCCATCAATCTTACTGTCTGATTGTGTGCAGTGATATTGTATCTGTTTTACAAGAGCCATCAGTGCACATTCTGTGAGTGTTAAGGGATATTGCAAGTGTAATTTTACTTTTCCCTCAACCTACCATAATGCGAGAGAAAAAAAAAGTAATGTACGGAAAAAATACGTTCTTGCATTTAAAATGATGGATGACATTTGCCAAGGCAGCAGAATGTTTCTGTGAAATGTTTTAATAGATTTTTGAAAACACAGGGAGCAGATGACTTCAGTGGGTCATGGAAAACTACAACAAAAATCAACAGCAGGACTGTAGCTTCTGACTGTGATAAATACATGGGGTTCTACTCATCCCAGGCATTAATTGAAGAAACTGTGAAATAGAAAGATTTCCTGAGAATAAATGAGTACCAACGACCAAATACTGTCTAAATGTGAGCGTTGCCTTGAGCCAAAGCTGTAGTTAAAAAAGAATCCCAGATACGGCTCCACTGGGTGCATTTGTCTGCTCTGGCTGCACACATGCCATAGTCTGGCGTGTTTGCACACATGCATGTGTTTGTCTGCCTGTCTGTCCCTATGTTCAGTGTGTTGGCAGGGCTACCTCCATTACACTGTGACTGTTCATCAAAGCCCTGCTCCCAGGCAACCTTGTCGCCTGGCAACACGAGTGAGGTTCACCAAGGGGAGACTTCAACCAGGCGCAAAGGGAGAGAAAACAGAAGGAAAAAGAAAAGACAGGACGTATTAGGTCCACCTCTAGATATCAACCCTTTTTGGTTTTCTTCTGCATGGTGCTACAGTGATACACAAAGCCTGCTTTCACTTTCTTAAAATCTGGCATACTGGAAACAGCTTGCAATTATGCTGTGAAACACATATGAAGACCAAAGCAGGCAGGTACTGTGTCAGTGTCATTTTGTTTGTGGCCTGCTGCTCAATATCACTCTGCCAATTGTTAAATCTGGCTCCATTGGACAGATACAGGACTATATGCACACCCTAACCTTCCATCACCCACCACAAGCACGTGCATCCATACTGGAGTTTCAGTGATCGAATGTGAAATGCGTCTTCATTTTAGAGCTGCTACACCGTAGAGCTGCAATTACCCACTGATGCCTGCTTACCGCCAGGCAATCAACACTCCATTAGCCCCTCCACACTCAGCCCTCAGACACACATATGCGCTGACACCCAGAGACACACACGGACAGGCAGACACTTGCACACAGAAACGCACACTCCCATCTCTCCCCTCCCAGCAACTGCGATTCTGTAGGGGACGCAAATCATTACTGACTGCTGCGGCTGTTTTTCCCTTTTTTTGTTGATCTTCCCTGTTTTTCTGTCTCTTCTAGCATTTTTCTCAATCCTTAAAATCATGCTGCTTCCCTAGCTTCTGCTTCCTGAAGGAACACTGGCTTTTTCCATTTTTAACATATTCTAGCAGAGGAAACCGATCATGTAATACTTTGCCTGAGGTACAGTAGAGAGTAAATGTGTTATTCATGGCCAAAGGCATTTCTATCATGTTAAGTGGAAAATCTGCCGCGGAGAGGTGACTGGGATGCAGGTGGTGCTGAAATGAACACAAACAGCCACACATGCTCGCACACACACACTGAAACATGTTTATGAATCAGCGTACCGCACCGCACCACGGATACATACAGTACAAACAGTTATAAATAGTGGGATAAATGTGGAAATCTGTTTTCCTGGTTAAAATAGTAAGTCTCTGCAGGAAGCAGCGTTGTGCATTCCAGTTCACAGCTTAAGACTGATATATATTCCTGTTTGCTTGTGTTTTCTCTCTTAACTTTCTAATCCAGTTGAGCACACAGCCACCCTTCAAGTATATTTTCCACCCACAGCACATATTACTTTCCTGATCAGTCCTCCACTCACAGCATGTGTGTATTGTTGCTGCCTGCCACCCTTCAAACACTCAAGGCAAAAAGCAAGCCGTCCTTCACTTTGCCTTCTTTAAATTGGCATTCTTTTGGAGAACTGTGCACAAACATTCAGCCCAAGGTGTCATTATTCGTACCAATGACTCACAGACAAGGTGATGTTGTCCCGTCTGAACACTGACTGAGGGGAAAGCAATCGACATCCCATAAGGCAATATGTCTGTATGTATATGTAACATAAATCACACATGAAAAGTGAAGCTTACCATGAAATTGGCATCACCACATGAATGGTGTTGGTTTTTACACAAATAATAACTGCAAGAACTCAGTCACCTTATATAAAGTACAGCACAGAATGTGGAAATAACTAACGCTGAGTCACTGTGTCATGTTATTTGTTGGTTTAAAATACTAACTTAAACCCTTTTATGCTAAAATAACCTTTGTAACTTGGGTAAATGGGTCCATGTGTCTGCTGTCTGAAAACAGCTTGCTGCAGCTGAACTATGTAACCGGTCATGAACTTGCAGTTTCCTTCAGACACAACAAAATAAAAGTAGTTAGAGCAGAAAAATAACACCACTTTTTAATACAGGGGATTTTGTATTGTATTAAAGGGCTCTTTAAAGCACCATTAAAGACTTTTCCCATCCCTTAAACTACTGTACAGTATTAGATTACTTGTAAGTACTAAAAATGTAATCATCTCCATATAATGACAGAAGCCAAATGCTTTTCTAGTGCACAGCAAATAACATTCCTGTAATGTCTCTACAGTGAATTAATGGCCTTATGTGTGCAGTATATTAATTCAGACATGGTAGACTGTAGTTGGAGTAGTTACTTCATGAGAAAAAGTACACAGGTTAATTTGGATTAATGCTGTATGTGCTGGAACTGAGCTCCATGTTAAATACAGGTCAAAGTGATTCAGATAGAGAGCAAACAGATTAACTGTGGCGTTCACCACTGGCATGTGTTATGTAAGCATGCTAGCATGCATAATGCTGGCACATGCACACTCATATTAAATACATGTAGGATAATTCCCAATAAAGTGTCTGCCTCTAACAAGCTTGAGAGATGTATTTAAATGTGACAGAAACTGAACTACCCTCTACTGATGTCTATTAATTCTGTCAATCACGCATCTTTTTGTTTATGTACTTAAATTTACTAGATTGTGAAAAGCTCAGCCCAGTCTCACACCACGGTGTGTGATAGCACAGAATCCACTAGAAGATACTGTGTCAGTGTCACGTTTTGCCTCACCTAGATGTGAAAAGTACACATGTATAAAGGTGCAGTTAGGGCAGTACTATAAAAAATAATTAAGTCCGCTTTAGGAGGGGGTGGTTTGGGTGTATGGATGGCTCAAACAAACTTTCACCCAGGAGACCTCTGTTCATGACTTGTGTGAAACCAAAAATCAGCAGGTACAATCATTTCCTAAACCTAACCAAGTAGTTTTTTGAGCCTAAACCTAACACAGACTTCAGCAAGCTTTATTTTGAATTATTTTATTCTCAGGTAATACACAAAACGTGACAATGCCACAGTTTGTGTATTACACGCTTTGGTGTGATTGTAGTAATTCAGGACAATTAGTTTGTAACAAAGGCTAGTTGTTGTGGTATACAGTCATTTCCAACTAACCAGTGAACTATATAAAGATTGTTATACTTGTGGTATTTCTGTAGTACTGTTAATGTTCTGACTCTGATGTAAGGAGCACATTTCCCTTCTCTTTTTATTTTGTGACTTTTACCATGGAAGGGACAGGAATGCTTCATTTATTTTCAATTGCGGAGTATTGTTGTTGTCTGTTGCAGAGTTAGATGCCCCTACGTAAACACAAGAGAAACAACAGGAGAGAGAGAGAGAATGGTGTGGTTAGCCACTGATTGAGAGCAATATTTGAATACAAGGCATTGCAATTATAAGAAGTGCTTTTGTCCACTGTGCCAGCAGGATAAGCTTTCTTAACAACAGTTTTATTTGTTCTTATAGGTTTTTAATGTTCTGCTCTCTTTAGTATTTCTGTTAAAAAGCCATGCTACTCAGCAGCTGGGGTTAGAAGGCCTAATTTCAACAACTGCATTATCTCTTCCTTCCACTATATAGTTTGTAAATTCTTGTCTCCCTGGTTCACAGTAACTCTTGTTCTCTGTATTGAGCTGATAGCTACAAGTCCATTCATTCAATTTTTGGCTGGTCTCAGTGTTTAGATTCCTCTGTTGAGGCAGGTATTGTCGGGCACACAAAAACTAATCTTGATACCACTAAAACACCTTTAACCACTCAGAGCCAGAAAGTGAAATTCAACCCATCCACATATTGATTTTTTTTTTTTTTACCATTCCCACTCTCAGTTGTCCTGCACATTTTAAGCTGGTTAAAAAAAATTACAGCAGTGTGGATGGCCATTGCTTGCAACTCGTAATAAAGAGAGACTCAGAGTCAACAAAAGTTGCTGGTGTGAAAGTTTCTGATTAAAACAGCAGTGCTGAGGTATTGCGTTGTGTTTGTTAGCCAGAAGTACGTTCTAAAAACTTTCCCTCTGCAACTGCTAGAGTGAATCTGATGTTGTATATGACTGTGATTTCTTGCTTTGCTTTATTCAAACTAAAACCTAAAAACCAGTGTTTACTGCTGCTACGGTTCTACTGCCTCTCACTTTTTTGGCAATATGACAGGCCAGCACACCTGTGAACAAAAGTATAAAGCAGTGGGAAATATACAAATGAATGTATTTCACTAGAAAACATCCCAAAAAAAATTGGGTGGATTGTGGCCTAACCAGATTTTATGATAAATGGTCTGAAGTGTAAAACCCTCGCTGTGTCTTCACAATGCATCAAATCAATGGTCCACTGATTCTATGTAGAGCTGAAGTAGTCAACACATTTTTTTTCAGCCTAAAATGACTGCAACAAAACTTCTTCAAATAACTGACATGCAATTCTACATAAAAATCACTCAATAATATTATAATCTTGCCTGTTCTTTGCTTTTATTAGAAAACTTACAAGGGGAAATATCAAAATAAAGTCAAACTTGTGGCAGAGATTGCTGGAAAAAAAATTTTTTTACTGTTTAATTTCTGTTTATGCTACCTAATATCCCTCACTAGCTTGCTATGTTACCTAATCAAAATTACGTAATGTTATTAAAGGAACACCTGCCACGACGGCTGAGAACAGATCAATCCATCAACTAAGTTTCTTACGGCACAAATGCTTCGAGTTACTCACTCGATGGCAGTGAGAGAAAGTCTTGTTCTTTCATGTTCCCCACAGATATTACTCCGTACCCTCCCTTATCAGCCCCCCTCTCTCCCATTCTTCTCAGTGACACCAGCAATGTAAATAATTGTCCATAGTACTGAGAATGAAAAACAAAAACAGAAAAAAGAGAGAAAATCTCCTCCTACACAAACATCTCATAAACCACCGCCCTGTCAAAAATGAGCCGCATTCCCCAGTGCAATTTTCGATCTGTATGTCAGTGTATCGCTGAAAGTAGTAATTAGGTTGTCAGGGAGAGAGCATGCAAGAGAAACATAATAAGCACCACACATACACACACTTACACACACACACAGCCTGTTTGGAAGGGACAGTTGGGGGACAGAAGAGCCATTATGAGTAAGCTGATAGCAGTGACAACTGTGTGTTATATGTCTTTACTCCTCTCTACCAAAGACATATTGACTATGTATTGACTTTATTTTTTTTTCTTCTAAATGGAGAACACACACATACTGTAACTGACAGGTCATTTAGATCTAGATTTGTCGCCATTGTTGCAGTGCTGCTTTCTAACAGATGTGCCACTGTACAGATATATCCTCAGTTTGCAAATAACCCTGTAAGATCTTTATCCTTTCAATATTTTTTTGTTTAAGATTTGCTCTGTGATCGACAAATGTCACAATGCATCATATAAAATATTGCATACTACATTGTGGAGGATGCAAGAATGCAAGGAACACCACCAAAAAGGCCTCCTTCAGGGATGGTGAAAGATAACTGTACGGGTGCCTGAGTAGAGATTAAGGTTTAGGTGTGCATGCTTTGCAATGGACCGCTGCCAAAGCCACTGAGTCAAACAGCTGTCACTGAATTTACACCACTATCATAAAACAAATGGTAATGTGCATTCAGGAGGTCAAGTACTATCCTCAGACTTTTTTATTTGCTGTTCAAAACTCAAAGGTCTGGTCAGGTTCAAAGGTCTGCCCGTGTCTCAGCTGTTTCTCGCACCTTGATTCCACCGGGCACGGCTCTGTTACATCGTATCTGTGACGCTGTTTTGTTCTCTCCCCAGCTCAGCTTCATACCCCACTGGGAACATTTTAGAAGTGGAGCATTTTGCCCACCTGATTTTGTTAATTTGCTCAGATTTATTTGATTTGGTAATTTTTCCTTGATTATTGTGCTTCTACCATAGGTATGGAGGCAATGTCATTTTTTAAAAAAGTTTTTTGTTTGGTTTTATGATTAGGGGTTCTGTACAGGGTGTTTTATTTTGAAAATTGACTGGTTCCTGTGTATGACTAGGTCCCCAGCTTGATTTGCTCTGTTCAGATTGACGCAGTTTCCATCAAAAACAGACCAGTAGTGTATTCTCTGCAAAACCGAATTAGTTCTCAGACACTTCAGAAATGCATTGTGGCGCTGCTGGTGGAATCACAAGCATTGTCTCGAGCAGCAGTGATCAGCTGTGGTGGCCACATTGCAGCCAGAACGCGACGCAGCCCTGCCTGGTAGAATTAAGCAGTCAGAGTTTTGGATGCAGGCCAACTGTGGTCGAGCTTCCCCCTGCTGCTTGCCATGCAGCAGAAGCTCTGGGCTCTTGGGATTTGCACATACACCTTGGTGACATTTGGCAGAAACTCCACAAATGAATGAGTCAGAGATGGTATGAGGCTAAATGGAGAAAGGTTGACAGCATTATACTCAGGAGGAAGAAAAGCAAAAGACGGTGAGTAAAAGGGATGCAGAGAAGAGGAAGAGAACAGTGACAAACAAGACCTTCACGAGCAAACAAGCGCAGAGAGAAATCTGCCACTCAGTTGGCAGGAACTGGCATGCCCTGACAAGTAAGAATGAGCCGCAACAGTAAAGGGATTTAAAGCTCCATCTTCCCACCATTAGTCTCGATCACCCATGGCTCGTGTTAGGCCCCGACCATCAGCCACACACAGAGTGGTTAACTAGCATCCCACAGCTCCACTTCCGATATTAAAGTGTCCTTAACAGCATCAGCATGGTGGGGCAGAGAGTAACAAGGGTCTCACATGCAAGAAAAAAAATCTTGGGGAAATGAATAACCATTCATTTGTTCACACGCAGGCACCAGTACATCACGGTATTTACCCAATTTGACCACCAAGCTGAATAGATAAAAAGTATTCCTTTAACCCTGATTATGCTTACAATGAACACACCCATTAGACTTTGCATTGCTTTGCTCAGCTAACTCAACTTGGAAAATTTGCTTGCTACCATGTATTTCTTTTAATTTTCATTTCCCTCACAGGCAAAATCAAACATCAAAATGCAAGATCTGTTGGGATTTGACCTGCTAGGCTAGTAATTCACTATTGTCCAACATGCCTAAATCTAATTGGCTCCCATAGTTTACATCAACATTGGGCAGGTTCCATTCCAGTTAAGGCACCTAATATTGATCCGTTCTGAGAATTTCAACAAAAATACATTGGTTGACAACCAGAGAAGTATTATATTCTACAGGTTCTGCTCAAAACTGGTGCAAACATGGGCTGGTTCGCTAGATAGCACCAAGGTTCCAGGAATCTTACACGGAACTGGTTCAAGAACCAGAGCTAATTGTGTGTAAAAGGGGAACTTGAATACCAACAATTCCAATGTTTATGTGGCAGGAGGAGCCGGGGATCGAACCATTAGGTTAGGGGACGACCCGCTCTGCCTCTGCACTACAGCCGCCCCAATGTTGACTTCCTTACTTTTGTATGATGGTAATGGTTCTCCTAAAAACAAAAAGAACACACTAACCTCTTTCAGTCCCTTGCCCTTAAACCACATATATAAGTCTTATAACACACATGACCCAAATATATCATGTAGTCCATCATCACAGAGCCTTGTAACCCCTCTACTCCTCTATTCACCATCTTTTTCCTCCCATGTCCTCCTCAGCTGCCGCCTCTCAACATGCTGACCCTTCATCCAGCTGTGATAATGCATAGCTGTTTGCTGGGTGGTGACCTCAGCACAGATACAAATACATACAGTATATGTACACATACCTGCACACAAACTCCCACTGCAAGGTGCACAAACCCAGCCTGCATGGATACACATTTACACAGGCACACAGGATTAGTTTTATATATATACACCAATCAGCCATAACATTGATTATCTGGTTATCA
>NW_023339984.1:3735222-3746866 GCF_004916995.1 Morone saxatilis | reverse complement strand
AAACTGCTGAAAAAGTTAATGCGGTATAATAGTTTTATTTCAATGAACTAAGTTATTAATGATCAGAACTTACCAATATATTTAGATGCTATATTTATTGTATATTTAATTAATGACTTCTCCTTTTCATTTATGTAACTTCACAGAAACAACCCACAGAGATGTGTGGGCTCAATCTGCTGTGCACAACAAAGATTTCAATCTTAAATTTCAAATGATCATTCTCTGAGATGTTTGTCTACCAGTGACAACGATACTCTAACCCACAATGTTAAACATGCAGGGTGTCCGCCAGAAGGTTGTTTCACTTGCTCATTCACTTATTCACTGGATGCTTTCGATGAGCCTACATGGATCAACACTCTGGTAACTTTCTGTAACTTTCCGAAACAGACAATCTGACATACACACCCACTGCATGCAGTGTTTGGCCAGCTGTGTGGAAGTGAGGAAGTTTGCTGGGTTTGAACTCTCTGTAACTCTTTTTTTCTTTACACAAAGATTTCTGCCACTTTTTTGTGTGAACAACCAAGTGCAACAAAGTGAGAAACTGTCTGAAAATTACAACAAAATACAATTGTCACATCTCATGCCTGTAAATGAGGGAAAGGATTTTACTCTGCCTTCAAGTGTGGCTGTTATAAGACAGCTACAAATGAATTTGGCTCTCAAATGTTTGTATTGTTTTTTTTTTTTGCATTCCTATTGGTTATAGTGACATTAGATATACCAGTTAATTTATGAGTTCTATAGAGTTATCTGGGAGTTCAACAAGGTAAGGGATATGAGTTAGAGTAAGACAATCAGATAGAAATAATGGGCAAAAATAACAACCCAGTCCTAATAAACCAGAATTATCCCTTACTGTTGCTGTCTTTGGTACAACAATAATCTCATATTTGATATAACGTTATATTTTCCATAATAAGTTTATCTCTAATAAACACTGCATTTCAAAGATATTAGTATACTACATACAGTCTCTCATCTGCCTTCTTGTTTCTATTTCCACAGAAGGAAGATGCCCAGCGACCACAAGCTGAAGCTCCTTAGTCGGCCTTTCTCTCCTGATTAGGATCACAGCAGAAGGAGGTGGGAGGGAAGAGGAGAACGGGAACGAGGAGGAGGTAGAGGAAGGACGAGAGGGCAACAGGGGAGCTCTCTAGGAACACACACCAGTTGACTCTGCTGCACCCTTCACAGTGGGAGCTGTCAATCCAATTATGCCGACAGTCTAGCCGATGAACACACACACACACACATACTGTGAATACACACTAAACTGCTACACTCCACCCACATGAGTTGCTCATGCACATATATTCTCATGTGTACACCCTCAAACGTTGTAGACATTTATAGGCACATCTACACACTCCATGCCTACACACAAACACATACACACACCCACCCTAACACCCATGAAGACAGCTCCAGCTGAGCCACTGACTATCACCACATCCCCTGCTTGGTGAGAGTATCACAGCAACAACATGTGCAGCAGGGGGTGTGAAAGTCTCTCCAGCTAATCAAGGCACGTAAGCACCGGGATCTCCACACATAGCCAGACACTTCAAAGCCCCACTGTTGTGTGTTGCTTGTTGTAAATTCCCCTTTCAAATGCTAGAACAAACCCTTTGAACATCCTTCCTGCCCCTTCTTCCTTTTTTCTATCTCTTTCTCTCCATCTCTTATCTCTGTCTTGGCAATCCACCTCTTTCATTACATCTTGTTTACTGTGGAGTTAACCCTTTTTGTTCCTGATGTGAGCGCAGGCTTTTCTTTGCGTGTGCGTGTTGCACCCTATTGCATTGCATGACTGTTGTTACCATGTCCTGGAGAAATCATTGCAATATTCTTTTTCTATCATCGTACACGAAACGTGGCTCTGTTTTCTGTGCCATAAACCAAGGGGAATACACACGAGTAATCTCATTCCATCTAAAGTGGCTCATGGCATTCAAACTGAATGCTGCGTTGAGAAATAGGCTTTCTACGTACAGTTCATGGGTGGCTACAGCAGAAACCAAAAGCTTGTTTCTGCTCCTGACACTAAACTACACATATATCTACACTCACACTACACGTGTTATATCCTTTGCTAGTGTTTCTCATGCATATGTGCACTGGTCAGGTATTTGCAGGAGTAAAATCCTACAATTTAAAACTGAGCTTAATGGCCTACCTGTAGCCTGTAGCCTATCAATTATACAGCCTATCAATTGGTAGTCATGATTCAGGTGTCTGTGCCAGCCAACCCACACTAATCTAGACCTGGTACTCTCTTTCTCTCTTTCTCTCTCATATCCTCCACCCACCTATTTGTCTCAGCTTAGCTTTCTTTCCCACGGTGTCCATGGAGCATGAGGACGACATGCAGAGCAGATAGGCCTGTCAAACAGCTGGGACACGGCAGGGGAGAGAGAAAAGAGGGGAGGCCAGAGAGGAAGAAGGCGGTAGACTTCAGAAACATGAAATGTTTAATATGTATTTAACAGCTGCAGAGGACTACAATATCCTTCTCCAGTAAAGTGCTGCCATTTCAGAGAGAAATTTTACTTTAAGCTGCACAAGGCATGCTACACTCATAAGTCATGTAGTGAGATGTGATTTTGGTAAGCTGCACAGCATCTTCATGTTGAACAACTCTGATCAGACTGTGATCACTTAATACCACAAGGTGGTAAAGAAAAAGAAGAATTTCAAGCAAGAAATGTAATGTGATCATGTCAGTTACACTGCAAGGTTATAAAAAAAATTCACTGGCTACACATAAACAAAGCAGTGAAGTCAGGTAAAACTATATCACATGGTTGTTGTTGCAAATTACAGTAAAACATTTGTTTGACTAAATAATATTTTATATAAACACATTTCTTTCAGATTTTTTTCAGATTTTACACCTGTTTGCCCTGAAGTTAAATTTCAGACGCAGTTTCCTCAGCACCGCAGTGGTCAGTCTGCAGTGATTAATCAGGTGCACCACACATTTGTCTACATTTCCATTACCCCCTTCCGTATCTTGTACTTCTAAACAGAAAAGCCTTGTAATAAATGAGAGCAAACACACACTTTTCAGTGTTGCCGCTTTTCATCCCTCTAACCACCGCAAACCCCCGGTGCGAGCCTGTAGTAGATGAGGACAAATGCAATTTGTTTTATTAGGGGATGCAATTTCTTAGTAAGGAATAAGGGTTACTTAGTATGTTCCTTTTCCAAGCTACTGCATTGCATTTTTTTTTTAAATCACTAAAAAGTACTATATTAATTGAATAATATATAATAAATATCATAATGAATATCATAATTTCACTTTGTTTGTGCCAAACAAAGCTTTACCAATTCACAATTCTGTTTAGTATAGAGACATAACTTAGATACAGTGTTAGCCTCATGTCAGCAGTGTCACCTAGGTTTATCCACTGGTATCTTTATGACAGTTACATCTTATTGTCCACAAAAAGATGGACTGGTACTGGCTTGACTTGACTCCACTTTATGTTGCCTTTTTGCTGGGAGTCTGTATTTTTTTTGTCGACCTAAAGTATATGTAGACAAGTAAAGAATGGCGAAATGGAAGTAGGACACAGGAGGTGAAGGTGCAGCCTAGGTGTTAACAGAGTTGAATTCTTCCTTCAGAAGCAGGAGGGTACAGCGGAAGGATGTGAAATTATGGAGAAAAGTGAGAAAAGGTAGGGGGGCAGAGCATTTAGTTGAAAGAGGTGGTATAAAAGTAAAAGTGGTGAGTTAGAGGGAAGAAGATGCATAGTGGAGGGAGAGGGAGGAGATATAGACGTAGTTTATGGTACAAAAAATAAATATGAGAGTCTTCCTTGAGGGTGAGGCTAATGGATTTCTCTTGTTCAGCCCTCATCCTTTCTGAAACACATCCCCGACCACCGCAGCTTATTGAAAGCTCCGGACACTCGTCACGACTCGCTGCCTGAAAGTAATGGTGTTTCGCTTCTAATATGAAATGACCGTTAATATGAAATGCTTTTGTTGTCGGGATTTCCCATTTTCTGTATGATTTCATTTGCCTCTGACATACTGTATGGGTGTGTGATTCACAAAGAGGGGTTGGCTTTTCTTTGACACTTTGAACACCGTGTATTAGAGATCATGCTGTGATATTTTTCCCCAGATTGAAACTGCACTCACACCCCATGCCTGACATGACATATGATAATGAGTTTTATGTGCACCATTCCCATGTGTGACATATATCTCTGTCATTTAATGATAAATGTGGGACCTCTCTTAGCCAGATTGATTTTTTTATTTAGTGATTTCTCAGCTGAAAAAAAGCTGTCAATGTCTCTTGTTCTGTAGTCGCTTTGCTAGAAGGTACATGCCCTTGTCAGCAATTAAACAGCTCGAGAATAAACACTGCATTGGCTACAGAGAACCACTTGTCCACCAACAATGTAGGAGTTCATTTTTAACCATTAACATTTAAATGGCTTCCACGATTGATTGACCAAGTTTGAATGGCAATTTTAAAACACAAGTGATTCCTCTCATCCCCTATCAGTGCTGGTGTTGTCACAACATCGCATCACGGGTGCTTTGGCAATTATGCTTTCACCGTGCACAGTATTTACTGTCAGACACTCTCAAACAGCTCCATTTGTAAGAGAGTGAAATACAGTGTGACACAACGGTACATGGAGTAATGGCTTACTTAAAAACTTAGCCCTTGCTGCATAGATAATGTAACACAAAGCTAGCCATAGCCTGTTTTGAGACACAATCATTAGACAAGCATATTCATCTCTTATTTCAGTCCACACAGATGGCAATTTAATTGTACCAAATTTCCAGCCAACAGTATGCCACATGGTAAAAAGTAGTCAGTGAATTATGTCTATAAAGCAGTGTTTTATGCGCTGAAGATCATTTGGAAATGGGATTGTGTTAAATGCTCCACATATAATATGATTGTCTGTAGAATCCCTCAGCCTAAAGGGCCATTTGGTTGCATTGAGGTTCAGTGTGTTCAGCTTACTGGGTGATTCAGCAGACATCCATCCTTCCATCCATTTACACATCTATCATCCAGTCATTGTGACGTCTTTATTTAAATTTTCACCTGATGGAGTTTCTTTTAATATCAATTTATGTTCTTATTCAATGATGGTCAGCATCTCCTTGTATTGTATTATATTGTCCTTGTATCCAACTTGTACTGCTACTCAAAAGACGAATGCATTACATTACATCAACATTAGCAATTGTATAACCTTGCATAAACTGACCTTGTACTACTGCACTACTTAATGTAATAGAAATACCAGTCCAGAAATGTCAAAAATTGTTTTGGGAGCATTGACTGGCTTTTTTTGTTGTGAGATGCCCTGAATGAATTTAATATCAGTCTGGCTCCGCTGGTGATATAAGTTCTTATAGGAACCTAAAGGTCCAGTGTGTAGGAATTGAGTGGCATCTAGCGTCTAGTGTAATTGCAGATTACAATGCCCACGCCTCACCCTCTGGTTCCAAGTGTAGGAGAAACTATGGTGGCTGCAAAACTCACTTGGTTTGTCCGTTCTGGGCTAGAAACATGGCCATTTCAACAAAAATTCTAATGTTACACACTGGACCTTTAAATAAATAAATAACTTAATTAATTAATTATGATCAGTATATTAACCAGAATTTCAATCAAATATTATTTATTATATTATCCTTCAAATATTAGTTTTTTTTTTAAAACTGCATGAACTAAATATGGCCTACTATAGACTGCAGCACTGTTGTGATGGCAACAGAACAGCTATTTATTTCTGTTTACTTTATATCAACGATAAAAATCAGTTGTGCCAGTTGTAGTCATACTGTGAAGAAACAAGCTTCAAGACTTAAAAGTTGCCTGTTTAACTTAGTTCCAATAGCCAACTGTGAAAGAATTCAATGTGTGAACTAAAGTTATTTCTAATTCATCCATGTCTGAAGAAGTCACTGCTTCACTGAGCAAAGCATTTCAGCACCAGCTGCTAAAATGAGCTTGCTCTGTGTTTTAAAGTTGAATACTTGCTGCTCTGTGCAGGAAGGTTTGCACATGTGTTGGGTAGAGTATAACAAAGTTTAAGTGTGTTGTGTAAAAAAGCAGAGCGTTAGAAGTGCGTCAGTCAATGCATGTACTTAAGATACAGACGCTCATCATTCATAGAAAGACATTGACATTGTGTAGCATTATTTTTTTTAAATGGCTGCACTGATATCACAGCAATGAGAGCAATTCATTTTAAATTAAAAATAAAAAAGCTGATTTTGATATTGACTTTTTTTGTGAACCGCAAGGTTGGGTTCAACTGAAGATGTTAAGCCATGAAGCCCCCAGATTGTATAATACAGCAGGGAGCCTTTTACAATATATCAAGTTGAGGTGAATGAGTTTAATAGGAGTGAAAATGGAATAGACATGGCTGTCTTTTCTATCTCTGCTACAAAATCTATGGTCATGCTGTTGAACATTCGCAGCCTTCATCCAATGGAAACACCACGTTACACGTACATCAAATGAATCTCCTTGGTGTGTGCTGTGCCTCAGGGGTTTATCACTGATAAATGGCCGCCAACTAACTCATGTGTGACACAGGTGAGAGAAGCGTACATCTACACTCAGCACTCTGATGGCTCCTCAGATGGTTTTGTGTGTGTGTGTGTGTGTGTCTGTATGTGTGTGTGTTGTGAGATAGACAGATGTAAAGAGACTGAGCTCATGAAAAGCATGTGATGCTGGATCTCTATGGTGAAGTGTTCGCTTGGTTGTCACGTGCCTGATTGCTGGCTCTGCTTTGGTGGCATGCGGCCACTCAAACATGAAGCTACGTTAAATTGATTCATGTATAGTGTTGGGCATATGTGTGTAGGTTTGGTGTTATGGGAAATATTATTGGGAAGTGTACTGTATGCTGTATTTGAGAGTGTGACTGCCGGTGACTACATGTGCATGCATATGCAAAAAATTTGATTGTATTTCAACTACCTTCCTGTCAAACAATTACATGTGCGTGTATGGGAATATGGAGTGCATTTGTCCCCTTCTGTGTACTAAATGCAAAGCCATTTTCTCATACACACCTGCAGATATATTATATACAAATGCACAATCCACATCTCAGTTGTCTCATAGCTTTAAAATCCATCTCTCACTCATCTGCTCCTGTTTATCTACATTTCTTTTATGATTGGCTTGGATTTAATGAGTAATCATTAAGAAACAGGGCTAGATTCACCTGAATCATGTACTTCAGGAAGACTAAATGGCTCTAATATTTTGCACATTCACAACACAGCAACACTAGCAGGTGCATTGTGAAATACATTTTTCGTGAGTCTAGTAAGTTGTTTATAGGGCCTTTCTTGAAAAGTAGATAGAGCAAATGTGTTTTGTGAATTTTTAAAGGATGTAATTTCAAGTCAAATTTTCCAATTCAGCAACAACGTCTCCTCATTTATTTCACTACAAAGTTCCATATGTCTTGCTTTGCGGTCCTAATAGACAAGTCAACACTGGTCGTTTTCTTTACCCACAACTAAAGCATAAAGTAAAGTATCTAAATAAATACTTATGGAAAGCAGTGTTCAAATTACACTGTGGCTTTCGGGTATCCCTATTTTTGGGGTGTGGGGTGGGGTACACATGAATGTACGCACCTATGTCCGAAAAATACACTCTCAATACATTTTAATTCACACAGAGAATATTTAGCCTGGGCCAACAAAGGCTACATTCACACTGCAAGCACAAGTGGCATGAGTCAGATTTTTTTTTTTGCTCATATGTGACTCAGATCTTCAGTTCTGATTGACTCTTTGAATTCTAATTTGAGCCACTTTCATATGAGGACCAAAACAGATACCTATCTGATTTTTTGCAATGTGACTTCAATGTAAACAGCAAACAAAAAAAATCTGATCTGAGCAATAAATCAGGAGTGAGCGCCAAGGCTTGCAGTGTGAATGTAGCCAAAGAGTCTTTTTTTGTCTGAAGAATCCAAATTGCTCAAGACATGCTTCAACATTCTGTTCCATATACATTATACAGCTTACCGATATAATATAAAATTACTGTTTACGAAATCTTCTCACTCGTGAGACAAAGTGTTCACTTGTTAGCCAGAAGACGTTCACTTGAAAGACAACTTACTAGAGATGTTCCGATACCATTTTTTCCCTCCCGATACCGATTCCGATACTTGTGCTGTGGGTATCAGCCGCATACCGGGAGTACCAGATCCTGATTACCAGTATGTTATAAAAAAAATATCATACTACACCTGCCATGACTGTGATAATGATGTATTCATTTCGCTGTAAGGCCTGCTCAGGTTAAACCCTTTGTAAAAACATGAATAAATACAGCTAATTTATTTTAATTTATTTTTAAATAAACGATATAAAAACAGTTATGCAACAGCAACTTAAATAAATAAATCCTAGGAATATATATATGTTATTTAAATTTAAATGCAGCCACAAGGCGGGTTGGTCATCCAGCCACAAAAATTCCAGGATTTGATCTGCTTTTAATCTTGTTGCTTTGGGCCTGCTCTCTGGGGAATTTCTTTTGTCGCTGGAAGCAGCTTCCAGCGGCTTCTCCTTCTTTTTCCCTTTTGTTTTTAGAAAATTCGTCGTGCTCGTTTGGGTGACGCGTCTTTCAGCGCTGTTCTCATAAAATTCTTGCTTTAAAATTAGCAACACTCGTGCCACCCCTTGGATTTTATCTTTTGCACACCCCCGCGTTACATGCTCGCAGTTCTACTGGTGGGAGATTCCAGTGCTGGAAATAAGTGCCACACCGGCCGACATGGATAGTGCCTACTTATTATCTTAGCTCCAAGCCTTCGGGTCAACCGGCTCTGACACAGTGGGTCTGTTGTGTCTGTTGTCAGCGATCAATTCCCCTCCGTCCCTCTAAAACAGCAGGCGCAGGTTGCAGCACCAGGCCACTGTTTTGAAGAGCGGGCGAAGAAGAACTGAACCGGACTAACGGAGCTAACCAGCGTAAATTAGATACTAATGTAATTAAATGACGTGTTATCGGATCGGTGCCTGGCACTCCAGTACCTCGCCGATACCGGGATGCCAGCATTTTCGCAGTATCGCGAGCAATTTCCGATACTCGGTATCGGAATCGGAACAACTCTTCAACTTACAGTGTGTTATATGCATCGAGTGCATCTCCAGGCATGGATTGCCAGAATAGATAAATTGCCTGAAATTGCCTGTTATGCACAAAAACACATTGACAAGTTTTATATTTATCTCAGGAACCTAGTAAATATACATTTATACAGAAAAAGAGTAGCAACAAAAATTGTGATATTTTAGAACGTCTCTTTCAGGGGAGTCAAGCTCCCTGTGAGTTCCCCCCTCCTTTGAACCCTGAAAGAGAGCATCACAGAAAACAAAAACAAAAAGACACATGCTCTGAGCACTTCTTTAGTGTTGGTAACTCTACCTTGAGAGGCAATATGCAGAATAAGGAGCTCTATCATAAAGAAAATGTCAAAAATCAATTAGAAGAGACCAACGTTATGTGTAAAGAAGAACATTTTACTGTCATGGTACTACAGAGATGCTGTTTTTCATATTGTCTTCATTTTGAAAAAAAGTTATCACTGCTTTTCTCTTCCCCTCTAGCTCGAAGAATGCAGCGAGGATCAAAATTAACCTGTGTGTCTGGCGGCGCTGAGTGCACGGATGTGAGATTGCGATCCCAACCAGTTCCAGTGACTCACACCACATGCTGCTGCCTTCAATAGCACAAAGGCAGAGTGACTGAAATAGCGTTCATTTATGGATTCCCACTTTTGATTCTGCTTTTAATTGGGTTTTCTGCACACTCAAATGCACACACTGCATGCGCATACAGAGACAACACGCTCACACAGCCAATGAGGAATGAACAGAGTAAGTCCTTACCCATTGATTTCTGCCTTTCATTATGCTGGTGTGGGCATAGGGGGGGATTTCACAAAGCGCTCTTTATCACCTGCGTTCTTTTATGAAATGGAAATTATAACAGTGGGAGAAAAGCCTTCCACCAGTCGTTGTCAGAGCTAAGTCTGCTGTGATACATTAACTGACATACTGTAGGCTGAAAGAGACATCCACACTCATGGTTACCTACTGATCTGAGCTTATTCACCTGTTTCCAAAACTATTTGGAGTGCTTGGCAGCCATCCTAAAGACTGATTAGTGAATGAGAGAAGTTCTCAAAATGTTTTCTGTGCGTTCTGACATCACAGCTTACACCTGCTCGCCCTTTAAAGTGCTCCTCTGCGTGAGGATTCATGATAGACATTTGAGGGGCTGTTTTAAAAATGAAAAAGAGAAAAGGTGTGAAAATGTCCTTCCGCTCTGAGTGCCTTGGTGCTTTTGCCAACATCTCTTCACGTCCACCTGCCATGCTTTTTACCTGTACTCTTTCTCTTTCACTTACTACTGTCTTTCTTGTGTAGATCTCAAATGCAAACTCAAAGCCGTCCTCCTCCCTCATCTCACCCCCCACTTACACCCACCCATGTCCTGACACTACCTTTTGTCTCTCTCTCTTCCACATATTCATACCAGTTGCTTCATCTCTGCCTTCACACACACCAACCGCTGATTCATACTCCAGAGGAAAGTATTTCGACCAACAAAGAAGACGCCACACCGTTCCATATGTCGTCTTTGCGCTTCGCTGTGCCCCAAATTTTTTTTGTAATTGGATCATCTCTCTTGCAGCAAACCCAACATCTGTTGTTTTGGGGGATTTTACCACTCTGCACTTACCATTCACATCTGTTTGAACTGATACATTCTGCTGTTTACAGTAATAATCATTCTGATCCTGAACTGTACCTCCAGGGGTGCTGTTAGAAATTCAGGACCTTCTGAACAGAGCTCACAGGAAGAAGTATCTATTTTCCTGTCAAGGCATGGCTTGTCGAGGTCTAGAATGAGCTCTTTTGCCTCATAAATCAAGTAAGCTTTGATTTTTCTTTTTTCTTTTTTGTCAGTGAGTCATGGTTTTGGGTCCATTAGAGTTAATAAAAGTTAAAATAAAATGTTGACAGTGAATATTTGCACGTTTTTGACATTTTACAACATCAGGGGGCCAAGGAGTCAAGACATTTTTACATGTCTTAGTAATGAAAGTATAAGTGTATATGGTATATAAGCATATGGGCATATGGGCATACATAAGGCAGTCTGGCTGAAATGAAAAACCAATTGTTTTATTTTGACTTTTGTGGCTACATGTATTTGAGTAGCCTATAAATTCTAAAGTTAGCCCAGATTATATCACCCAATCATCCAAACTTTTATTACTTTTTGATAGGCATACCTCCATGGGACAAAATAATTATGCTATCACATGAACCAATCTTAGCTAGCTGGCTAACATATAGGCAGCAGGGTTAGGGGTAGGATTATATTTTTTGCCACAGCCCCTCAAAACATTTGTGCACGTCCCTGGTAAATAGGAAAATTAATGACGGTTGAATTCAATTTAGCTGCTTCAGTTCTCAGGGTTCTGGTATTGTGCATGCTGGCTCATTGGCATACTGTATTGTGTCTTACTGGGACACTTGAATAGAATAAAGCCATTGTCAATGTCGTTAGTAACATCTGTGCTTTTCCTAC
>NW_023339984.1:3734800-3735140 GCF_004916995.1 Morone saxatilis | reverse complement strand
TTATATTATATTCCATGACTGACCTATGTTTTTAAATGCCTAAACTAAACTGTACTTTAAACTATTCCATGTGTGGATATTGCCAGAATAATGACAATAGAATAATATTGAATATAACACGTAGGTTGACTATGCACATTTTGCATGTACACTTAAAACATTTTTGCTGATTTTTGAAAGACCCTGCATGGTCTTATTATTATAGTCTTATTAGAACAGTACTTTAAAATTAAAGAGAGATATTGCTTGTTATTTTGCAAGAACTGTTTATGTCTGTGTGTGTGTGTGTGTGTGTGTGTGTGTGTGTGTGTGTGAAGAAAGGGATTAGGGATTTTTACTT
>NW_023339984.1:3729688-3734775 GCF_004916995.1 Morone saxatilis | reverse complement strand
CTGGTCGGTCCTCCATTGTGTGTCAGCTTTACCTGTCACGGTCTCCCATCCGTGCCGGGGACCCCCGACCTTGCGTGCCGTTCACTGTCCTCTGTGTGTAAGTTTACTGTGATCATATTCAGCTCTTTATGGCGTCGCCTCCTGTGGAGCAGTGAACTGTTGGTTACGTTCCCTCATACTGCTGCGGTCGTTGTTTTTCTGTGAAGAGACAGAAGTGAGCCGGAAGCGCTCGCCCCAGCTTCCCCAAATTGTCACATGAAATGTTTTGGATCCAGTTCTTATTACGCTGTATAACCCTGAGTTTATATGCTTGCTCAATGGTATGTATGATGTTAGAGTATAGTTTGCCCGTTGGAGAGCTTGGACACCAAAACGGAGAGAGAGAAGTGGAGAGCCACGAGAGAGATACGCTCGTTCCGCGACCGCCCCAGACGGTGTTGGATTGTCAGGAGGCAGGTTGACCTGCCTCTTGGTTACGTGCAAAGGAGGAGATTCATAGGTTTACGTATGTTACTGCTGTTTATTCAACATTGATGCAGATTAACTGCGCTGTCTGGCCGCTCAGCACTCTGCTTGGTTAGGACAGGGCTGCCAGGCTTGATAGGTCAGTCCTGTCCTGTTCGTTCATGAAAAAGCGCGTGGCTTAAGACAGTGGTCTCCAGGGCGCTGGTTGGACTGAAACAGCCAGGCGAGGCGGCCCGCAGGTTTGGGGTGACGCGTGTGTTTGTACACTCTGCCACTGTGGCGGGCAACCGTAAAACACAGGTTAGGGAACTGATCGACGTGCGCTCAGAGGGCTGGGAAAGATTGTGTGGGACATGGATTGTAGTCCAGGCGTGCTTCTGGTGTCACTTTATTTGTAGCGCTCTCTCTCAGATAAAGCGTGGTGAGGAACCTCAGCGCCGCAGAAACGCAGGCACATGAGTGTGGAGGTGAGAGTGCGCGTGAGGTGAGGAGTGATTTACCTTGCATATATCCTGACAGTATCTGTGGGTGTCCTGATGGTATCTAACAATAAGGTTTAGGTTGGACAGGGACAAAGACGGGTGCTGTTTGGTTTAGGCTTTAAAAATGCTGGTATCGTGGATCAGAGGAGCGGAGGTCGAGTTTGCGTCCTTCTGGTGTGACGTGACTTGAGGGTCGGTCGTCCTGCTCAGAGATTGTCTTGTTCAGCCGTGTGAGGACTTTCTGAAGCTTAAAGAGGAGTTTGGGTGCAGACGGGTCTAAGTGTTGTTGAGTTACGTGTCTCTGTATGTTTGACACTGACAGAAAGAACAGAAAGAACACTGTACAGTGGTCTCTCTTGTACTTCACATCTGCAAACTGAATTCCATCCACACAGCTCAAGAAGTTTAGAAGACTCAAGGAAGATATTCAGTTAAACGAGCTGTTGTGGTGGCGCGCGTGTACATAACGTTTCTTCTTGCGTCCTGGCCGCGCGGCTCGGACTCGCGCGCGCGCGCGATGCGCCGGCGCGCTCCTCCTCCTTCCTCCTCGCTTTCGCTGGCGTGGTTCGCTCCTCCTATTGCTCCTCGCGTGCGTTCCTGCTCGGCAGTCCTCCTCCTCCTTCTTCGCTACTCCCTCCTTGTGGTTCGAACGGCCCCAACACCAACGCTCTGCGCATCTGTCTCTTAACTGGCCACGGCCGCGTCGCGCTATCTCTCTCAACCCACACTGCGGAGAGCTTTAATGGCCTTGGAAACGACAAACACACACACAACACCACACACGCACCACAACACCACACCGACACAGAGACACACAGACACAACACAGCAGGCACCACATCTGACTCATCAGGTCCTCTAGGAAGCGAGCAGGCTGTGTTGTATATGATAAGGATAAGTGCTTTTAGGGGAACCACCTGCGTCTTGGAGCAGAGAGAGAGAGAGAGAGAACTTTGGAGTTAGTTTAGCAAACTGGAGTCCTGACGCTGTTCGTTCAGTATTTTACGTACTGATGTTTTCTTTTAACTAGTTATTTCTCAGTCTGCGTCGGGGCGTGCGGCGGTCGGCCTTCGATTCTTGGCCGATTTCGAACATGTAGAATCGGGCAGACGTGGGCGGTCTTGCGCTCAGCATGAGCCAATTGGGATTTGGTGGAGTGGGGTGGAGCACCTTGACTAGCGCGACGATCAGTGGAGTGGCAGAGGAAAACCTGAGAGGACGTGGTGAAAGCGTAATGACTGCCACGGCAACTCGCAGTATGCTTGGGTGTGTTACTTCAGCCATGCGGTACTTTTCGCGTTCAGGGAGTAGATGACGGATAGACGATCGCCTAGCTGTTGGAGTCCTATCAACACGTGCTGTGATGTAAAAAGTGGACTGAGTGACAGGTGCTTCTGTGTTTACAGCTCTACAGGTGATCCGTCATTTAGCGGTTTTCATTTTGTTGTTGGGGCGATAACACAGAGTAGCGCCGCCTGGCTGTGTCATCCGGGGACGTATTACGCCTCGGCGCACGCGCAGAACGTCAACGCTCCGGTTGGGCGGTCGTCTGGGGGTTTGGTTTGTTCGGAGGCACTTTTTTTTGACCGGACTCGGAAGGAGACGGGAGGCGACTGTCAGTCCGAGGTGCTGTTTTTTCTGCTGGACGGGTCGGTCCGTCGGGTTGGTGTGGCAGCAGGGCCTTTGACAGTTGCACACGATTGAGAGAGCTTGTAAGGTTCACTGGACTCGAGCTCAGCCTTTGTTTTCTTAAAGGCTGCGGTAACGTAATTCAAGAACTTAAATGAGACCAGGTATTGAGTATAAAGTGCTTGATATGATTTGGAGGACGCTGTTGGCTCGTGAACGTGTGAAGACGAACGCTGCGGCTGCAGACAGACGTGAGAGTCAGTTAGCTCCAGCTCTGCAGAGATAAGATGTATTTATCTTGACTGATGTGCGTATGTGGGCCGCGTATGAGCGACCCAGCAGCTGGCTTCACAATGACTCTGAACGGGTCGGGTCAAGTGGTTCGGCTGCTCCTGCCCACACTGGTACTTCAGCCTCCTCATGATAGAAGAGTGGAGACGGCACGCGCAGGATGGAAGCTATCGCCTGTAAGTACTGGCAAGAACTGTTGTTTCATCATTCACTGTCACAGATTATTAAAGAAGGATTGAGTAGAAGAAACAGCAGGATTTGTTCTGCAGAGCCTTCAATGAGATGGGTGTGTGTTAATTAGCAGGGTTATTCTGGTTTAATTACAGGTTATGTCGTTAATTAGCAGAGTTCTGTGTAATTAAGGTTATTGCTGTTAATTACGATTTATGCTGTTAAATTAAGATTATTACTGTTAATTACAGGTTATTTCTGTGTATACAGATCTATTTGTTTTAATTACAGATTGTTCTTGGCTGTTAATTACAGATGGGTATTCTGTAATTACGCAGTGATGGTGTAATGTATGTTGGGGAGTTACGGATCGCTGATTCTGTTAAGGTTTAGCGAGTGTGTGTGCTGATGTCTGTTAGGATTGAAGGTTATTTGCCGTTACTGATTTGACAGTTTATTTGGTTTAATTAGCAGATGTATTCTGGTTAATTACAGATTTGATTCTGTGTAATTACGTCAGTGGTAGTTGTGTGGTAACGGTAAGTTATTCTGTAGAGTTTACAGATTATTCTGTTAATTACAGCTTTATTTATTGCTTTATTTTTCAGCTTTCCTGATTCCCAATTGATGCATTCAAACACTGTTTATGGAGCAGAAATATTCAAATAAACTGGGCAAAAAACAAATTTACCATGTTTTTTATCCTAAAACTGCATGTGATGAGCATAAAGTGGGCACATCATTCAGATATCCCTTTGAAAATGCCATTGCCTCATAACACTGAGGCCTTGTAGCCTCTGAACAGTGTGAGTGGGATGTGATATATGGCTGAAGGTGAAGTATCTGGTGCTTCCCCTGAAACCTGTGAAGTGTTTGACCCACGTTACACAAAGCAAAAGCAACAAACTCTATTTCCTGTCTTTTCTTTTTTTAGATGTGTTTGAAAGAATAACTCTCTGTCACCCTCCTTAAAGTTTATACGTTTATAAGTTTTACTGCTTTAAATGTGTAATTATTTCAGTCTGCCTGTAGAGAAGTGAGTGCAGTCTCTGTTTATGTGACCGGTAATGAAGCTGCTCTCCTGTCAGTCTCCTCATCTGGGAGCAGTTTCAGACCGGCTGTGATCTCCGGCCGCCATTATCACCAAACCACAGCGCGCTGAGGCGGTTTGGTGCTCTCTCTCTCTCTCTGATGTGCAGGAGGAGAAAGTGAGAGCGATAAACGAGATGGCGGGTTCACAGAACGTGTGTGTTGATGTGTTGAAGACCACCTGCTCGCGTCGTTTCTGGAGGATTTCGATTCATTTCTGGTGTAAGAATTAGTTTTGTGGTTAGAGTTTAGGCCTGAGAACGCAGTT
The DNA here is from genome assembly GCF_004916995.1 of Morone saxatilis. Taxonomy (NCBI): domain Eukaryota; kingdom Metazoa; phylum Chordata; class Actinopteri; family Moronidae; genus Morone; species Morone saxatilis. The sequence goes on along the minus strand of NW_023339984.1, from coordinate 3,730,380 downwards.
TCAGCCGATATTAGCCGATATTAGCTGATATTAGCTGTTGTATCGGTGTATATTCTGACCGATAACTAGTTTTGGCTGCTGTAAAATCTCCTCTATATAAATGTTTGTTTTACAGCTGAAAAATCACTTAATTGACTGAAAGTTAATCACATCAATTGTAATAATCAGTTCAGTAATTACAACATCTCACGTTTCTGTAATTAAGTCTTTTTTGGGTATTTTTACCTTTTTTATGAGCGTTTTTTTCAGCCTGTAATTTAGTTAAGTATTCATTACACCGTGCTTTCTGACTGTTGGGGCTGCGGCACACGGTCAGAACATCACAGTGCGATTATTAAGTTCATAATTCAAATGGCAACAACTATAATGTTTTGAAGGTAAAATGTAATAAAACAGCATTATAATGGAGTACTGTAGTTCTGCACATCCTGATCAGATTAAAACACGTTTGTTTGGTGCAGATCTCCTAAAATGTCACATTTTGTGCTTTTTTTTATTAGATTTGTTCCAAAAATGTTGATTCTCACACTATTAGTGACTCATATAGTGATATCTGTCAGATGATGATGATTGAACTCGGCGTGCAGCCCTAAATGGAAGAGCTCTGCCACTGTAAGTACAGTGGAATCAGTCCTGTGGTGTAATGTGTTCAAGAATAAGATGAGACAGTGTTAATGACCAGAACACATTCC
>NW_023339984.1:3713047-3729633 GCF_004916995.1 Morone saxatilis | reverse complement strand
CAGTAACATGTGTCCAACCAACGTCTTCCTGTGTGTCATTAGTGTGTGTGTGTGTGTCATTAGTGTGTGTGTGTGTGTGTGTGAGAAAGGGATTAGGGATTTTTACTTTCACTGACTAGAATATAGAGTAGCTGATTTGTTGTAAATCAGAATACTTGTTTATGCGGGGGATACAGTATCAAAACATCCTCACATGTCACACATGCCATTGCCACTGGGAAACTGACACTTGCATGCTCTCTTCCCAGGTGAAAGCTCATATGTAGGGGAAACTCCACAGAATGCAGTATTCGTCTCCCTCCACATCTGTCCACCTTCCTCTTAAATCACTCCACCTACGATCCTGGTTTCTAAGAGATTTGCATGATGAACACGGGTGATTAGCCCATGTAATGACCTCTGCAGTGTGCTTACAAATCACAGAACCAGTGTCACATTCTGCACAGACAGTATGTAGATCTGTTTACCTGCTCAAGGATGCTCTCTGTAAACACATGAATAAGTAAGGGCTGTTGTTCCTCAGGGTCAAAAGAGTTACTGATGTACGAATCACTGCAGTATATTTCAGTGTGTCTGGAACCATGTCTTATAACGCCAATATATTAGCAGAGGCAACATCAGCATGGGGAACAAGTGCAACTGTCTCTGGAATTCACACAATCTCAACATTTCTTAAAGAGGAGGATAATGGAGAGGGGGTGCAGCTAATGGAAGCACAGCGCTGTGAGTGTATGTGTAGGTGGGTGGGTGGATGAGGTGGGTTGGCGTGGGTGAAAGGAATATTTAATTTGCTTCCGTGCTTGTCTTCATATAAATTGCATGTTTGTGGACATCTGCGTGTAAGCATGACGTAGTCTATGATTATATGTGTGGTACAAATGTATGCTCATGCATGAGGTATATACAAACCGTGAAGAATTCTATTCCTTGTTGCTCTGTCCCCACCGGCTGTTTATGTTCTTTCTTTCTGTTATGCACCACACACACACACACACACTTCTCAGCATCCTCCCTGTCCATCCCTCCCTCTCCATCATACTTCTCTCCACGGAGCTGCCAGAAAAATGGCTGTCTTTTAAATGGCCCACTCAGCATGGTAAGATAACTCGCTTATCATCAAGGTCTGCTCTCCGCGCAGACATCACACTCGCACACAAAAACACACAAACACACAACTGAGGATATGTGCAAGGCTATGCATTTGCATACCCCATGCACGCACATACACATTCATACACTACTAACCCTGCATACGCCTTTTTTTGCATAAAGATAGATGCATATACACACTCAAAAACTACACAAACACACACCTGCTTGCTCTGAAGCTCATTCCTCATCCTCATTTCTAGCTTCTTCCACAACCGGTGCACCCTTCCCTCCTCTCCCACCCTCCCTGTTTTACCCTGTCTGCCCCATAGGGGAGATTTCACACAGAGTGAAATACAGCATTGCCAACATATGTCTCTAGCAATCAATTTATGCCACAGGGCTATCTCTCTTGGCAGCCTCTGCTTAATACACTACAGAGGGCTGCATGCAGACCTGTTTGGCTCTGTTCTCATCATGTTTACAGGCAGAATTAGTCTAAAAAGAAGCATTCGCTCTGCATTGTGTCATTGACTTTGTGCTTTATTTATGAGTGTATTGACAAATGACAAATAAGCAAGCAGCTTCAGCTCTTCTCATTTACACAGTGAGCAGAGTTACTGAAGCAGACGCTTGTGTTTGATGTGCTGCCTCTCATTTATGACTGCAGTAATGTGGAAATTGTAATCACTGGTGCGAGGTAGGTAAGTAAGGTAAGAAAAAGAAAAGAATTGGTTTTTGATATGCGAGAATGTGGCGGTGAACATCAAAAAGGGGCTTCTGAATTGCTTCTGGCGTCTTCCCTAAGTGTTTTGTTTTCAAGGTAAAAATGTTTTGTTGAAATTGTAATGATGATCAGTCCAGTGTAATGTTTGTGCTCCCTGTAAACACCGTGTCGCCCTGCAGCACGCCGGTAATTCCTGTGTTTCAGCACCAGTGGAGTAGACAGTTCCCTGTGCATTTTCCCACTCTTTGGTTTTCTTCTAGCAACAAAATAAATGCCCACTTTCAGGGTAAGGGCAGCAATGCATTAAGAACACAGGAAGGAGGGAGAGAGGAAGGAAAGCAGGAGCAATTTAGTGAAAGAGTGGGGAGATAATCTAACACAGGTGGCTATTGGTTTTTTTTTTGTTGTCTTTTGGAGAAGAAAATATGTCTCGCCTCTTATCTGAGCAGTGATGTGGGGTCATTAATTTGCCTGCTTCTTCTCTCCCTGCTCCTACCTGCTGAAGCCTGCTGTTTCAGTCGATTGCCTGTGGTCGTTAAGACAAGAGGCAGGATGGAAGGAAGAAAAACGGGGAGGTGACGGAGGGATGAAGCACAGATTTATGTAGACAAGCACGCATACATGCAAAGAAAGCATACAATAGGACACACAAACACAGCTACACACCCACACAGACACAAAGAAATTGATTCCTTTCATTCTCTCGCATGCACGTACACGCGGACACACACCAGCCTAATCGCTGCTACTGTGTAAAATGGAAAGCTCAAATGAGGACCTGGATGGACTGATGGACTGTCTTCATTACGTTCCAGTCGAAATCTGAAAACCACTGGGAGGAGACATGGAGGTAGAAGAGGTTTTAAATCACCATAATCCCTTCCCAGCGCCTTTTCACTCCTGCTTTTAAGTCCCCTTTCTTGCTCTCTTTCCTTGTATCTCTTCCTATTTGTCCATGTCAGACTATCCATGTGAGGAAAATAGGTGCCCTTCACTGTGAAATAATGCCAGGCTTTCTCTTCAAATAAAGAAAAAAAGAAAGAAAAAAGGACATGTCTGCAGTCCTTGAGGGCTTCCGAACTCCCTATCTGAATAATCCACTGTGCCATGCTTTCATTTATAAGTGGCATGGACCCCTGCCAGTACCTCCCCTCATTCACATCACGGTTTTATTTTCAGCTTTAAATGCTCCTACCAATTAGTGGTGGTCTAAGGATTGCTTAGGGCAGCAGAAGTATACCTCAGTGATTAAACCTGTCATATTTTATAGATGTTGGTGAGTCTAAGGCACATCTGCCCTCAAAGGGACCAGTGTGCCGAGTGGTCAGCCGTGGAATCCATTCTCCAGAAGTGATCCAATAAAGTAGGGGAATAACAAGCAACGGAGTGTGAAAACGTGAGGCTTGGCTGAATAACAGGGTCAGTATTATTGCATGTGCTTCGTTTATATTGTTGATAGGACTGAGAGATCTTGCTAAAGAAGAAGTGTGCCTTTTCAGAACATTTGAGCACATACTGTGCAGTTTTTTCATCTAGACCAATTACACAAACTAACATTGACTCTGATTTAACCAGAACTGAAAACAAACCAGTGCAGCATTTAATGAGCCTTTACGCTATAAAAACCAGATTTTTTTTTTTTACTATAACCCTGCTATTAAAACATTGTAAATTAACCCAGTCTTTGCAGAACAATAACAGCTTTCTGTTAACTGTGGATTCTACATTTCTGTTCACTAATTACAGGTGGGAGTATCAAAAAAAAGTGTAATTTCAAAAATTACAAGATCAGCTAAAGAAGGCGCATTCAAATTGTACTTCAACAAATTTTCCAAATGGGAGCAAATAAATTGGCCTAAACTGAGAACAATTATTCACAACACAAATGAAACAAAAAGACGGGACAAAAGCCAACGACATAACACAACAATACAGACTGGCAGTGAAAATGACATTTAGGGGTCTAATCTGGAGACAAATATTATAAAATGATGAATAAAATGAATAGAGTAAAACTAGTCATGATTCAAACCTGAAGGGTTTATCAACAGGGCATTTATCTGGCCAACCCACTGACCATTGTTCTCCATGCCCAGCTTGACATCCCCACAGAAGCCATTGTTATGAAGGTCACTTTGCGGAAAAGAAATGAAAAGCGTTTCATTGCAGAAAGTTCAGACTGAGGACCTGCGCTTCATTCAGCTACTGCTGCATTATGCTCCTGTGGATGACTTACGCTATTCACTTAGTTCAATGCAACGTGGCCTCTGGAGCTCCCAGCTGGACAACATGAATGAGGAGACCTGGAGCCAGGCCATTGGTACTTTGTCAAAAAGTTCCCCCAAGTTAGATGACAGCCTCCTAGGAGGCAGCACACATCCAGGAAGGTCAGGCCCAAATGTGGATGAGTGTGTCTGCACAGGAGGGTGTTTGTGTTTTTTTTCCCGAAATAACCGGAATTTACTAAATTATTTGTTGGACTTCCTTGTATTTTGCAAGTAAAGTTTCATGTGTTTGTATTTTAGAAACAGTTGGCCCAACATAGTTTTGTTTCTGTCTATATTACAATAATGACCAACTTCATTACAAGCTGTTACATTTGGCAGGTAAAATGTCAAAGGTTTGGTTTGGTTCTCCATGAAGTGTGCACCAACAAAAAAAAATGTCATAATTAAAAGTGCATATATACGCCAGCAATGCACAAAAATGTTAGATAAAAATGAGTCTGCTTCTGTTCTTTACAGATGCACCACCAAAACATTTGATCAGTTCACCCCTTGTTGAGAAGTAATCTTTAAAAATTGCAGCTTAAACAGCATCTTGTGTATACAGTTTTTAGGTAACATAACTACTCTAAATAAATATTTTATGATATTTATAATACAATAAATGTCCAATGTATAATATGTGTAGTTACAATCTTTGGCTAATGACCAGTGTCAGCGATTTGCAACTCCAGTCCCCCACACACTTGTGGCAAGTTAATGAGGAAGCTTCTTCAAGCCTCCAGCTGTAGGATGAAGAGTACTAATCGCGTGAATGAGAGTGTGTGTGTGTGAGTGCGTGTGTCTGTTTGTGCACGGCAGACAACCTTGTTCATGCGTCAGTTGTGCATGGACACGGGATTCAACTCTGTCTTTCAACTAAGCTGATAATGAGCTGACATTAAGGTCAAGCATGGACAACGGTACAGGAGAGCTGTGCACACTAATGAAAAGAAACTTCTTAGAGTGGCAAGTGAATATTATTTAACACAGTATTAAGATTTATCCCTATCATATATAGCCTAAACATCATAGCTTGTGTGGATTATTGACTATATATCAGGTCAATATAATTTTACCTGGATATAATGGTGTATACATTTTCATTCACAGTTAAAATAGGAAAAAACTATCTCAATAGCACCTTTCAGATCCAATATTGAGGTGTGTCTTCACTGCGAGATGCCACTGAGTCCTACACACTGGTCTTTTAAAGCTAGATGGATCTGTTTAATGCCTGAAAGAATGAATCTTTGGCAAAATGTCAGGGTGCTCAAATGTTCCTATCCAGCACAGTAATCAGTGAGTAATCAGTCATTTTAGATGTGGATGTAGAAACATAAGTACCCGCTCCTTCTGCAGATAAAAACGGCTCATTCTAAGGTAACGAAAACACAACAATTCCTATTTTTCAAGTTATTATACACTAATGAAAACACACCTATGTCTGTCTGTCTGTCTATCTTTATAGACTTTTTTGGTGGCATGTTTCCAATTCTTGTGCATGTGCCAGTATTTGCACACAGCACAACACCTGCAGTTACATAGTGTTTTGGGGGTGTTACATTTGCTAACAACAAATTATTGGCCACATGCCATGTATGATCAAGTGGGATTCATCATTAAGCACATTTGGGTAACAGCAGTTTGGATGGTTAAATTTGGTGCTTCTGGAGTTGATTCTTATTTTTCTGAGAAGAGAAAAATAAGAGAAATTTAAGAGAATGTTGCTGCATGAAGTTCATTGTCAGGGTAACTATGGCAAGTCAAAGTCCTGATGTCACATCTGGGATAACCTGTTCCACTGTTCCACACAAGTCAGCATAATCTGTCTTTCTGAAAAACATTAATCATGTCCTTGGTGGCATCCACACAACACATGCCATTAGAAATTAAAATCTGTTATTTTAACAATGTTAAGTAATGATACAGCTCCCATGAAAATTTACGGGCAGAGCAGCACCAGTATTTTAAGTCATTGTGACTAAGTTTCTTCCATCTCCATGATATCCACCAACACTCTGCTCTAATAGTAGTTAGCTGTAGTCTCTGCTGTCTAAACACTTTTACACTGTGTGCTGCTTTCTATCCTGCTGTTATCACAGAAATGTTAGCGCCAACCCACAGTCCCTCGACTAACCAATGGACTCGCCCATGTTTTGGTTTTGTTCCCATGAGGGTCTAAGGCTTGTGGGAACTTGTGGAACAGAAATATTATACCTTTCTTATCTAGACATATGAAATGGAAGACACAACACACACACACATATATATATATAAATATATATATATATTTGCAATATTAAAAATGTTGCATTTCTGGAACAGATTAAGATACTGGAAGTTCCAGTTTCACTTTTATTCTCCATAAACAGCAGCCAACAATAGGACTAAGCTAAAAGATATATTTTAACACAGAGCACAACCTGAAGAATGTTCTGACAAACCCAGTGGAAAAATATACCTCATGCATGTCTCATTCTGCTGTCATAGTGCTATGAACTAATGCTTTATCCTGATTTTCATTTTCTACCTCCATGTAGCTGCAGTCAAAAAAGTATCAGTATCAGCCATCAAAATGGACCAATAAAACTTGAAGTAATGATGGTATATGTTGCCTATAGAGAGATATTTCTTGACTAAATCCAAATCCATGTTTTTGCCTTCAGCCAAATGCCTGACATAAAGAATCTGTGCCCTTTTTGCTCTTTTCATACCATACAACATCTTTTCTCCACACACTACTCATACTACAGTATATATCTACCATAACTGTACTGTCGTACATTATTTCAGCATGGGGGTAAAGAGAAGCCTGTGGAGGAGTAGTTGGCAGCGGTGCCAGCCACCCCGGCACTCTGACAAGATTACCTCTCCACCCAATTCAATTAGAAGCCCACTTCCCCCCTTCAGGATCTCCATAATCATAACAGATGGCTCTCTATGAGACACCCACCATCTTTCACCTCCAAGAGGACTGGAGAGCTGGAGCACTCATCATGGCACAGCAGAAGATCATGTTGAGTCTTTTTCACTGTATGTCAGAGCAATACTTCTGTTCTGGCTGACGATGTGTGTCATGCACAGATACTATTTTAATGTGAGTGAAGGCATAGTCAGTATTACAAAAACAACCAAAATGGAGCAAAATAGCAGATAAGTCCTGGAGCAAAAAACTGCAATGGAGAAACTGTAGCAGATTTTTTTTTTATATGTGTTTAAGAATCAGACATATAAGCTACATTACTTCAGAAGGAGACTTTTTGTAGTGCACTCAATTGGCTTGACTGATTGGCACTCCATATTGTTTTCTGTTTTGTAGGAACTGGTGTCTTAGAGCTGTTGAAACATTCACTCCTTTCTTCTTTTATCTAACTGTCAAAATAACACAAGCTATCTGGTTTCAGATGAGTTTCAATCATTTAAGTCCACTGAGTCTTGTAATATCAGGCTTTTGCCTGGGGGGTCTGAGGAGGAGCAAGAGAGAAGTCAAAAGCTTATTTTGTCTTTTTCCTATCATCTCAGACTTCTTAACAACAGGAATTTGACATTGACACATGCTGAGTTAATGACATATGCCTTTGCAGCATAGTATATTCTATATGTAATCATTTGCCTTGTGAAGTCCTGCTCCGAATGAGAGTTTGCCAGTCACAACTGTGATTGTCAAAACTAGGAGAAAGGTTGTGCAGACCTCAGTCAAGGTAAACGTTTCTAAGTAAATGTAGAGGACACTCACATTCAGCTTGTACCTGTTGGTCATGTGACAACATTGCGGGTGTGTTCGTTTTGGATCACTTGGCATGCTTTCTGGGTGGTGTATTAACTAGTGATGAATTAGATAGATGCAACTTTTTTACAGTAATGACAGTAAATGTACTTCATTAGTTCCACACCTGCAAGAAGCATAATGACTTCTGTAGGTAATGAGTGTTACAAATGCATAATTTCTTCATAGCCACACTAGCAGCATGGCTGTATCCCTTGATAATGTTGGTCGGTTCACCAAATATCTCAACAACTATTGGACAGATTGCCATGAAATCACAGGGTGAACACTAATAACTTTGGTGATCCCCTGACTTTTACCATTACCAAATCATAACTGTCTGATACTCTCATACTCTCTTTCAGCACCATGGACAGTGTCGTGGATTTATCATTGAACAGCAACCTGCTTTACATTTAGGCAGCACAACTACTGATGTTTCAGAACAATAATCATTCAGTCAGAAAAGGAAAAAAATATGAGACTGACTAAACTAGTGACTGGAAACCAAGGATGTTGGAATCCCACACAGCCTCACAGCCTATAGTCTACACAATACAGCCAACCCACACAAGTCTGCAAGCAATGTGTGTCCTGCCATTAACACAATAACCAGGCAGACACAGCGGTCTACAACACAAGCAGCAACAAACAACAATGTTTTTTTGGGCCAGAAAGCCAGCATCTATGACAAGCCTGTCATCTCAAATAATGAATATGAAACAACTGACCAATGATGTTTTCATCCAACAGCTGTCAGTTTGTATCCAATTCTTTCAATCCAAATGACATGAATCTACTATAGCCTATATGAGTCCAACACACATGTATTCCACCACCATCATTATCATCACAGTTGCTTTCAGCTATCTTACTGGCCCAGAATGAGCTGCGTTCTCCAACATTTTCACTTTCTTGGCTAGTAGTGGACCTACTTACACTTTTATTGTTAGGTAAAACAGTGAGGTACAAATAAATGCAGCAGACAGGTTGTAAGCTTTTAAGATATTAAGGGGGTACTAAGGGGTTGGAATCAACAACTGTACAAACAGGCCACAGTAGCCCTGCTGGTGCTGTTTGCTGCGTACCGTTGAGAACCCCTTGGCAGTGGTGGGGAGTCATTTTTCACTCATTCATTGAGTTTTCCTTGTGTTGACAGTAGAGACAACAATGTCATTTTGGCCTTAAGCCGGATCTGGATGGAGTTTATTCTGTACACTTTGTTCATGTTCCATTTTGTTATCAACATTTAATCATTGTTTGCTGTATGCCTGATATGAAGTATCGCTGATGCCTAAAGGTTTGTTCAACATGTGTTTGATTTTGTGTTTTTTCTCATTATTGAGGAAATATCCTCATATCCCCATGGCAGGGAATTTGTATGGTATAACAGAATCCTGGCAAGAAACCTGAGAACCAAATGTATAATACAGTGATGGTGCTTAATCACGGGCCCATAACAAAGTGTGCTGCTCGGACATCAAACTCCACTTGAGATGCCTCCAGAGGTGGTTTCCTTCTCCTGCATTCTATAACAAGTCACTCTATTTTTCATGCAAAGTATAACATTTTTCCCTGAGTGTGGCTCATGCAGAATGAATGAGGCCCCAGTTGTGTCATCTTATGATACAATTTTAAAATATCCAACACATCTGTCCCTTTGTGGCGCCTCGGGCTAAGGCACATACCATGTCCGAATGTCATTATGAGTTTGGGTCCAGCTCCAGACCCCTGTCTAACGCCAACCCCGATTTCTTTCTCACCTACTCCTTTTACTCCATACAACATGACTTGAAAAGCACCGCAAATGGCACAAAACTTCATAAAAAAAAGAGTTGCTGTTCAGCTGCGTACTGTATGAACACAACATTGTGACTTTTTTCATGTGATGGGAATCGAGTTTCTCCTGCTGAGAGGGACGCTGCCACCAAAGCCAAAGTGGTGTACACAAAACAGTGGATCAAAGGCACAGACACAGTCTTTTTGTTTTGGTAAGATGAGAATGTTGAGAGAATAGAAAGCAAGCATCTAAACAAGAGGCGGTGCGGTGATGTTACTCAAGCCTTTTTTGTTTTTTAGTACCGCTTTTCTTCATCTTTACTTGAATGCAGATGATATGCTATTGTGCTCACATCAATACTGTTAAATTACATTCCAAAATAGGACATACACCACAAATGCATCTGTATATGTGCTTCAACAACAAGTTATTCAAGACCTGGTATGAACTGCACAAGAGGAATAAGGCAGCAATTATCATCTTTCTTTCCTCAGTTTATTGGTGTGTGTGTGTGTGTGTGTGTGTGTGTGTGTGTGATCAAAGCGTCGTTACCCCATCATGTGCTGATCCAGCCTAGGCCAGATAGAGCTACTTAGTCCCCATAATGTCCTGAGGTCCCCTCTCATCGCTGTCTTTGAATCCTGTCACAGATAACAGTGCAGATTATATGCCTCTCCTGAGTCACTTTCAAGTTGACTGTACTCCAAAATCGCAAATCTCTCAATCTGACTGTGTACACATCTGCAGTGGAGAGCAGCACTATGCAGGCTTTCATCTGACTTTGTTGTTTCAGTGAACAACTGGAGATTGTACACAATCTCTCAATTTGTACACAATGTTCTCAAGGAGGAGAAACAACATTGATAATCATTTAAGGTGTACTGTAACCTCTTATTACAATTACCTAGAGGTGGACCCTTTCAAATAAAGTGAAAGTCAAGCGTGTACGTACAGTAGAGATGTGGTCGGTCCTTAGCTGCAACAATACTACACAACAACAATCATGGTGGACAAGGAGCCTAATTTATAAAACCATCCATACAATTAATAGTACAAATTTCTCATACAGCTACATCATTTACAGGATCACCACATGAGACACATGAGTATGTATGTATCTGTGCTAGAGTTTGTGTACTTATGTTTATGTGTGTGTGTGAGAGAGAGAGATTAGTGTTTGTGTATAATGTGATCATACTAGTTCAGGTTTTTCAAATTCACATTCAGGTCATATCGACCCCAAGTACCCATGTGAGGATTTCCCAGTAGAAAGAAATGTGTAAAAAGATAGTTTGGCAGTGGGTGGGGTTCGGATAGTAATGTTCTTGGCAAAGTGTAAAAGCATTGAAAACTGTTCATATTCGTGATTTAGTGGTCATTTGAGAAAAATTAGCAAAGGTGCTGCAACAATGATATTTTCCATTTTTCTGTTTGTGAAGTCCTATTTACATGTTTACACTATCTTTTCATACATGGAAATTAACTGTTAATATCTACCCAGTGTGAAATGCAGTTACTATGGTGTGTTGGTGTTTATGTCCCTGAACATATGTGAATACAAGCAATGTAAAAGGGACAGATGGTGATATTCTGAGTTGGAAAACTGTCCTTCAGCTGTATGCTCATGAGACAATAGACCATAAAAACAAGCATCCAGTCTGTTAAAGTGTCTTTGTGCAAGAAAGTGAGAGTCTACCAGCTCCATTGTCCCTGATCTGTAGATGCTTCATATTGTCTAAATCTAAAGAGTATCCCAAAAAAGTAGCAGTATGATTGAAAATGTTGAGCGAAAGAATGGGAAAACTGAAAAAATAGAATTTAGTTTAATTTACTTGTAATTCTCTGCTTTACCTGTGCTTTTCTTTGACATAGGCATTAACTGTTTAATTCAATTTCAGCTGCAGCTGCTAACTGTGTGTGCAAATATTCTCTCACTTCCATATGCCTACTGCAATCATTTAAATATTTCAGAGTTTCAGAGTAAGGGCATTTGCCAGTGATCATGCAATATGATTTTAAATGTTGTCTTCATCGTGGGATGATGGGCTTTGGAGATGGGGAAGAGTTCAACCACAGTGCAGCAGGTTCAACCATCGGTGAATCCAAGTTTATATGGGAGACTTGCTGCTCTCTTTACATAACAATCACGACTATTGCAGCTTTAAAAATGCATTTCAAAGTGTGAGAAATCCACAGGTGCCTCAGTTCAAGAATAAAAAAACCTCTTTGGGTGCATTAGGTATCTGTATAGAGGGACCATTTTAGGCACTATCACTGGAGCAAATGAAATCCTTTGACGCTACACATCACAAAGCCAAGGACATTACTATCTATCAGGACCCCACCTACTGTCAATGTATAACTGTCCTTTTTTGCAATTCTAGCTCATATTGTTAATGAAGACTAAGTAGCACACTGTGGAGATTTTCCTTGTGCTAATGGTCTTGCTGCCTGGCCTAGGAGGGAAGAAGCCCAAACTCTGTCAAATCTAATCCTTTAATAAGGTTCAGAACTGAAGAGAGAGCCAAAACCTCCATCGTCCCACCCCCTTACCCCGTTTCTTATCCGGGCTGTGCCGTTGCTTCCTCTTGCAAGCAGCTGAGCACTTAGCTTCACCGGGGATACGTCAGCACTCAGTGGATGTGACGACTGAGGGGCGAGGAAGATGAGGAGGTTGGAGGGTTGGGGGAGGGGGTTGCACACAGGGCCTTGTTAATGGGTACACAATGTGCCAAGAGACAAGAAGCAGCACACTCCAGCAGACAGTGCTGTCATCACAGAGGGAGAGACAAAGTGGGAGGGTGGTGGTGGTGGTGGGTTACTATTCTCCCACTTTGTTTATCAGTTATCACTGGTGAGCACACAGACACACAAGGACCTAAGCATTAAAAGCAGGCATATGCAGACACTGATTGACACCACACACATGCATGCTCGCAGACACAGTCAGTGGTATGTAGGCAGACGAAGACGCACGTAGAAATAAGGAAATGAGCAAGACACACATTCACACCCACATCTACACGCACAGCATGGTTAAGTGAATCTTCTAAATCACAAGCCAGTATTCAATTCATTAGGGAGCTCTTAGCAGCTGTTCTTGTCTTACCACATCAAGGTGAAGATTTAACACATGAATCTAACACTGAACACTTAGATAAGTCTGCTTTTCTTAGAGATGGGGGAATTCTCTCAATAATAGTCTGCCTAGAAATTGGTTTTAAACCCTAAGACATAAGTACCGTTAAGCCGGCAGTATACTGCAAATTAAATCAAAATCAATGTATTCTCATAGGCAATATGGTGGTTGTGCAACCCCTAAAAAAGGCCTGCTTGAAGCTTTGATTGCTGCAGTGTGTGCAAGCCTCCAGTTACAACTTTAAATTTTTGGTGTAATTCACCGACCATAATTGCGTTGTTGCCTGCAGTTGGTTGCTGTAATGTGATGTCATTAGCTTCACTTTTTACAATGTAGTATCCACTCATAGCAGCCAAAGCTTGATAAAACATTTTATTAGGCCTTCACAGCACTTGGTTAAGGTTAAGAAAAGATTGTGCTCTTGTGTAAATATTGAAAAAGTCACCAGTGATTGGAGCAGGAGCTGTTTTAAGTTAAAGTGAAACCACTATCTTTCCCTAACCTTAACAGAAGTGCTTTTACTGCCTAGACCTAACCACACATGGCACTCAATATTTACATTCTTTGGTGTCAACACCCCTTGCTTTGTGTGTATACCCACCATTCGACCACCTCCCTGTGATTTCCATGTGGTACAAGACTGTACCACTTCATTCTTAGAAGAAAAACATTCTCATTGTACACTATCCTGCCAGTGGTTTGTAACTGGCAAAAATAAATGTCTAGTATAGAAATATAATTTCTAAAACACTGCCATGTTTCTTATTTGGTCAGACTTCTTTGAGTTATGTGAATGTTCTCCCAGGTCTCAGAAATTACAATTATTTAGTGAGCATAAAGTTAATAAGATAAGAATGATGACTTAAAACTATTAAGATAAGACTAAATTAAGAAGATTAAAATAAGAAGTTAAGAATCAGTCCTCTATGCATAAGAAGCAAGACAATATAATATATATTTGGTCAATATTGTACCACTTAAATTTCAGTTACTTAAGTTTTATAGCAATGCATACTGTAATTGCTATTTCTTGCATGTCACACATAATCTCTTTAATATGTACATGTGCTTAAGCCTATTTCGGGAAAAAAGATGAATATATTGTAATGGCTGTACGGTAGCTGTACTTGGCACCCTTCAGACTGCCGATATTAAGAAATAATTATTCCCTAATCAAGTTTACTATGTCCCAATATAAGAGAACCACCATTTCAAATATTAAACAAAGTCATTTATTTAACACAAACAACTGAAATGTAAGGGGAAAAAAAGAAAATATCACAAAACATGGGATGTGAATGTCAGTAAGGTTAGTATTCTAAAGTGCGCATGGAGGGTGAGATTACTGTGGGAACATTGCATAAAACAAATGAAGGAGAACCAAGGAGAAACTGCGACATAACCAAGAAGGGTGCCTGTAGGAAGAGAGAGCAAGTGAGTAACAGAGCCTAGATTTTACAGGCTGGTAACACCGGGCACAGGTGTCACCAGAAGGCACCAATCAACGCACCATGCCACAACCAACCAGCAGGCATGGCAACACACAGACACCGCTGAGGAGAGGTCATCACACCAGAAACCTGTTATTATCAAGGGCCTGAATCATGATCCATAAATAAAATACACTAAATGTAGCATTTGAAATATATTCCTCAGGAGTTTAAATAAATTAACGCAGCTTAAATATTTTGTTACAGTTTATTGCTCTTTTCTAAGTGATGGATTGCTTTTAAGAATGATGGATAGAAAAGAAAAATTTAATGAGAGAGGTGACTCAGCATGGGAGACCATTAAATCAGCTGCACATATTCACATCCTTAAGCATCCTTTTTATCTGATTCTAGAAAAAAACAATCCCTCCATAAAGCCTTCTTGTTTGGTTCCAGGAACAAATATACCCTCCTACTTTTTCTATTTTGTTTCGTTATGTTTTTTACTGTAAAAAACTGGAACAGTGCCCATTCACAAACAATGAAATGAGCAACCACACTTAGAGCACATTTTTTCCACTCATATTCCCAAGAGAAAAGCTCAAATTGTCAGAAGACCAATTCGAAATCATTTTCAATCAGGTGTATCATACATATTGCTGTAACTCTGTAACAACGTGCTGTTTTCTTTTGGTGATACTGCATCATCTCCCTCACCCACTCCACCCACTGGAGCAGACAGACAGTCGCAGTATCCAATCTGTCTTTGAGAGCTCGCCAATTAAGCACACTGGAGTATTTCCTATATTAATGTGTGGCTTGAGTCAGGAAGTAACTTTCAACAATGGCTCTTTCTAAAGACTGATGTATAGTTGTACCTAGGCTGTACGCCGAGCCTACAGCGTAGCCTACCCCTACTGGCCTGCGCCATTATGAGTATTTATACTTGTGCACTGGTGTGTCTACGTTGCTCTGCAAATAATGCCAAAATGCTAGTTGGTGGTGGGGTAATTATGCCACTGTGTTGGGTTTCAACCAAAACAAAAACTCTCCCTCGTCTCTCTCCAAAATCTGTCCTCTGTTTTCTTCATTTCGTTTTTTCCCCCACCGTCCGTTAAACAAAAGGACGAGGCAATATGAGGGGACAGACAACAGCATGTCATGCAGCAAGTCAGTGTCCCATGTGTTCCTGTTTGTCTGTTTGTGTGTGAGGACCCACTTGTCTGAGAAATGATGTGTGTATGTTTGAAGAGGTATTCTCAAACAGTATTATAACTCATCAAGGTTTTGGATGATTCGCCTCTCATGCTCAGACAACGCACACACATCAAGTGGCCCAATCACAGTTGCTGCAGTCCATGGCGTGTGTAGATACATCTATGGGGAGGTGCGTATCAGACTACAGCATAGACTACAGCGTAGGCTATGGCAACAGCTACAGCATAGGGTACAAGGCTACGCCAAACCTACACTGTGCAAACAGCATCGATTCAATGCAGAGGTATAAATACTGGAACCCCCTACTCCAAAACACCTAATAAATAGTTACATTTCTCCTGATTGGGTCTGGGGCAGTTATGATTCAGAGCACTCTGTTCAAGAATAAAGACTATCAAGTGCTGTCTGGAGCTCGCACAGTGTGCACTCTGATTAACTTAAGCAAAGGCTCTCTGTTTATTCTCAGCTGTCAAAAACAATAAGCTCATAGACAAAATGGTGGGAAGCTCAGGCTGGCAACAGAAGGGGTGTGGGAGGTCACAGAGAGAGACTGAGAGAGGAATAAGAGGGTAGGAAAGCGAGATGGAGGATACCAGGAATAAGCGAAGAGTAGAGAAATATGTGGGAAATGTGTGCTTTTGTGTGTGTGTGCGGGCATGAGCAAACCAGTGAGTAAGCAAGTGCGTATGTTAGTGTGAGAGACAGACTGAGAGACATGCCTCCACCAGTGCTGAGGGCAGCAGGTTTTTGGCAGAAGCAGCGCTTTCGTGGGTGGAAGGGAAGAGAAGGGGACAAGAGAGTCAGAGGGATGGAGGAGGAAGAAGTGGAAGAGGACGGAGAGAGAGGATTTGGCCCTGGTACCGGTGCCCGGCCATGAGGCGATGGCAGGGTCGTGTCAGCCTGATTGGCCTTTGGTCTTTGATGGAGGTTGACCTTGAGAGCTTGCTGCCTTTAACTGAGTCTGACTGCTCGGTGAACACCAGCCGGACACATTCCCATGCTCTGTCCCCGAGGACACCGTCAGCAGGAGGCAGCCACACATGCATGAGAGTGTACAGATGTGAACTTCACATGCTAACACACACTTACTGCATGTGTGCACTGAAGTCATTGCAGCTGGTGTGACGGGTTGAATAATTACCTCATGTGGAGTGTCTTCATGTTCTGAAA
>NW_023339984.1:3711349-3712947 GCF_004916995.1 Morone saxatilis | reverse complement strand
CAATAATATGTGCTTTGATCCAGTATAAATGTAAAAGTGTCCTGTCAAATAAATGCTAAACTTGTTTGTCATTAATCGGTTCAGTCAAAGTTTTCAAATCAAACAGGTCTGGACCACACCTAAGAGTTTTGTAAAATGATTCCAGCATGCCACTCAAGACGAGTCAGTTCTGACGAGTGGTTCTTGTATGAGGTCCAGTGTCCTAGTTACTCTGGATAACTAACAGGCCATTTATCTTACACTGAACTCCTTTTATTGGGCTGGTGGCAAAATTTCCACAGCCAGCAGACTCCATCTGCTAATGAAGAGCATGTGATAATATCAAAAGTTCTACAAGGGCCACTAAATGGACCTCGTGGTGAGATTGTCTGCTTATTGTTTGATGGATTTGTCCTCTTTTAGAGTATTATGCCCTACTGTGTCATTCAGTGATCTGACAAGTCTGAACAGGCATCAAATACTCTGGTCTTGACCCTTATTAACATACATTAAGCTTAAAGCTAAGCAAAACCCCTAAATCACCTTTTTAAAAGTTATGAGGATCAAAAACTCTTTGAAGATTTTCCTACAAATTGTAGTGATAATAGTGCAACAGCACACAGACGCATGTGTCATACTATCCGGCTGCGAGTGAATCTGAAAGGTTAGTCGGGGCCTGAGGCACCTGTGGTGGTGAAGGTCACACGTCTGAGTGGTTCGTGAAGAACGCAGGAAAGTGATCCTGCCTTTAAAAACCCCACTGACATCACATTAGCTGGTGTCCAGGGAGCAGCAGTCATGACACACACATACACACACACACACACACACACACAACACCACCACCACACAGAGCCATTTCAGGGCATCCTGTTTCACCTTTAAACATATGATTTGTGGAAAATCCTCTCAAATTGCACACACAATCCATGTTACCCCTTTGGGCAATACATATTAGAATCAACACTTGCAGCAGGTAAAGGAAGGATAGCCTGCAGACAGAAAAGGACCACAGATGACTGCTAGGATTTTGTATTTTGTGCAGACATTGTCTTGACATGTTTGTTGATGTTGTTTTGGGACTTAGACACAAAGTTTAGACACCATAATTGTTGATTGATATTTTCTGTGCACATGCTAATCAATAATTTAAATTGTACTCTGATCCTCTTTAACCAATCCTGTTTTTTCTTGAAAAACACAACGTGGCCTTGATTGATTGTAAAAGTGCATTATTCAAATATTTGTAACTGTGTAGCACAAACAACATTTCTGATGCATTTTCTTATTCAGCTTCATGAAAGCCAGACTGCTTGATCACTGCTTTTGTTGGTAAAAACTGCTGCTTGTTTTTTAAGCCTACGCTTTGAGATAACTACTGAGCAATTTTGTGAACGAGTTCCTGCCTGCATTCAACAGAATACTGTGAAAGCCAGGAGATTTTTTAGCTTCAACAAAGGAAAAAAATAATGATGGTGGGTGATTTGACTGGAAAAGTTAATCAGCTGGATGAATTGCAGCCATTCTCACATGGATATCTTTGGATATATGTCATGGTCTAAGGGCATTCATAAGGTTATGTATATTCATAAGGTTGTGTGTGTATATGTATATATATA
>NW_023339984.1:3710482-3711317 GCF_004916995.1 Morone saxatilis | reverse complement strand
ACTTTGTGCCTTTTAAAAGACAAATTATGAAATAGGATTTCTGAGAGATAAGTAAACACCATGGTGACCAATACATTAATTCACTGTACAATTACTAAATTGTGAGAGAATCTCCTTTAGTTCTGCAGTCTGCTGTAGGGTAAGGGGGAAATAGTCTGTATAGTTGCTGGTTAGGTTAATGCACTGCTGAAGGAATAAACTACCAACAGCATCAAGTATATAGATCTAGTGCTTCAACATTAAAACTCAATACGTTAACTGTGTAAGTGAATATTGTAAACACTTTCACTTCTGAAACCTCATATCTGAAGAGAATTTGAAAGTAAATACTTCTATAGCATACATAGTGATAATGCAGGTACACAAGTGGACACTTCTTCCAACATTACTGTATACTATCCAGATTGGAAACATAGCACTTCATGTACTCTTTATTGTTCAGCTTACTGCAGCCATTTATGTGTAGAGCAAAGGCAGCAAGTAGAAGTGCATACTAGTTGTCAGCAGAAGTGGAGACTGGAGATGAAACATGGCATTTTGCCTTACTCTAATAAACATTGCTGTAAATGTTATAAAGGTCCAGTATGTAACATTTAGGAAGTGGTTGTAGCAAGCATAGAAGGAGTGTGAGATGTGCAATAGTGATATATGAAAAGGAAGCAGGGGCAGAAAAAAAAAAAGCCTGGCCACCTAACTGACTCCTTTGTCAAATTTGATACATTACTTTCATTACATTTTAAACATAACATGTTTGATCAACACATCTAATTTAATAATCTGTTATGGCGACATTTTACATTATTAATATACATTAGTGATAGGCTTAAGTTTAATG
>NW_023339984.1:3710112-3710382 GCF_004916995.1 Morone saxatilis | reverse complement strand
GGAAAGAAAGCAGCCACTGGACTTTGCACAGTGTAAAGTAGCACTAGTATATACAGTATGTATGATATAATTTACCATCATATATCTATAACCTATTATGTAAACTATTATTTTAAGAACTATTACTTGTGTTTACTCTCCTTTTGTATATAAAATGTATACAGATCATTGTATCTGTTTAACATACACCTTTATGATATAGACATATGGAGTGTGGTGATACCAACAACCTCCCAGTATTGCTTCGCCTACCTGTGTGTGTGTGTGTGT
>NW_023339984.1:3697286-3710071 GCF_004916995.1 Morone saxatilis | reverse complement strand
GTGTGTGTGTGTGTGCATGCAGGTCCTTTTGTTTCTCTTTACAAGCATTTCTGTCACCTTGAGCCAGAATGTATTACACAATAAAAAACAGAGTAAAACACTAATCTGCATTTATAGCTGTATTTCCGTATGTTGTATAACTGTAAGAATCTCCTGTGCTGACTCCACCTTCACAGGAAGACAGATTTCCGTTTGATTTGAAAAGACAGTGACATTTCACTATGAACTATAGTATGTCCCTGAAAAATCCCACAGGTCTCCAGCTCTCATGTACTATTCATGCTATATATTTTCCCTGAGACAATCTTTTTTTCTCCCAATCTTGGATTTTCACCGCAGCTATAGTACTTGCACACGGTAAAATGGTTGCCAATTTGCAGACAAAGGCCTTTGATGATAAAGGGCCCCTATGGTAACAAGAAGGGAAAACGTGAGTAAAGGACATAAAAAATGTTGAGTATATCCTCCCAAGCTGAGAGTTTTGTGTTTTTCAAGTGTTTCTGGCAAACACTTTTCTGACTGCAAACCTTTTCCTGCTCATCTCCTGGTTCTAAATATAGAGATGGAGAAGAAGGCAAGAGTGAGTGAGCACTAGCAAAGAGAAACATCTCATGCTGGCATGTTGTCAGATCATCTTTTTTTTGTGTGCTGATTTTTCCAATTACGGCTGAGTGACATGTTGTGTAGCAAATGGCGAGGGTGTTGGAGCTCATTTCACTGCAGACAGCCGTTAATGAGCTTTTTATCATCTATTTATGTGATTTCTGCAAGAACAGAAGTGAAGATATTTCTAAGAAAATGTTTCTACAGACACCTCAAATTGTGATGAAATTAAATATTTTTAACACCTGTTCTGCTTTGATTGTATTTATCTCTTTATTTCCTTAGTCACTTGTAAAAACATGTTTAATCTGACACAAAATTACCTTCCTGAAATATGATAGTATTAGTGACCTAGTGATATAGTATCTACCTCTTTCAAAGGAATCTTAAAGATACCTACCTGATAAAAACTCATCAAACCCACACCTGCCTTACAGATATTGGTTTCATGAAGACTTTACAGATATTTACTGGTTTTAAGTGTGTTTATTTTATTCTGTAAAATAACATTCTGTTGTGAAAGGTCTTGCATATATATACACAGTACAATAGTGAGTTTCTAGAGTGCATTTTGGTTGTTCTAATGTTATTTGTATTGTACTGCATTGATGGTCTTTGTATTCCTGTTGAAGCACTGAAGGGAAAGTTTGCTTTTATACAAGTCAGGATTATTTTTATAAGCCCATGATTTCTATTAGTAATACTTAAATCTTACTCTCCAAATTGATTGCTGAGATCTGTAAATGGGATGACATTTGAGCAGTCAAACAATCACACAGGTCTTAAACAAACGAGTAGAAAGTAAAATTATTACATTATTTTAAAATCTATTGCCTTTTACAGATCACCTTTCTGGTTTAACCTACTGTAGGTGCCTTAGCTGTGCACACAGTCTTCCTGTGTACTGAGCAAGTATTACCATAAGCTACTGATGGTAAAGAATGAATGGCGCAGCTGATTCAAAACAGCTAAAGGTAATGCAATATCAGTCCTGCCTAAACTTGCGTGAAGGAAATTTCCTGTTGTTGAAGGCCAAAGCTGTTAAAATAAGACAAAAAAAGTTGTACTCTTTCCTTTCCCCTATAAATGTTGGAATCAGAAGTCCTTTGTAGTCAATGAAAAGGTCATAAAACTACATATTAATCCAGGACAATCACAATCACAAAATACTGAATCCAATTAAAATATTATTAGGATATTATACTTAGAAACTGATTTGAATGATATTAATTTAAAGTTTTCTATTGAAAACTAGTTTAACTTTTATATGCAAGATGACAGTGTAATTTTTGATTAATTTCCAAAATATTGATTTAACTCTGGCAAGCACTGTTCACAGACCCTCAAATAGAAACCTGGATGACTTCCTGTTGACGACCAGCATCAATCACTGCATTAGTGGACGCCACAGAGCTTGGAGATGAATCATCCTTCAGGGGGACAGTCTAGGGTGTCCTCTACCCTCCTCTCTCCTCCGTCCCCATTCTCACCCCCTGGGGATGTGTAGGAAGTGCTGTAGGGGTAGAGGTGGAAGTGGGAGGGATGAGACACACATATCAAGCCTTGATGATTAAGAGTCCAGATCCAGTGACCATGAGTGTCAGCTACTACAACACACACCCCTTCCAACCGCTCTGGTCTGGTAGAGTGTGAACCCTCCCCACCTGCCTGAGTCCGAGGAGTGGGAGGGGGGGACATACAGCCCGTCATTCCCCACTGATGGATGGGGGACATTACGGCTCTTGGGGACAGGTGCCACTGACGATTAAAGGCCCCAGCCAGTGGCTTGGAAAGAATGGAAGTGGAAAGAGGAGAGAAGAAGGAAAGGGAAACTGTTGCCGCAGAACGAGTAAACACAAATGCTGCAGGGAAAGCAGACGTGAAACGAGTGGCGAGGTGGAGGGGAAGGAGGGGGCGTTGCAGGTAGAGGAGAGACAGATGGCGAGAGCAGTTTCCTCTCACCGTTTGGATTTTAAGTGTGATACAATACGACTGCCTGTGTACCAAAACAGTGATCACACAAGCTAACATGCCTTCTAACAGGTGTAGAGACAATTTGCTTTGTCTCTTTCAGACTCCTTTTTTGATGCAGCCTCACCACACCAGACACTCTCATCGTTTCTGTTTGTCTGCCAGAGTCCTGCAGCTGCCCGGGCTGCTCTCCTCTGTGCTGTGTTGATGACATTTATTTTGTAACCCTGTCAGCAAGCTATTGGGACAAGTATTACCTCCCCTGCCTCAGGGGCAATTCACCTGTGTGTCATTGGCACTCCCCCGCCTCCCTGTCCTGTCACTGCATCATTTTTGCGCTACCTCGTAATTGGTTCCCTACACTGTTTGGGACTCAGTCATATGAAGTGTCCATGGCCTCACCTGTGACCCAATAAAGCTCCCATTTGCAGGTAAATACATCACAAGTAGTGTATGTTTAATTTCTATCTCCCTCATCAGTGTAAAGACAAGAACCCGGAGATTTATCTGATATTTGGCAAGCTGGTAGCAAATTAGGCAGCCATCGTCATGTCACATTGCACATTGGACCGTCCTTTCCTAGATAATGATCGCGCCACTAAAATGAACCCCCTATGGAGGTAAAATGTGACAAAAATAATCGGTGTGCCACAGCTCGTTTCTATTATTGTTTCTTTCGTGGAGAGAGGGACTGTTGAGAGGAAGACGTATGTGTCAAAGACAGAAGATAGGAAGGAGAAAGCAGCAGTCCACTGGGGATGGGCCACTCTTTGTTGATGCCAAGTTCAACAGACTGATTGTGGAATTGAATCTCTACAGGACCGAGGCAAGGAATAATAGGCCCCGGCTGAGAGAATGGAGCTATACTTTTGGTTTCAACTGCAGAGTGAAATGTACTGCCATCAGCAGAAAAAAGGGACAGGAGTAGGGACCAATGTCTATCTCCGCAACACCAGTGATTATCTGGAAATTGCCTTGACATTCAGCTATAATTTGCTTTGTAATGACTGAAAATAGCTGGGGATGAGTCCTCCCAGATTGCTATGTTATCAAAAATTGTGCTCGTGAAAAACAACGTTTTCACATTTGCAAACAGCAGGGGGAACCACTTCATCAAACCACCCCCACCCCTTCCAATTTCAGCTGTAGCTCCTCTTCTGATCCCTCTGTTTTTTTTTTCCTCCATCTTTTTTTTTCAGCAAGACCAAATCCGTCAGTGTTTACTGTTATAATGTTTAATGTTTGCTCATCTGCTTACCCATAATCCCTCAGCACACATTCCCTCTCCTCCTTGGCCTCTATATTAAGGCTCTGTCGTCATTGACGGATTAACTCCTCTGAACTTCTCGAGGATGATACAGAGCTAAAACATACTACTGAACTATGCCTGGCTGTCATACCCGCCACGATGTCTCTCTGGTGTGTGTGTTTATGTGTTTGTGTGTGTTTCTGTATGTCTGTATGTGCATTTCTTGCATGCTCTCAGAAGAATTCTAAATCAGAAGTCCTCATAAACGAAGAAGAGGCTTTGATAAGGACTTAAAAGCACATTTACTAGTAACAGCGGCTGTTTTTCTACAAAGTCATATAGCTGCCTGCTGACTCTGACCCTTTCAATCGACGAACAAATGACACACAATCAAAACTAAGCAGAAGTTTCCACCAACTGCTAATGTTCGTTTAAAGTACTTCCAAACGAAATAGTCAACAAAAACTTTTTATGGTCTTATATGTATCCCACCTAATTATAATGAAAGGAGTGTTCCTTCTCAGTTAGTCCATGTCTGATAGGTTGTCATGTGGGTGTCTGCTTCCTCTTGAAAATGTCCCTTTATCAGTGAATCCGCACAGATACTGCTCTGAGCCTCTTGCCAGCTTATCTCCGTTAGACCGTTAATTAGCACCAAGTGCAGCAATTACACTCGAATATCCTGAGCAACAAAGACACAAAAGATGGCCCCCTACCTACCCCCACCCCGCCTTACCCTGGCCTTAAAACTAAACCAGCTCCTACAAATGACGGGAAGGAGAGAGGGTCGAGGAGAGGAACATGAGGAAGGAGATTTTTGAGCAACACAAAGACAGAACTTGGATAAGGCTACGCTGCCGTTTTTTAATTGGTTTGTCTCTCCTGAGAGGAGCCCCAAATCCGGAAGGTTTTAGATTGTAAGCCTCCTCCTGTATATGGCTGTAAGTTTGCAAGTATTCATGTGCATATCCATGAGTGCAATTTTGCATAAATATAACACCACAGTAATTGAATAACTAGCTGAAATTAGCGTGAGATTGACACTGGCGTTGTCTTCTATGGTGACAGATAGCCTCACAGTGAACTCAGCTCAGGAAGTATTTGCAAAACTGCTGGATAAAACTTTTAAATAAATCATAAACTGACTGTGTCTGAGAAGGCTCAGTTACACAGGCTCTCTATGTTTCTGATATTTTATGTTCTCATAACAGTGTAAACTTGAGTCTTTTTGTAAGTGTTAAACTTGTGTTTATTCCCTCTGTTGCATTTGTGGTTTCCAAATGTAAGATTTTTACAGCATAAACTTAGTCTAAACCACAAATTTTAATATTTCCTTAGGAGGTGAAAATGTGTGTCCCATGTGTTAGTCACTTCCCAATCTTTCTCTGTGCAAGTTTAAACTTATGGTGTGGAAAGTGATTAAGTCAGATGGTCAAATAAGGTTAAAATTAACTCGACATACTTATAAGTATTTAAATATTTATAAACTGCCTCGTGTGAGCTAGCTGACTGAACTTAAATAGCTGTGAGTGCTCTGCTCCAGAGGAATACTGTAAGAAATCACCAATGTCAGATCTTTCTCCTTTGGTAGACAGGGGTGTTTACAGACGTCACATTTGAAGATTCCTCAGCATGAAGTTCAAACATTTTCCTTAGTGCTGTCGGAAGTAAGTTTATACAAGAGCAGAAAACCAACATGACTCTATCTGACTTTCTGATAAACATCTATTAGCCTTTAATAATGGTGTATATCAGCTGCAAAGAGCAGGTTGTATGCTTCTAATCATGAGTATGCTTCTAAATACAGTCTGTACTTTATTTGCCTATACCGTGTGTTAATTTAAAGGACCAGTGTGTAGGATTTAGTGGCATCTAGCAAAGAAGTTGTAGATTGCAACTAATTGAACACCACTTGTGTCTGTATTTGACAACCTGGGAATGAGAAAGGAGGAGAAACTTTGGCTGGCCCGCAAAACTCCAAAAAAAGCGGAAAGGCCCTATCTAGAACCAGTGTTTGGTTTGTCCATTCTGAGCTACATGGCAGAATCAGTGAAAGAGAACCTGCTCCATCTGTAGATAAAATAAACACAATACAACAATTTTTATTTTTAGGTCTTTATACAGTAATAAAAACATACTATTTTAATCGATTTCTGCCAATAGATCCTCCTAAATATTTATCACTGGACCTTTAAGTCAATGCCAGCACTAAGGGTTCGCTTTACTTGGAGAGACAAAGAATGTGCTACAGTTCATCCAACACACAACCAACAGACTGAAGAAGACATTTTGGGAGTAATGTCACTGGCCCAAACTTTGGATGGGGACTTAGGGGACAAATTCCAAAATACATACCTGCAGCGAAGTGGGGTTGTATTTAGGAATAGTGTTTGTGATTCAATTCATGTTAGAGTTTAGATTTAGGGGATGAATGTAGTCAATTAAGATCCAAGTACAGTAGGACATGTAGCTGGATCCAAACTGTATGGATCACGCTCCACTGGGTCTGTCAGTATTTTAAAAGCCCTCAGGTGTTAGCTGGTTCCCCCACGTTCACAATCGGCTGCTCCGTGAACAGCTGACTAGACAACGCCCAAGAAACTGGCAACCATCTGGCGCCATTGGGGATCCAGGTTCCCTCCTATGGCATTCTTCATGAACAGCAAAACTCTGGGGGAAAGTGGAAGTACAAATTAGGATGTAGCACATAATCCTAATGGTTTCAGAATTGCTTTTAATTCTGGAGGGAGTCGGTAATCTACATCAAACAACATCTGTGGCTGTGGACTGTTATATATATATATATATATATATCAGTTAGCGAGACATTTAAATGGCATGAAAAGCTTTTTAACTTCATATTGTACGTGGCAAACTACTGTAAACATCTGGTTTCTTATGGCAGCACTCAAGATCTTGACATTGTAGTTGCCTTTTTCAATTACCCATATCTGCTCTTGGGAACTTTGTTTCTAATATAATCAGTTTGTGCCATTGCGACTACCTGTTACCGGTGAAGTTTTGGTCTTAGTGTTTTTGGATTTGGTTTCCCCAGCATGGATTGGCCAACAAATGAAAGCCACAAATCTAAAAGCATATGGTTGTAATGAAACAGCAAGCTATTTGCTGTGTGTCATGTAAAGCTCTGCCAAGTTTAGTGGTGAAAAAGCTCCATTTGGACAGAGAGTGGACAGATTGACAATCACTTGGCAGGGTGAAGTTTTTAACTGGGACACATCACTGCGTTTCAGCTGAATGCACACTCAGCAGAAGGGTAAAGGTGAAGGTAAGAAATGGGACACAGTTAAAAAGAATTATACTTCAGAGCTGACACTTATTGTTCTCCTGTGGTGCACTCATGAGCTGCAGGACCCTCTAAGAGATGACACTACACTGATGAGCAGCACCTATTTAATGCAAGAGCAATAAAAACCACAGCCTCCTTTTTGTACCAGCTATGTTTTCTTTTAAAGCAACATTGTGCAACTATTTTATCTTGAAATAAGAGCTTCAAATTCATTTTGATGCTACACTGACTTGTCATAACACTTACCACCACTAAGTCACACACCACCTACTGTGTCACTGATTTTGGAGAAAGTGGATCATATTTTTTGGAGAAAATGTTTTCTGGTTTTCCCTAAAATACTCCTGCTGCTCTGCTTCAACTGTCAGTGATTTACAGCGTTTCCTGATGGAGAGATAGCATTACTTGTTGCAATAGTAACGCTAACCACTAACTGCTGCTAACAGCTGATTAGCTTAGTTAGTAGGCAACGGCAGCAGGCTCAGCAGCCTCCAAGGACATACTGGCAGAGGCTAAGAGACCAAAGAGGATGTTGACGGAGGAAGATAAGAAAATAAAATGATGGCGAGAGGTTTGTGAAATAACATGCTGCCAAGCTGGTCTTCTTGCTTTAGGACTAGTAAGGAATATTATCTGGCTTGCTTTGTCTTGGCATAACAAACGCTTGTGTACAGCTGTCCATATTTATGATAGTGGTTAATGAGTGAATTGCACTCTGAACCTCAGGACGCTAAATTGTAAAAGCAATCCTTGCAAAATGCTGGGTTTAAGATAACTGCACAACCTTACCAGTTTTGCAAACACAATAATCATTGTTGTTGCCATTCCAACAAATGCATCAAACAAACCATTTTAAATAAAAATACTTAGATAATACAATTTACCCTCAGCACCAACAATAGCAGCCTGGCCTGCTCATTTCCTCCCAGAAAGATGTTTCACAACAGAAAGCCAGTGATTTAATCTATTTCCTCTGTCTGGTATGTTTCCTTAATGACTGTAATCATGACCTTTTGTGGATCCTACACCTCTACCTCTTCCCACACAGTGCTCTCCAGCCTCTTGTCTGCACATTAATTTGCTCTTATGAGAATCAAACCTTAATCTGCCTGAAGGTCACACCATTATCCCCCACAGCCAGAATCCAAATACTCACATACTGTAACTTTTTCAAACTGTGGAATCAAGGGAGAGATATGTGACATTACCATCTTTTCCACTGATGAAAGCTAAATGCCGGGAACCAGGCACAGATATCCAAGAGAGGTAAAAGCTCATGTCTCTAAAAGTCTGTAGGTTAAAGACTGAAAATAGATCTTCTCAACAGTGAGAGATACCCACTGTATTTCTGGGAATGTCGCAGCTAGGGAGGCACGCAAGCAAAGAGATAGGGCTGTGAGAAAAGGAACAAGAGTGTCACATCCATTGTAACTCCCGCTGTGATGTCAGGATGCTGGCGGGGGCTCACCAACTGTGCACAGTGACGTTGATGGATGCAGGTGAGCGCCCTGACTTTCTCCCCAAATACTCATCTGTGAAGATCTGTCTGTTGTCGTTCCTTTATGAACCCATAGCTAAAAGTTTGACACTGTGAAAGATGAGAAATTGGGCCAGCAGGATAGATGAGGGTGACAAAGATAAGAATAAAGGTGAGAGTGGAGTGAGGAATAAAGTAGCAGAGAGTGCGAAAAGAAGAAGACAAAGTGGTAAAAGGAGAGGAGACGGAGCAGCATGACCATTCCAGAAAAAGTCAGACAAATAAAGAGAGTAAATTATAAAGTTCGTGTTTCTTTCTGCCTGGACTTGAACTTTTTCCCTCAATTCTGTTTAAATATTAAGGGTTTGTAATTAAAAGGTGATGGAGTGAGACGCCACAGGGGGCTCTAGCTTTATTGACCGAGGAGTGACAAAGTATCAGTCGCTACAACTTGCAGCCTGCATCAATGGGGGGAGCTCGGGGATCTTGAGGCAAACGTGTCTGGATGCTGAGATGTTTTCATCCGTTTATGTCCCAGCAAGAGCTCTGCTGGCCTCCCGGGGCACACTGACGGATTTGAGGAGAGAGCCCACCGTGGCAGATATGTATTTCTGAGCGTTTATGTATTGCTTAATTTGTTTCTCTCCTCCGCATGGGATTGAACTCTTGCTGAGAGATGACTGGCAGACAAGAAGGAGGAGGAAAAAGTCAGTTTTCAGCACTTTATAGTAGCGTGTAGTGCAGTGGCAATTCCCCTGCCACTACAGACATAGCTCTGCTATGGAAAAACAGAGGGCAATTATTCACTGTGTTTGGCCCTCTGTATGTTGTCTGAATGCTGAGATTGTTTATTAAGTTTGTCAGCACTGAATGCACACTTGAAAGAGTCTGAACTATCTTTGTCATGGCTAAATGCACAAGACTTCTTCCTCAACGGCAGACACAGAGCCAGATGGTGGCGTGTCAGGGGTCGGCATGTTTACCACCTCCAAACAAGAAGCGCAATTATCGATACAGTAATCGCATTCTGCCATTGAATGATCCAGGGACACCTCTGCATGATGAACAAAAGTAGCAACTGTATGTTCAAATGCTCTTGATAAGATGTCGGCTCACCCTCAGCTGTCCATTCCTCCCCATTGGAGCGAAGCTGTGGGTTGTGAAGTTATGAAACAGGCAGTGATATTGTATCGCATCCTTACCTTCATTAATCATACATGCCTTTGAGTAAATTCACAGCTCCGCAGATTTAATAAGAGACATGCTGGTAGACCCAGGCAGTGTATGTGCCTTATATATACCAGTGTAAGAGAGATCATTATGGAAATTCTCAGGGGGAGGTGAACTTTAATAACTGCTCAAAATAAATCAAGAGGCGATATGAAAATTGACAGGCGTTTCTCCCCCTCCAGACTTCAGGTAGAGTGTGGAATTGAAACAACACCAAGCGTCAGAACATCTCAAGTAATATTGCTTCTTGAGAGAGATTCTGATTATGCAGGTTAGAATATTATGTGCCACTGCTTTGGGTAATCATGTCGCGCTGCAGCCGTGCTACTATTCCAATAAATCACAGTTTATGATAATGACTCAGGAGGAAATCATTGACACCTATGCATCCGGAACACAACGACATTCATGCATATTCAGCATGGACACCTCAGCTTGTTCCACACTTTGCTCATCAGAGAATTCCAGATACATACGTGTGTGATTATTGGAGAGGATGTAAATCTCAGGCAGACGACAAAACACAGATGACCTTTCCGAAGAAATCCGAAATGACCTTAGTGTGTGATTGCAAATGTGAGCAATGACTGATACAGTTTCAGAGGGGTGGTTGGAGCCACAGACACAGAGTATCTTAGCCTGCAGGATTTCCAAAATATATTATTTAAAGCAAACTAACTTTCAAATAGTGTGATGGATACAATTCTGCCTTCAAATGCAGCAGTTTAAAGCAAACACATGCAAAGATACAGATGCAGATACCTCCCACAATTGGACACTTGGTGGTAGATCAATCATATTGTCAATTAAAATGCATTTCTGTTTTCATGGTTACTGCAGTTTAGGTACACAAATGATACAAATCAGAGCTGGAGTCGAAACAATTTATATAATATTCCAGCAGTAAAATAAGACGATACAATTTCCATTTAAATACAGTACATATACAACTGATGTCAGGTGTAATACTGTGCTGCAATCTTTAACACCTTTCAAGTCATGGTTCATTTGTCCTCCATGCTGCCCGCATATTTAAGATTAAAAGATTCAATAGTTTGATTCATCACGTTCATACAAAATGTGTAGTTAAATCCAGGGTGGCACACTCATGAGGCGCTGCTAAAAATGCTAGTGTGCAATAAAAAATAAGAATTATAACAGTAATGTATGGTGAGGTGGGATGTTCAATCTTTCACTGTATAAAAATGGAAAATGTACATCTATTGCTCGTGTGCAAATGTTTAAAGGAGCAAGTTGGTGCAAAGGATTCTATGACAATTTGCTAGACAAGGCTGAGGAATGAAAGAAAGTGTTTTCTTAGTCTCTCTGTGTTGGACTGAATAAGGCAATAAGAGCAAAGCAGTTTCCATAGCAGTTGGTGATGCCCCCCTGTTAGGATGCTTTCCACATCACCACAGTAGAAGATCTTTAGAACCCTCAGAGAGCCTCGCCTCTCCTGACAAGATGTCTGTGTGTGTGTGGACCATGTCAGATTCTGGACGATATGGACTGCTAAAGGGTTTTATCCTCTCTACAAGTGTCCTGTTCATTCTCAGAGGTGCATAGTTTTTTCATGCCGCTTGCTTCCAAAATCCACAAAAGGCTCCTTAGCTTTGCTCAGATTCTGTAAGAAGTTGTTGGACTTGCACCATAGACACATAATCATCATGGATGATCCCACTGTGTTCTTCAAGACAGATTTACATACTTATCATCATAGAAAATGAGTGGGGGGGGCATCCTGATGGGCAAGTGATCAAGGTGTAACATCCAAGGCTGCAGATCTTTGCTGCATTAATACCCCCTGCCTGTTTCTTAATAATAAATAATCTTCAAAAACAAGAAAATGAGGCTATTGACTTACTGTACTGTACACTAAAGTGTCTATTTAGCTTTTCCACAGTACAATATACAAAAATGGTATGGTCAATGTTTGAATTTTATTATACTTTTATATAGTTTATACCGGCCTCATAAAAATGTGCAAGTTTGATGGTTGAATTTAGTTTGAGGCATGTAGATACAAAAGAGATTAATTTCTGAGTCATAAATAGTCTAAGAATTACAAGAAATCATGAAGAGGTAACTTTTTTAAATTATGTGTACTGCTCTGATATGTTCAAATAACCTGTCTGCTCCTCTGAATTGTTTTTGCTTTAACACCGAATACAGAATAGATGAACTGGTAATTGTATTTGGAGAGGGTTGTTGTTTTTTACACCTTGATGATACTGGAATATTTTTTTTCTGCAGCAGAATTCTTTCAAAACCCGCTCCTTGTCTGTTGAGTTCTTCCATTTTCACATTTGCATTTGTCTTGACATCTGCCAAAGACATATTTGTAATTTATTTACACCAGCTAACTACCACCTGCAGAGGGTGAGTCAGAAAAATACTGTAGCAATGGTGAAGAGATGGCAACATCAGTGAGATTAGTAAATCAAGCCGTTTCTGCAGCAGAATATAAACAAACCACTCAACTGAAGGCTGAGAATTTTTTTTTTCCGGCTGCTGCATTTCATCCTCAATCATGGATAAAATGCAAAGCCGATGATAGGGACACTGTGATTGTGCGTGTGTGCTTTCTGTTATCCTGTCCTTAACCATTACCTGGCCTCATTACAAAGGGAATGGCAAGGATACAATATGATACAAGGTCACATTGAAGAGTCAAAATAGCTGAAATAATGACTCATCTTTACTTTCATCATTCAGGGCGGCTGTGGCTCAGAGGCAGAGCGGGTCGTCCCCCAAGCGTAAGGTTGTTGGTTCGATCCCCGGCTCCTCCTGCCACGCGTTGAAGTATCCTTGAGCAAGATACTAAACCCCAAATTGCTTCGATGCACAGCATTGGTGTGTGAATGTTCATGTTTCTGTTCAATGGACTTTGAATGTGTGTGAAAGGGTGAATGTGGCACGTAGTATTAAAGTGCTTTGAGTGGTCGGAA
>NW_023339984.1:3676351-3697265 GCF_004916995.1 Morone saxatilis | reverse complement strand
GCTGTACAAGTACAGGTCCATTAACCATTTACTTCACAAACTGTTGCTCTGAAAGAATGTTTGCAGTAATTCAATCAATCACATACACAGGGTCACTGGAGTGTCACTCATAAAATAAGTCTTTATTCCTACCCCTTCAACAAGAAAGTACAGCTAATAAAAAAGCGTCCTGACCTGTCATGGTCTCTTATCATCACAGACTTACAATAGGGCTTAAAATGGAAAAGAAATATAGTTTTAGCTTGTGACTGCTGAGCCCTCTGGGGATTTGATGGAAGACCTGACAAGCGGTGACAAACTTTCAGGACTTTCCCTGAAGGTGCTGGGGTGAGCATTAAGCAGGCAGAGTGATGGACCCTATTTTAGTCTCTGGAAGCTGATAAGGCTGGGAGTCTGAATCACACATTTACAGTCACGGTTATTGAAAAGCAGGGTCACTTCACTCAGACGAGCTCTTCAGATGGAGATGGGGAGCTTTGAAGAAAAGAAATGAATTAAGAATGGCCCGTCTTTGTCTCTACCCGACTAGAATTTCAAGGACTTTTTCCACTGATCCCTTTCAAGAAATAGACTCTTAATAAAATCTGTCACACCGTCGAGCTGTTATGAACTTACACGCTTGTGTCGTAAGTGTTTAACATTCTAAAGAGGCAGAAATTCTTGATTTACTGTGGCAATTACATTCTTTTATCATTGCTTACTATTGCTGCTCCTCTTTCTGCTCTGCAAAATATGGTTGCCATAAAGAAATGGTTTTCAATGCAATATCCCAAAGGATAGGAAGCTTGTATTGGAACAGAACTGCAGGAATCAATCAAAAAGTAGACCAAGAGAAACAGTGAAAAACCTGTTTGTGTGCTGTCATTTTCTGTTCTCACATTTCAGAATCATTCTGAAGAATTACATATTTTGATCCCACAACCCACAAGTATTTATTTCTGTTTACTGTAACTCTTGACATTGTGAATAACAATTGTGCCTGTTTTAGCAAGAAATATTTCGAAATTAGTCATACTAATTAATGTGCTTTCTCCAAAAAGAACACTCTGCAGTCTTAATTATTCTCATGCAGAAAATCAGGCCTGTTTGTAAGTCTTTTCAATAGCTTCATAGGGTTATTTTGGATACAAGAGTAATGCTTGAATGAGCTGTAGAACAGAGATGGGAAAAGTCATTATTTATGTCAGCATGTAATTTTTGGTATGACATACTGTAGCTTTATTTTTTTCCTCAGAAAATAAATGGAAGAAAGACCACTCAGAATTGCTGGGAGTTTATGAAGTTGTCTCAAACGCTGTTTGATAGATCTTTTTATTCTGTGACAAGTTATTCCATCTGTCCCAGTGAACATTTTTCAGTAGAAAGGATGTTTAAAAAACGACAATGGTCACCAGTAAAAAGACATACCAAATTAGTTCAAAAGTTAAGCATTTTGACCGACAATGAAGACGTTTATTGAACGTTAATATTCAAACTATATTTCATCGAAATTTGCAATAATAAAATGTTTTGTCCTTTACAATGTGCAAATAATGACCCATTGTCACTTTTGAGCCTAAAACCTAATCCAAAATGTCTCAATTGAAAGCCAGTATAAATATAAAAGCTTGCCTCACATAGGCTTTCCACAAGTAGACTATGGTAGACTACGGTAGATAAATCTAATACATGACGAAATAAGTAAACTCAAGTAGCTAACTAATAAGCCTTCTTATTTCCGTCTTATTTCTTTTGGGAGTGCACATACACTGATCAGGGTGTTTACAGATGTAGCAATGCAGACAATCACAATTCTGGTGAATTATAAGCCTAACTATATTCAAGATATGTACTGTACTTTTAAACTTCACTGTTAAAAGCAAACACAGTTCATCTAAATGTTGAACTTACAACATTATGCCAACTGATTGTGTTGTTTTGAGCCACATTCGTATTTTCATTCAGTCATTTTATCTTTTAAAGTTATCTTAAAGTTATACTACTGCTTTAGGCACCATTCATGTAGAGTGCTGCAGACTGTTCGACCAAGCCAAGAAGTAATAATAATAAAATGCCCTGTGGTCATAATGTGGAGCCTAATATAAAGCTTAAGGTGAGCAGCCACCTATGCAGAGCTGGAATGTGGCTGCCATCTTCCTCAGAGGCCCAGAAAGTACATATTCATTTTCTCCATTTGAGCCTTAAATTGAACCAACCAGCTTCAAGATGAATCATAAGCTTATAAGATTCAAAAGAAAAGGAAAAAGAAAGAATATAGAGGGAAAAACACAAAGGTATATTACTGTTTACATAACGTTTTTAAGAAGGTCTGAATTACTCATCACATACAGCAGTGCCTCTCTCGTCGTCAGTTCCCTTTGGCTTATTAGAAAGATTATTTGATGAGTAAACCTTTGACTTTTAATCTCCTTCTGTAGTTTTATTTCAAGGAGGCAGACCATGACCTTGCTGCTGCTTTTCCTTCTTTCTTACATCAGAAATCAATGTAGGTGGCGGCACTCAACCTGAATACCATGCCTCATTCTCTTAAATCAAATAACACACTCTATATTTATTTGTGCAGACACATACAGGAGGCACCCAAGGTCAAAGAAAGTATCATCTTGCCGATGCAAGAAATCCCCCTTCTGATAACAGCAAATACCAGAGCTGAAGAGGCCACAGACGCCAAGCACAACTGCAGGGAGAGAGAAACCCCAGTGAACTTTCCACACACTGAACCAGCCTGTGATTGATTTTCTACACAGATCTCTAAACGGGTGTTACTCTCCTATCTGTAACAGTAATGAATTTCATTATAAGACCCTGGAACACACAGAGAGAGATGGAGATGCTGGCCGATGGCAGAAAGGAGGAGAGAGAAAGGAAAGACAGAGAGAGAAGGCAGGGCTGTCAGTCAGGGTCTGTCTGTCAATAGTGACAGCACATCTCCCCGCCGGCTGGAGACTGAAATAACAGCCAACCGCAGAGCAATTATAAACGCTGCCTACTGCTTTTAGGCAACCTACATATTCCTCAGGGTGCCTCAGTATCTTATGGAAGTATGAACTGTAACATACAAGTAAATATAAACATATGTGTTTCCACTCTACTTCCTTCTCCAGCATGTCATCACCCGTGTGCCCAGTAACCACGGTGACCAAAGATGTCTTGAGGCTGTGGATGTATTCAGGCCGCAGTGACTCAGTACGCACAATTGGATGACTCACTGCCTTCTTGGGGCTAAAAAAGCTCTTTCATCATTATCTTTCACTCTCTCTGTCTTTTTCCCCCAGCCGCCCCCATCCTCCTCATTTTGCACTTATATGCACCTCAGCATTTCCCAGGTAAATAAAAGCCATTTGGTTTTCTCCCAGACCCCTGGGGAAAGTGTTGTCGTCTGACACCACAGAGAGGTGTCGGGGCATTCTGTTGACTTGCCAGTTGCCTTATTTTCATATCTACTCTACCCTGTTTGGTTGCTAAGGAAGTGAATTGCAGCCCTATCATTTTGTGCTTATTAGTATTCATGGAGGGCCGGGTCAGGTACCCCAGGAGTGATTGGCTCTTATGAATAAGCCACTAGAGAACTTGCAGAAAAATTGTTACTCTAGTTTTGTTCAAGATTTCAAAGTGGACAGTCACAACAGTGTATGGCTCATTATATACAGAAGTTACTCGAAAGGTTAATTATTTATTCTTTATCATTATGAAAATCAAATGCCAGATTTTCACTGCAGGACAAGCCATTCCTACCTGGAGCTCTGTCATTATTTATGCACCTCCATTTTCTCCTAAATAAAATTGATTTGACTCCATTCTCATCGTGTTGGCCCAAAAATGATTTCCCAGATGGGGCATAATGTCATACAAAAATATTAGGTTAACACTTAACATGGACTCTAGAGGAATTTTATTTTGAAGTAGCTGCTAGATAATTTGGCTCTCTGTTACACAAGTAAATCAAATATTGTCAGGCTAAATGGTTGCTGTACAAAAGGGAAAAAAATCAGTCTTCATGGATGCCTCATCACACTATCACAAAGCTCTTCATCTATTGTAGGTGTTATAAACAAGGTAATATTAAAAAAAGTTCATGTAGATAATCATTGCTTACATTTTAAGACCAAGGATTTTATATTCCAAAACATCAAATATCTATATATCTATCTATCTATACAGCTGATCTTATATTGTAGAAACACAAAACTTACTGTAGTATAGTGTGTAGTGTACTGAAAAACCAATCTCATCCATCTTTGAAAAAATATTTTTTATAGATTTTTGACACGTAGGAATGGAATGTGTGTGTCTCAATGCTCAGATTCAAACCAGCAGCACAAGATTTAGACTCTTCCAGCATAAGTGGATTATGTTTAGTCAGTTATAGTAATGATCTAGATTGGAACACAGAGATTTTGTAAAAGTGTACTATTTTTTTTTTTTTCATTATGGTCACAATGCCTCTGTGCCCACAAGACCTTTCTCTATGATTGGCAATGAAAATGTGTTATTAGTTGCAAAAACGGAAATCAGATTAACAATAATAAATCTTTCATTAAATAGAGCACCTCTCTTACAGTTGTAAGGTCCTGCACAATTGAAGACAACAAACATTCAAAACAACAAGAAAAAAACAAACAAGTGAGCAACTATGAGTAAAGCATCAGATAATACAAGAATTCAGGACATCGGGTCTGTAAATAGACACATGTCCAGAAATGTGGAGTCAGATTATATATTCATTGTTTTTTTCAGTCACTGTGAGTTTAATGCTAACAACATATTTAAATGGTATTTAATGTTATCATGTTTTCTTTTTCCTAATCTCCTTTTTTGTGTACTTATTGCTCATTTGTGTATTTTTGAATGGTGGTTTTATAATGAAAATAATTTCAAAAATATGTCATCAATATTAGAACCTACAACCTTTGGTAGCTGGGTTAGGTTAGCTATTATATGCTGATGATGGATTATTCTTTACACAAGACTGCATTCAGTGGCAAATTTCTGCATAGCTGGATAATTGAAAATTCAAATTCAAACACAGGATAAATGTGTGTCTATTATCTTGTGTTAAACCCAGGGTTTGTGTGTAAAAGTGGTTTGACACTCAGACTTGGTAAGGATGTTGGTCAGTGGCTCATGTTTCCTCCTCAACCATAACAAATCCCACCCTCTATCCTCCCTTTGTCCTACTGTTTTTAATCCATCTACTTCATTGCTGTTCCTATCTCCAGCTCTCACTTAGTCACTTTAATCCCTTCACTCTGCCCTCGTGTTTAGCTTTTCAAGAGTACATTCCATTTCTCTCTTTTTATTCAGCTCTTGTTCTTTTATTCTGGTCTTTTGACCTTCTGTTCTGCATTTCTCTTCTCTACTTTT
This sequence comes from Morone saxatilis, assembly GCF_004916995.1. Lineage (NCBI taxonomy): Eukaryota > Metazoa > Chordata > Actinopteri > Moronidae > Morone > Morone saxatilis. Next base: position 3,691,901 of record NW_023339984.1, on the reverse strand, counting down.
TCTTGTTCTCTCAGTGTTGTTCGCTTTCATTCAGACTGTGCTTCCTTACAAAGCACTTTCTGCGTCTCATTGCTTCTTCTCTTTATCACTCTTTTCTTTTGTTTATTCATTACTCCTCCACTGCTGCTGCCCTACAATCGAGCACTTCTCCTCCCTTTATTCACCCCCCCACCCCCTCTGTTCACTTCTGTTATGACCTTTCCTCCCTTAACCCCAGGCTGTTGCTTCCCCTTCAACCCTCAGTATGTGCATATACTGTACATACTATGAACTTTTTCATCTCTACCCCCCAGCTAATGCATGTTTAATTGTTAAGTTTAATTCATCCTAACCTGTATCTTCTGAAAAAGCCTGACACCACACTGACTTGTCCTCTCAAGTATAGCAACACAAACAAACACCCACACAGTCTCTCTCTCTTCCACGCATACACCCATGCACATGTTGACGGCTTGTCGCCTCGCTGACGTGACTGCACAGAGGTGACACTGCGTCTGTCACTCTGACAGCTGGCATTTCACAGCGATCCACTAACTACGGCACTCTCAACGCAGACAGGAGATAGATAGAAAAGAGATAGTAAGGGGCGCAGGGAAAGAGAGAACGAGAGAGAGAGAGAGGTTGTGTAAAGCAAAGATCAGCAAAACAATAAAATAAAACACTATGACAGATGGACAGTTTTGCTTTAATATTTCTGCCCTTATCTTACCCTTGTCCATGAAGATAAAGGTCAACTGCATAAGCTCAGTCTGCTGCTCAGTGCACAGTAACATGCAGTTTGTTTGAAGGACACAGTGCGTTACATTAAGTTTTGGACCGTATACATTAGACTTGCATTGTAACTGAATAATCATTCAGTATATGAGCAGTTTAGGGTTGTTGACCGACGGTGATGCAATGACGAAACAAAAAAAAAAGTGCTTAAATTACCCTTTAAAATAGTCAAGACAGAACTGCATCAAGGCTAAAGTAATGATAAGCCAAGACTGTTGTATTAGCTGAGGAGGATCAGCATCTTACGTTTAGCATTCTAAGGACAGATGGACATGCACACAAAGATGGTTGTGACCGGTCTGGCTTGTGTCAAGCCTCCAGATGCTGTCGACAACCAACATACAGTATTTGACAGGAAGACAGGTCAGACCTGATGGGTACTCACAACAGGGAACATTTCCTGACTGTTATCACTTTAAAGAAACCTCTATGTGAGAGGCTTACTGTAAGAGGATCGTACAGTGCCGAAGAGCTGTGAAGCATGTACAGTATTGCCTATATGGCCTACCTTCTGCTTAGCACCATAGATATATCAGGCGAAGGAGCTCTGTTACAGTATGCATCCTCCTGTTCCTCAACACAGGAACAGCTTTAGCCACGCTTTACAAATGTTGCGTGTTTGGCAGTGGACATAAAACGTGCTCTCCAGCATCAAGGAAATGTGTAACACCATTATTATTCCAGTATTAACATTATGAATGGTGGTGGAATTACATCAAACATTTCGGATGAATCTCTGCTGCGATTCCTGTTCTTAATATGTTACTTAATTGTTTGTGTCAATCTCAGACTACTTGTACAACTACTGTAATCTTCATTAGGGATGCCAATGTCAGTCTGTCGTTTGGGCTGTCGTTTGGTCACACTGAAATATCTCAACAATTATTGAATGGATTGCCATTTTGCTACATATGGCCATTGCACCCAGGGAAAGAAACCTAATGACTTTGGTGATCACCTGAATGTACTACATACATTGCCATGACATTTTTACTGATGTTCCCAGAGGATGATGCCTTCTGACTTTGGTGATTTAATCTGTTACTTTCTTTGGTTTTATTGCTGAAACATAGTTAAAATTAATTAATTTTCGACTTGTTCCAATTGACTGAATCAGGAGATTTTGACTATGGCAAATGCAGTGCATACATATGCATTAGCTCCTTCAAACTGCTTTGTTTTAATCAGCCTTTTTTTTTGGCTATAATAGAAATAGCTTACAGTCATCGGAAAAGGAAGTGGGGTTTGTTCAGCCGGATCATGGGTTTTGTGATCGACTAGCCTGGGAGAAAAAGAATAGGGAGAGCCGGAATAGGAGCCATGCTGGCGCAGCTTGGACTTCAGGCTGCTCCGAGCTGGCCAAACAACAGAACATCAGAGACTGTTGTGGCCATATCTTTACAGAGACCTGCACCATCAATGTCCCGGATCAGCACTCGACTGGCGAACCAAAGCCAACTCTGGCAGGACAAGAGGAGGTATACTCTGTGTTTACATCGATGACGCTTGGTGCTCAAACACAGTTAAAGTGGATGGAAACTGACGATGAAACCATATTATGCACTGTAGAGTTAATTCCTGGGAGTATATGTGTATGTATATATGTTTATCAATATCTGTATATATTGTTTTATTTTATTTGTATATATTATTCCTTTCATCTAAATTTAATTATCTGTTATGTTCTATGTGTGTGTGGCATTAAATAATAAAACTTGAATTTCTTTCTGCCTCCTTGAGTTGTACAATGACAAATTGTCTTGAACATTGTTTCCCATAATACGCAGCATATGTCAACTCCCACATGATTTTGTTAAGAAGCTTCAGTTAAGTAGATATATAAAAAGTCCACCTGTGTAATAGCCATCCCGTATAGTACTGGAAATAGAAGTCAGGTTTTAAGAGTTGAGAATAAACAAGATAAAATGGGTAATTCTCTCTACAGTACAGCTACAGAATGGAAAAGTTTGGAGAGAGTGAGCAATCTCAGAACTAAGGAAGTTTTAGTCATAACAGGGAAGGAGAGCCCTATAGTGCACTAGAGAATGAAACTCAGAAAGAAATGGAGAAAGGCATCAGAAGATGAGAAAAAAATGTATAAGTGAGCTACAAGAAAGCTTGAGCCATTTCATAGCCTTGAAGAGGGAGAGAATCTTAGATAGAAATGAAAAAGAAAAAGTGTCAGCTGAGACAGAGCTCTGCAAGGACCCCTTTAAATTTGCCAAAAATCCCTCTTCACTGGTGGGAATAGTGCTAGACTGACATACAAATCACTGCATGAAACACAGACTGGGAAAGTCATTGAAAGTTAGGATATTTTAGGTGACCCAACATGGGAAAAAAGCAAAATGCAGTAAAACATTAAAGAGATTGCCATCTCAAGGATTCAGTATTATCTGCTGGAAGGTTAACAGACGTGCCCCAGGTATTGGGAGATTTATGTGAAGTTCATGACAGAAGAAGACAATATCTGCTAATTGTAGAGACCCAGAGCGACTGTAATGCTGAAGGAAGAGTCATTCACTTTTTACCAGTATGCTGTGAAGGTATACTGGTAAATAAATGACTTATAATTAGAAAAAACTAATTATGAACCAACTTCTTGACGCATCTGATTAAAATACATAACTACGTGGCTTTGCAGATTATCCAGCCAAAACATGCTGTGTAATAGACCTCGATGATGCATTCAGCTCAGTACCATACAGCCTGGTGTGGCTGGATGACGTTTTGTGTGTACCAAATGCCGGCAAAATGCATGTTTAAGCCCATTTCCAAGACAAAATGTGCAAAATTTAATATGCTTCCCGACATTAGATTGGTACTTACCAAACCATGACAGCGCCTGAAAATTGGTATCATGGCAGGGTGCACAATCTGTCCTGTACCATTCACAATGACAATGAGGGTAATCATTAGGACATCAAAGTGGCTTCTTGTAGCAAAAAGGACACTTTCTTCAAAACAGTCAGACAAATATTCTACACTGGCTTTGTTCCATCATACAAGAGAAGCCAATTATTAGTTGAGGAAGATGGAAGGAAGGAAGTCTGATAACAAGACTAAATTGAGATTTCATTTTCACTAATTATTGTCTGAGATCGCTTTCATGCCAACTGTTTTGCCCTAATATTGCGGTAGTTACTGACCTTCACTCAGACCTATCCATCCTGTAATGTCCGGTAATGATCGCAAGAAGCCATTAACTTTTGTCATGTTGATTTACAGTTTTTCTGGCTTTGGCAATCATAATCCCGCCACAAAGCTCTTATTAGCCTGGTTGTTTTTCCAACAGGGGAAGCAGCTGTTAATGAGCACAACACCAGACCTATTTGAACTGCTGAAAAAATCTAAGGTGTAAAGTTCGTAAGTCTGGAGCCAGGCTAGATGCAAGTGACAGAAATAAGATGTGGCACTGTATAGGCAACCCAAGATTTGACAATCATACTAAAGGTTTTGTCCATTTTTTCAAAAACAGAGCCAAAGATCACAACTGCAGCTTGGTTAGCAGTGTCCTAAGGGACAGCCCCAAATATGGCCATCAGAGGGTTAGCATTAGCAAATCCTCCAGTCAGGAACATGACCATAAGTTGTGGCTATAGGTGCCCAGATCCTGCCTGCATCTTAAACAATTCTCATCTACTCCTGAAAAAGGTTTTACCAATTTGCTACTTGTTAGAAGGAGCCTTTGTAATAAGTACTCTAACCTGTAGGAGCCTGTAGTGCCTGATGCATACTGAGGAAGACTGAACCTGCCCAACTGCCAACAGTTACTGCCAAGGCAGTTTTTATATTTGATCAAGCTCAGTTCCTTTTCCCAACACAGTTCAATATGGTAAATGGAAGAAGATTCAGCTTCCATGAATTGTCTCATATTAAATAGATACACCCTTTTGCATTGGGTCTATTCCCAACTATTCTTCTGTAAAACTGTTCTGTGTGACCTCAAGAGACTGAGAGAAATATTTTTTTGACAAAACTAAAAGTATCTGAAGATGTATGTGAGTAATTGCCAATTCTCATCCACCCTTGCTGCACCGAAAACATCACTTTCTGCTGCTTTATAATAATGAAAATAATAATAATGATTATTGTTATTGACAAGGAAAGGGCTGACCACCACTTCATCTTGAATTGTGAACTCAGAAAATGTGAACTCAGACAGATTCTAGGTTCTGTTCTTTTGAAGTAAATTTTTCTTCATCCATTAATCCATGGAGGCTGCTGCTCTTCATGGAAACTATGCAGCTCTTTGTATTTATTTCAAAGTAACTGCTGGTACCGGAGACAGCATTTTTGATAGGATGACGGAAGACTTTCTGTTAAAAAGTGTCCTACTTCAATCTTGCAAAGCAAGTGACTTTGTGGTTGATCAGATGCTCTTCAGACATCTATTATAATGTTGATATATGATAAAAGACATCTGAAATTACACTTATACTGGAATTTACAGAGGGGAGCTTTATTACTCTTTTTTTTTTTACACACATTTAAGAAAAACCTCTACTCCAGATCGGAGAAACTTTTTGTTTAACACACCAAATGATTTTTTTTTTACTCAAGAAAGACCAGCCCACAGAGTGTTTAATTAATCTGCAAAAGAAAGCCGAAAAGCAGATTTTTTCCCAGCATGATACAATGCAGCTAAGAGAGGCGATTTAAGACAAACTGACTAGGAACTAAGAACAGGCTCACCTGATGCGTAGAGGAACATGAGAGGATATTGTTATCTGTACTGATGCTTCTATGCAGCTAAAAAACGCAAACAGGCAACAGCCTGTCTGGAGGGGGTGGTAGCCTTATCAGAACTTCAGCAGACGACTGGCGTTTTTTAAAAATGTATTTTCACCAGATTGCCAGATCAAGGCATTTCCATCAGGGGTTGCTGGTTGCATGCAAGTATGTGTGAGCCTGTGTGTGTGTGTGTGTGTGTGTGTGTGTGTGTATGAATGTTCATTTTATGGTAATCCAGGTGAATGTGAAGGTGGCTGTTTGGGTGTTGTAATAATGTGTTATTTTTGAAATACCATTTGACTCCTCATTAATAATTTTACATAACGTGCTGGCATTTGGTTTGCAGAGGAACATCTGTCTAGGACTCAACCCTGGAGATGCTATTGTTCTGTGTCTGTGTGTGTATGTGTGTGCGCGTTTGGCTCTTTCTAAAATGCCTCAATCTCTCTGCTTCAATGCTTCCACTTTTCTAATTTTCACTACCTCTCCCCTGCTCCTTCCTCCATTCCTTCTCTAATTACCTTTTCTTTACCATCATTTCCCTATTTAGCATATGAATTGGACCCAGAGCGTGTCTGGGTAGTTCACTTATTATGTTTGCACGTGTATGGATGAAAGAGTATGGCTCTCATAATGAAATACACTGAGAAATGCATTATATTCAATTACGGCTGTGACTGCTACATGAGTTCAAAGTCAGTAAATAGGTCTTATGTTTATACAATGTAATGTATATGACCTTGAATCATAATTAGATAACACAAGGGGATGTTTCCTGAAAGCAAATGTAATTGCTGTGCTCTTGTTTCACCACAGCTGCTGCGTGTTTTCTCCTATCTGCTTTGCTTTCTTTGTTTCTTTTACATGTTTGATGGCATTTAAGAAAAGACTTATAATTAGAACACAGTATTAGTTACTTGTATAGGAATAGTAAAATGAAGGGCATGAGCTTTGTTTCATCTTATTCATTGCATGCTCTTAAAAGGAAAACAAATGCCTAACATTACTGCAATGCGTTTGTGAAAGCTGATCTTTACAGGCTGAAATGACTGATAGTATCACAGTACAGCAGCATATTTTTTACATTGCTCACTTTCATGCACACTCCAATTGTTTAGTGTTGCTCATATGATTATCTCAGCATTTATATAATATGAGGGAGGGTGTAACAGTCTCTGCATGAAGAAACAAAATAACCAGTGCAAGCAGTGCTACACAGGAGGTTAATACTGTATTAAGTTGTATGCCAGTTAGCAGCATTCGTCAATCCCCTATTTAACAGTGATAAGATAGACACATGATTGCACAGCACTTTACAAAGGCTGAGCCAAATATGACTAAAGCCATTTAACCATGATTAAAATATTATACAATAATATGAATAATATGAGATAGATATTGTAAACATGTTCAAATGATATTACAGTAAAATAAAACAAAAAGTAACACAAGCACAAATTTGAAAGTTATTATTTAAGTTTTAAGCCTAATCTGGGATCAGGGACATCATTCCAAAACCTTGGGGCCACTGAAGCAAAGGCACGGTCACCCTGGGTTTTTATGATTTGGGTACAGATAACTGCACCCAGAGGATCTCAGACAGCAACTGGTCTCACAGGGAGTTAATAGCTTCTCTATAGTGGTGTAGCTGGGGGACAGACAAGCTAGGGTCGTAAATGTGGTAAATAAAATCTTAAAATCTATTTTAAAATTTAGTGAAAAAAGCTAAACATGAAGGAATAGTTTTTTGAGTATTTTTGTTCAGTTATTCTGTTTGGGCACAGATGATTATATATTTGGAGCCGTCAGATGTTGCATGTTTCTTTGAAAAGTATGGTACTAATTGGTATTTAACCAAATACAGTATAAACCACCTTTATGGCAATGCTTGCATCTGTGACTAATTAGTGGCAGACTATAACATGAAGATTTACTTTTACATTTAGAATTAATTAAGTACAAATTTGAGGTACTTGTATATAGTATGTGTATTTATATTTTATGCAGCTTTATACTTCTGCTCAACTACAACTCAGAGGTAAATATTGCACCTTTTATTCCACAAAATTTGTCTGTGAGCTACTACTACTACTAGTTAGCCTACTTTTCCCTTTACCCTTCCTGACCAGTGACAACCATGTATCTTAAGTATACAATATCAAGTCTTCCTCTATGCTTTTTAAAAGGTCTATTGTGTAACATTTAGGATGGTCTATTGGCAGAAATGGAACATAATATTCACTGGTATGTTTTCATTAGTACATAATCACCGGAATATAAGATTTGTATTTATTTTTTTGTTTCCATAGAATGAGCCATTTTAAATGTGAACCATGTGCCGTGTACCATGTTCAACTACCATCTTGAACCACCATGTATTTATACAGTAACCCAGAGCTGACAAACCAAACACTGGCTGTAGACAGGGCTTTTGTGTTTTACACAAGTTTTCTCTTTCTCCTTCTCAGGCTGTCTGGGACTAATTTCACAAGACAGCAACACTACAAACATGTGATGATCTTATATAATATGATGCATTGCTGTATCAACAACAGTAAAAGAAAAATGATAACATGTAAATAAAATGTAACATACATATTAAGGAGTAATATTAATCCAAAAACACCAGATTTATGACACTGACAGGGACTATTTTACTCCACAATGACTACCTTTACTTTTTTACTTATTAAATAGATTCTGCTGATAATGGTTACATACTTTTACTTGAATAAGAATGAATGAAGGACTTTCACTTGTAGTGGAGTGTTTTAACAGTGTGGTGTTAGTACTTTTATTTAAGCAACGGATCTTAATACTTCCACCATTGTGACTATAATTAACCACAACTCCAGTCCTTTTTGTCAGGTCTTTACATTATGTTGGCTATGCATTGTAATGGCAGAGGGACTACGGAAGTTTATGACAAGAAAACTTCTTTGAAATGAATCAAAACAAAGCGTTTACAAATTCTTTGCTTTTGCTGGCAGGTGGTGGCTGTGGTCAGTCTGTCATGCCAGATGAAAAGAATACTGTACATGCTTGCAGTAATATTAAAAAGGGATGAAAGGGATTTATATGTCATAAGAGTTTACATGGATGACAAAATCAAAGAGAGAGAGAGGGTGAGTGGAATTTTGAAGCTGATATATCACACCGTCTAGTCTCTCAGATTACTCCCTTCTCACATCGCATTTCTCACTCATTTCCTAATGAGCTTAATGGACTGAGAGCAGAGTCTCACCTCTTTAAACCTGATGAGGTCGGGCAGAAAATTGATCTGCCTGGAGGGCTGATATGTGCTCATGCGAAATTAGATAGATGTTGAGATGTAAATTTTTTTTCTCAGCCTTTTTTTTTTGCTTATAAGGAATAGGGATAATTGTGGTGTTGTCACGGTAAAAAGGCATTTTCTGATTTACAACAGAACAATATCCCTTGAAAATTATATAGAATCATGTTCTATAACTAAGCCAGCCCAGCATCACTGCTTTATAGCATTCAATAGCTTACTGATGGTTAGACTTATTCCTCTGATTACATTGCTACAGTATAGTGTTGTCAGAGTGAAAGTGGACTTTGAACTCATCACATCTGCCTCTGTCAGTGTCTCTATCATTTCCTAGTTTTACTCTTAATCAATATCGTGTTTCATTTTCCATCTGATGAAATCAGTTGTTTCTGCAAAAGGTCACCTCTTCAAAGAGCAAGAAGAAAGCGTTCCCTTTTTCCAATTAACACTCACTTTTTTGAAAGGGGCTTTCCTAGTTTTTGTGTTGCTGCATCTTAATGAAGCGTTTGACCTATCAATTTAGGGACAGCTTGGAAATTAAGTGTGAAATAAGTTTTTTGTGAGTGAAAGAAATGGTTGCTGTCAATCAATAAAATAAACCGTGAGTGACAGCATGGGGATCATTAGCAAACAGCATGCAGCAAAGCAGCTTGTTCATAAAAATTCAAACACTTGAGATCGGCTTCTGGAGGTGCTCGCTTCTCAAATTTTTTTATCAATAACGAGGTATCTTTGAATATTGTGGGAACAAACACACCATCTGAAGACTTGTGGCAATTAGACAAAAAAGAGAGTGAGATCAGAGCTGTGTAGCAGAGTGTGCAGGCATACAGGGGGTCCAGGATGATCACAGTCTCTTGCTGGGTCTCTGAGGGTCTGACTCCAGGGGAGATATCGGATCACAGAGCTGGGGTTTCACAACCCCCTGTGTTGGAGTAAATTGTAGACTGGATTCACAATTCTAAATAGGCAGACACCATCCTACACACAGCCCCTGCAACTTGCTTTTGATATATCTTTTTAAAGCTTTGACATCACTCACTTTGGTGATTCCTAACAAACCAGACACGTAGCACCTAAGCGACATGTGAGGCACAATGAAAGGGGATGACAGAGAAGGTGGCAAAATATACGTCTCTCGTTAAATGTTATATGTCAGTCATATACAGACAAGAGTAGGATCTGGCTTTCCCCTGCCCCGTCTGCACCCTTGGTTCTACGACACCTCTCAAACTGTCAGTGAGAGAAGTGTGTGCGTGTGTGCTCATGTGAGACAATCCACCCCATCACATTTTCCCCCACTTCAAATGGCAGCCATCTTGTTGACATCCATGCACTGCAGCACTGGGAACCGGGGACAAGTCTGCATTGAGGACAGGCACTATTGTGCTTGTTTGTTTGTTTCCAACATATCGGAGGAGCGCTGATTAAAGCTTTTGCCACCACAAGGAGCGATCCATCAGGGTTGTACGTGAGCTATCAAAAACCTCAAAGCCGGTGCTCGCTCCTGCTTTGTCTTCCAATGAGAAGCAAGGCAGCACATCAAATGGCTGACAAAACCTGGATTAAAAGGGAATATTTTATTCATAGCTGTCAACGAAAGGGAGGAATGAGATATTAGGGACAGGAGGAACCTGCTGCAATTTAGATCCTGAACCCTGAACTCGGTGTCTCTCTTCCATTCGGGCCTTATGGGGGTGCTTAATGAGGAAACATGATCAGAGGAGCAGATGACACGTAAGGTGTGTCAGGACACAAGAGGTGGTGATATTTACAATAGGCAGGATTCTCACTTCTCCTCCTCTCTCTTTCACATCAGCCCTCTAGATCTATTTATTCTCATGTTGTTGCTAGGTTAGAATTCTATTCACATCTTATCCATGTGATCACCTGTGATCATGTTATAATTTTACAGTGCTGTTAAAAAAGAAAGATGAGTGGAATATTCTGTAGCGTTTATTGGAATCTGTCTATGAAAGGTGAATATAACGGAAAACTGCTAACAGCGAGATCTGTGGACTATCCTGAGTAAACTAGCCCTTGTTTAAGGAAAAATGTATGCCACTATGGAATTCTTTTAATTGCATTTTTCAGTGTCAGCGCCACAAATCAAATTCCATTCACCTCCAGGTTCCTATTGCATTGCCAGAAGTCTCAACAGCAGATATCTTTAAACCTCAGCATGGTTACAGAACATGCAGTGATCTGGATGAACTGGCCCTTAAAACTACTTTGGTTCAATTGACTGAAACAGGGAAATCACTGTACTCAGTGGTGTAGCGGTACTCGAAGAAGTGGGTCTACTCCAAATTTATGAACCCAGTTTTTTTTCAAGTGACCTATCCAGCAAATGATAAATACCCCACTCTTGCATATTCAGTTTTATGATGGGTTAGTAGTATTTGCACTTTGTTACTTAACTTCTGCTGCTTGACTTCAGGGAGTAAGGATCATTATAAAATTAATATTAGCTACAGAAGAGGTGCAGATTTTGCAACAATACTGGCACACAGATTATAGGATGAGACAACTACATAATTATGCATTTTGAGTGAAGTATTCCTTATTTCTTACTCCATCCACTCATGACAACTATGTCATAAAAAAATCAACAGTGAACACTGCTGAATAATGAGCATGGGAGGGGGGTTTATATACCCAATGCCGACTGAAAAATGATTGGGTATACTGCACTACAGCACTGTATGTATATACATGCAAAGCTCACTATGTATACATATGTGGACACATATGCACATATCATGCACCAACATACAATTTTAAAACAATTCTGAATGGATTAATAAAACTGCATGTACAAACTTAATAAACATGTGATATATCATAACATTATGAAGCTCCTTGTTCACACATGCAGCAGATGCAGCGCAACAGTAGCTTTAGTTGTGCTTCAGGCCACAAAATCCTGTCAACCTGAACAATTCAAACATTCAGTCCTTTTCACTTTTAGCAACAGGCTTTTTTCTGAGCTTTCCCACTGCAGTAAGCTGCCTGATGAGAGCAGAGCTGCAGAATAGAAAACAAAACTCAAGTTGAATGACACTAAAATTCTCCATAGAGCTGCAGAGTTAATGAGTTGGTGTGTTTACAGGAAGAAGGAAAAGAAGACATTACCAAAATACCATACCATAATTACTTTTTAAATTCATCAACTTATTAATGTATTAGAATTAAACACTGATTACTTATAATGTTGGCACACTCCAGACTTTATTACACCTGTGTAACAACGTATTTTCTTTTCAACTAAACCACTTCTTAGTTTTTCTTCTTTCCTGCTCTGAATTGCATTATGTTACATTATTCCTCAATGAATTATGACTTCCTCCACTGAGCAACACTGTAAACATTGTCCATAAAGAGAGACCACTGTAAGCAGGTAACTGTTGAGTTCAAGGACAGAGGTCAGACAGCTTAGCAAAGGTAAGAATGTGACCAGTGGTCATACCACTTTCTGACCACTGGGGAGTCTGTAGTGTTGAATTATGTTGTGTTAAACCAAAAGAAGTTTAATATTTTGTCTATGCCATTCATATCAATGATGGTAGTTTATGTTTTCTGGGTCTACAAGGTTAATTTAAAAACTCCTATTTCAAATGAAACATTCATGACTAAATAGGCAATTATAAAAGTTAACATCTGGGGAAAATAAACATCCTTGGTTAGTGATTAGGAGTTAGAACACTTAAAAACCTGATCTGCTTTATAAGGACTGTCTGTACTTAATAAGAGTAACACAATAGACTTTTTCCAGTCGAACCCTGCCCTTTTTCAAACTTTGAACAACAACTTTGAAAGAGGGCAGGGCACGCTTATTGTTTTTAGGACCTGTAAGACTAGATCAAATGTCGGGAAGAGACAGTGGTTAAGGTTAAGTGCAGGTGTGCATGACATTACAGTAAATGATCCTTCCGGATGAGGCCCATTACCACCATCTACTGGAGAAGCAGACCTATGTCATGTGATTTGTACTCTAACTGGTTAAACTGGTTTGTAGATCTGGACCTGCAGCTTGGAGAACAGAAACAGATCAGTAACACACAGAAACCCTCAGATGGAGAATGAGGAGTGTTTTCTACAGTGTTTTTTAGTCTGATCTGGATGTGAGTTTCTGGCAGGTAAGAATCCTTAGCTATAAGTTAATTTTATGTTGAACTGTTTGACTGTATGTGACTTACTGCTGATAGTGGAGATCATATCCTCTTACTGTGACCAATCAGTCCAGCTTGTTTGTGTAAAGGTGTTCACTCCACCATGAATGTGTTTGAGGAGAGTGAGGAGGGAGTCGGTACCTCTGAAGTGTCTAACAAACACTACAGCCAGACTGGAGCTGAGAGGTAAGATAAACATCTCTCTGACTGTTAATGACGGTTCACTATCTCAGAACTCAGCTCCACAATCAGCTTCTACTGTTTATGTTGAAGCCTAGTGAAGCAGGAGAGACCAGACTCACCTGTACCCAGCCATGTATCCATGAAGAGCAACCAATCTATGTTTGAGCCTGAGGTTTTCAAGGATGGAGACCACTCGGACAAGTCAATGTAAGAATTTAATGATCTTGGATGAAGTGAGACCTTTCAAAAAGCATTTACATTTAAAGGGGGGAAATGTGTTCCTGATTTGTTGCAGTCTAAGCAGTATCTGAATGTTTACAAGATATAGCTAAGATAACTGTTTATACTGTTGGGTAGTTTCATCTGTAAGATTTATAAAATGGTCATATGTTTGATATAAATTGTTATCTGAAAAGTAAGTGGTTGTTCTCTGCTTTCACAAATTGTGGTGTACATATAGTACAAATATATATATATATATATGTCTTAAAACATCTTTGAGTTGAATGTTGAATGTTTATGTTGTGTTAAGTCAGGTGAACCAGGAGAGACCAGACCCACCTGTACCCCACTTAATGTCCATGAGCAGTGACCAATCTAGGGAGGAGCCCATTGAGTTCAAGGGGAAAGGGCCGATTGTTGAGCCAGTAAGGTAAGAACTTAAAGCACGAGTATGTTGTTGTACGAATCCACAGACCTCCAGGTGATCTATATGTACGCTGGGTTTTTCAAGTTTCTTCATCATACTTGTGTAAGAGCTTTGGCTTTAAGAGTAAATATGATGTCAAAAAATCATGTTCATTCACCAAATGAACCAATTCAGCAAATGTAAAACAGCCTGCTTTTGTCAAATAGAGCACATAGATTATTCTGCACAGTGAAGCTCAAATATCTAAGTCAAGTAAAAGCAGTGGTGGAAGGAGTACTCCGATATTTTACTAAAAAGTAAAGTAAAGTAGCAATACCAATAATTATAACATATATTTAATATATATGTATATTTTTGAATTGTATTCCTCCTTATACTGTAGTTTCAGTCATTCATAAAAATTGTTATCTGAAATGTAACTAGTAACAACAGTTTTCAGATTAATGTACTGGAGTAGAAAGTACAATATTTCATTTTGAAATGTAGTGAAGTACAAGTAGCATCAAATGTACATACTGAAGTAAAGATAGTTAATGTAGAAGGTTACCCCAGTTTTGTTATACTAAACTTACTTCCACATACAGCTCCCCATTCTATCTGTTTTATGTTGAAGCCCAGTGAAGCAGGAGAGACCAGACTCACCTGTACCCAGCTGTGTGTCCATGAAGAGTGAAACGTCTATGTTTGAGCCTGAGGTTTTCAAGGATGAAGGCAGTTCGGACAAGCCAATGTAAGTATTTAATAATCATCATTACATTTAAAGGTGAAAAAGGTCTTCCTGATTTGTTGCAGTCTAAGCAGTATCTGAATGTTGTCAAGATAGAGCTAAGATAACTGTTTATACTGTTGGGTAGTTTCATCTGTAAGATTGCATATTTTATAAAATGGACATATGTTTGAGGTATAAATTGTTATCTGAAAAGTAAGTGGAAACTATTAGCTGAAGAAAGTACGATATGTTCCTCTAAAATGTAGCGAAGTAGAAGTGTAACATAGTAAAGTACCTCAGTTTTGAACTTAAGCACAACACTTAAGCAAATAGCTAAAAGAGCTAAAAAAAGTAAATATAATAATTTAATGGATTAGGATGAAACATGATGCAATAAAAAAAGTACAATATTTTACTTTAAAATGTAGTGAAGTACAAGTAGCATAAAATGTACATACTGAAGTAAAGTGAATGTACAAGTTCCCCAGTTTTGTACTTAAGTACATCACTACATATACTTAGTTACATCCCACCACTGAGCAAAAACACATTATTGATAGGAGGGGAGAGTTTATTACCTGGAATCTGAATGAATATTTGTTGTTTTATTTGAAAACAAATTGACAACCAGGAAGTCAGTCACGGAAAAAGCTGTATTGTGTTTGATGTTGGTTACTGGCACCTACCTGAAGGTCAGCATTCTTTTCCAAGCATGCATTTCCTCTAACAATACAAAGACGTGCCAATAAAGTAAAAGAGAAGTAGTAGGGAATAAACACAGGCTGTTAACCCAAAAAATACAAATGAAAGGTTCGTGTTTCATTTAGTAATAGCCAGAGGCCTTTCAGTGATCGGCAAAACAATAGCCAGCAACCAATGAGTGTTTTCTCTTTTTCTTGTTTGACTTGAATGGGGAACGAGCAACAGATACGAGAATGTTACCTGTTGATCAACCTACGCTATGTGTTAAGTGTCCAAAAATGGTTTGCCCTGTGAAAGAGGTCTGAATTGGCGCTCTCCTACCAGCACTGTATGGC
>NW_023339984.1:3671094-3676251 GCF_004916995.1 Morone saxatilis | reverse complement strand
GTGTGTGTGTGTGTGTTTCCATTTTAGGTCTGTCTGATGTGTGAAGCACCTACTGTCTCTCTGTGGACTTTTTCAGGAGCTGTGATTGACAGTCGTGTGGGCAACGTGTGTGTGTGTGTAAGAGAAAAAGAGACAAGAGGTTGTTGGCGAGCCAGAGGTGATTTGTGTGTGTGTGAGTGAGCAAGCGCACATGTGTGTAAGGGGGATTTATGAGTCAGGGACAAATGCGAGCGTGCCTCGCTGACAGTCTCCATCACAGAGGCCTGATGTGAAGGGACAGGTCGTGTCAGAACACAGGAGCAGCAGTTTCATCATCCAAAGGCCAGATGGGGAAAAAAAAAGCCTACAAAAAACACACTCACACTTAGCTGACAGTGTTTCTTCCAGTGCACTGATTGGCAAATGAATGCATGGAAGAGACACAGGTAATTCAGTGCTTTATCACACACATAAAAAGAAAAATCTAGATCTAGATCAGTCAATCAAAGGCAGCGTTCAGACAGGAGTCACCAGTAGAAATGGCAGCCGCAGAACAATGTCACCCCTGTCATCACAACAAGAGGGTTGCTTTTCTCTCCTCCACAGGCAAACACATCCACATGATGCGCTTGGCTGAGCAGAGAAGTTCGGTTTCCTGTCGCGGGCATATAAGTATTTTCAATGAGTGAGGCCAGTGGCTGACAATGTCATCAAAATGAACACAGTCATGCTGAAATCTGCCAGGCTTCTTTTGTCAAAATTACAAAGTTACCTATGGGTTTTAAAATACACTTGTTCACTGTCATACAATTAACTGAGATGCCATGGATAAATGTGTGTTGTTGGAATTATTGATGTGGTTTCTTTACACAGAGAGAAACAAATGTTGAGTTTACAGACATCTCCTCCTGATGTAAACTTTACATGATGCTAAACCATTTGCTTTGAAATTGAGCAAGCAAAGCAGCTGCACTGGAACAATGCAGGTTAAATGTTTCTCTCAGGGGCATCTGAAAGGTTGATGTTTTGGGTGAGTGAAGCATTCGTCATCCTTGTTCCTTGCCCAGATTTTACACTCTGCCCAAGTATCTGAACTAACAGCTTTCTGACCTGTTTTCTTGACATTTGGCGTGGCTGTCTCCTCGAGCTTCTTGATGTCGGGTATTTGAACTTTTTTTCAAGTCTCAGTTGAGTGTAAGAGAAAAAAGGCAGAGAAAGACAAGAGCAAGAATTGTTCGACATTGTGTGGTTGTGCAACTCCAAAAATATGCCACTTATTTGTCATCATCACTTTCTAAATAATAAACAAAATTTGCTCTTTAATACTTACAGAATAAATATTTCTTGTAGGAAGTTGGAGACATTCAAAATACATCGACTACAAAATGCACAAAGTTTGTTTTACAAAACGAAAGTACTTCTGTGTCTCTTAAAGTTTTAGAGAGCAATCTACACGGTGTAGTTATTAATAACTGCTTGTTGTTTTCTTGCTTTCTTCTTGTTAGCAATGCCAGCTCGATAACTAAGGCTTATTAATCACACTGCCAAAAACAATGCACATAGCAAATGAGCCTGTCTAGTTTTCTATCTCTGGTAAATAGCTCCCATTGAGATTTGAAACATATGTGGTGCTTGTTTCATGAGAAGTGATAGTAAAAGATGTAATTGATTGCTAAGACTATGAGGGGAAACTCACTCATGCCGCTGTGCCAAGTGCTGTACAGTTAATTCAATCACTGGAGTTGACGTGCCAGGAAAAAGAATCAGACTCCCGAGAGCTTTTATCTTCTTCAAAAATGCTGTTCAACCTAAACAGAAATTCAAAACAACAATAGTTATGGACAGGTATTTTCATTGGAAGACGGAGGCAGCTTTCTAACTACTGAGCCAGTGTAAAAACAAAGAAATCTTCCAGTGAGGATATGTATAGTTCTGAGCATGCTCCACTTTCTTCAGACAGTACTGACCTTTCCCACAATGTCCTTCTCAAACAGGAAACCCAGTGGTCATGGCTTTAAATATAGTACAGTATGAAGACCTTTTAGACAACACACCCACTAATGCAAGCTCCTCCTGCAAGGAGCGCATTTACTGTAAGCAGCTAATTAAGATGTGCTGATTCCTGCAAAATACAAGTGCACATGACAAGTGTATTACACATGACATGCCCAAACACATTAATACTGGGGTGGTTTTATGTGTGTGAGAATGGGTGAGATTGTGAATACCATCCTTTTATTAAAAATGCGGTATTGGTTGGGCATTTTTAACTGGGTTTTCTCTCAACAGTATCAATATGTTTGATTCTAATGACAGCATGCATAATTAGGCTATTACGGTTATTTTTTAAGCATATACCATGAGTCAATTATCATTTTTATTTCATCATCTCACCAGGTCTCCTCTACTCATTCAGAATCCAATTAAATGCTCCAATATTTTTCGCTCAAGCTGAAAGATTTTTAAACCACCTTAAAGGTCCAGTGTGTAATATTTAGGAGGATCTATTGGCATAAATGGAATGCAATATTCATATGTGTGTTTTCGTTAATTACCTGAAAATAAGAATCACTGTGTTTTCATTACCTATCTACCTACCTATCTATAAAGGGCGCGGGTCCTCTTCCAACATAGCCATGTTGAACTGCCATGTTTCTACAGTAGCCCCGAACAGACAAACCAAACACTTTCATGTTTAAAGTGGAAGATAGAGCTGTATTTTAATGGTTGCAATCTCCAACTTCACCTCTAGAAGCCACTTCATCCTACACATGGGTCCTTTAAAGATGGGGTCAGTCATTCTGGAGAAAAATTGTTGTTCGCTGAGTCTCTTTCCCAGATTGTACTGATGCTTTGGGTTATGGTAAATGGGAAACGTGGTTTGGAGCAAAAACACACAAAGCGGCTTGGCAACCCAAAGCAACGGTACTTGAAAACCTGGGAATGACACTCAACAACCAATTATCTTTTACCAGACTGACTGACCACACTTTAACTGTAAGGTCTCTTGTCAGTCCATATATCCATACATTTTGATATGGCCACTTTTGTATGATTAAAACATCTCTCTCAAAAGAATTTGATAAAACATTTCAACTTTCCTTGTTGTGTCTCCTCTGACTGAATTACTTTACATCCTGGAATTGAATGGTCAGTGCTGAATGCTGAGCCAGGGGCTTCTCCACTATGCCAAGAGCGGACTTCTGTATGAAAACATAGAATGTTTTTAATTTCTTGGAATCCGTCCAACCCTCTCTAGTGTGCACTTTGCTTCTAGTACAGTGTCTACTTCTTGTCTCTCTGTATCAGTGAGACGAGAGCATCCCACCCCTCTGCCACAATAATTCTTCATTTCCATCAGCTCCTTCCCCAAAATGTATACACTCCCTCACCTCCCGTCAGCCTCTGTGATCTCTAACCCCAGTGGCCTATGGGAGCTGCAGTCCTACTGATGTGTCCGTGCCCCAGTCACCTCCCGGGTGCTTTCTGGCTGAGTAGAGGCAGTCTCGGAGGGTTTCCTCGGGTGACCAAGCCAGACCAGACCCAGGTCACTCTCTTGGGGGATGAATCGCTCACTAACACTCTACTGGGAAAACTCAGCACACTGCTGGCCATTTATTCAACACATTTGTCAGCTGTTTTCTGTTGACAGCGTGTCAGCTGCAATGCAGGGTAAAGACAAAATGGTACTGTCTAGATAAGTAAACACACCTTACAATAAGCATGAGCCAACCATGTCACAGCTGGTGTCAAATATAAGGAAGTATAGTCAAGTATAGGTTTAAATAAATAAATCACAAACAAGAGACCAAATATAAGACTCTTGCTGTGAGCTAGCAAGAAGCAAGCAGCCGACTGGATGACATAATTATAATGAGTTTCTAGTGCAATAATACACATAGTTTAGTTTAGATGTCGTTATGTTAGTGTCAAGTCTGACAAGAGAACTTGAAGTTTGTTGTGAACACCAGCCGGTGTTAATTGTTATTAAGCAATTGGTAGAAGCAAAGGTTCCCACAAGCATACTTTGGCTGTAACTCACTGCTTCTTTTGTAGTTGTTCATGTTCATTTTACTGAGTGAATAAACTCATAATCAAGCCACGATCAGAGAAACTAAACATATTTTTGTTGTACAAGAACATCCCAAGGGGGATGAGATAAGTTTAAATATCATACATAGAAACTGTCTTTTGTTTTTCATTCACTGCTGACACTGAAATGAATTTTTTTTTTTAAAAAAGGTACTTTTTTATTAGAAGTGAAAATGTGTGATGTTTGATTGCTCACTGCCACTGCTGATCCGTATTCTGATTAATATCAAATAACCCTAACATTTTAAAACGGCTCAAGCTTGCTCATATTGATATTCTCTGGAAAGTACTAGAAAGTTATTGTTTGCAGGTGTTTCTACAATACATGCATCCATGCATGCTCTTCTTTTGTCTTCACCTCTTGCCAGTTCTCACCTATCTCCATCACAGCACCAGTGCAATTACACTGCAGCCACTGGCCAAGGTTAGAGAGAGTTCAGTGCTCTCAAGCTCAGCCCCTGGGTCCCTAAAGGACATTGATTCTTCTGACCTATGTGTGACTGCTCTTCCTCCGACCAAGGTTCACCGAGCCTCTTGCAGCACGCTTCAGTGCGCGGCTAATTTCCCAAGGCTCAGTACACCAGGCTATTAGCACTGAGGCTAAACACTAGCTGCCACAAGCCGCTGCCTTGGTGAGATCTATAACCAGGCTGGAGGGAGACCACGAGAGCTCTGACATGCTGAAGGTTTCCACTAGCTACTCATGCATGTAGTCATCTCCTCCTAAACCTGCATTTCCCCCTAATAGGGCAATTTTACCTGGTAGATTCTGCTGAGCCAGCTGTACCAGCAAGCACACAGTTGCTGCCTTACAAAATGGACTACCAAAGGTCTGATACTTGTGGTCTTAATATTAATGTTTACCATGATATTGTACACCGAACAGCCATAACATGATGACCTGGGCACCCTGGTGGTCATAATGTTCTGCAGCCCCCATACCAACAAACTGTGATGTACTGTGTGTTCTGACACCTTTCTATCAGAACCAGTGTTAACTTTTTCAGCAGTTTGAGCTACAGTAGCTCATCTGTTGGATCGGACCACACGGGCCAGCCTTCGCTCCCCACATGCATCAATGAGCCT
>NW_023339984.1:3664328-3670994 GCF_004916995.1 Morone saxatilis | reverse complement strand
TCAGCAGTTTGAGCTATAGTAGCTTGTCTGTTGGTTGGACCACAAGGGCCAGACTTCACTCCCCATGTGCATCAATGCACCCATGACCTTGTCTCCAGTTCACTGCTTTTCCTTCCTTGGACCACTTTTGATAGGTACTGATGACTGCAGACCGGGAACACCCTACAAGAGCTGAAGTTTTGGAGATGCTCTGACCCAGTCGACTAGCCATTACAATTTGGCCCTTCTCAAAAATCAACATCAACTTTGAGGACAAAATGTTCACTTTCTGCCTGATATATCCCACCCACTGACAGGTGCCATGATAACCAGATAATCAGTGTTATTCACTTCATTATTTTTAAACTTTAGGTACTTAAGATGATTAATGTTCTGACTAAATCACCAAAACATATCACACAATTTACACAGATTAACACAAATTATGCTAATAAGATCACAAATAAGATAATTAATGCATTATTAGCATATATTGAAGTACCCAACACAACACCCTCGGTACAGGTAACAGTATTTAAATATTCTCTGGGTGTTAAAGCATTAAGAGGTGATAGCAGTTTATTTTCTGGTTGATGCTCCAATTTGATCCGATCATTTACTCTTTTGAGGGTACAAGTCTGAAGAGTTGTTAATGTGCTGTTCTTTAGATGTTCATTGAGGGTGTCCATACAGACACGCACCACTTAGCTTTGAGCAAGAAACCTCATACTTTGTATAGCCAATAGTGCAGCACTGAGTGTGCTGCTGCTGAGACATCACAGAAACAATTACCTACCATCCAATGAGTTGTATTCTTTACATTCAACCTGCAACAAATTTTATGAGCACCTGAAATATCCCAGTTTCGAGGTGATAATGATGGTCAGGGACATCAAGCATTTAGCATTGATTCATTGAGTGAGTGTTTTCTAGGCCCCTCCACTGGGAATTCAGAGCTCAATCCCCACAAATTCCCTTGATAAATAAACAAAAATGCATATACACCCAGCAGACGCCTCACCTGGCACCCTCACATCCAATAATCCACAAAAACACAGATACCTACACGCATGCACCCACTTACCTTTCTAGGTCAATCTTTCATTTTGGTCAAATAACCTTTTCATACATGCATGATTAAACCTTTGATAGGACTGACTTGATTTCATCTCTACTGGAAGGCTGTTCCACTCTAGCACTGCCATGTTAGTAGAGAAATTAAACAATCCTGGTGAAAATTGTTGCAGGGCCCACTTATCTCCCAGGGTAATCACCCTGGGTTAGATTGGTGGTAGTTGGGAGGGGTGATGTGATGTCTACGTGTAACTGAAGTCAGAAATGTTCAAATATCCACACACAGGGGCTTTGAGCAGTGTGGCTGCTTGCCAACATTGACTCAAGTGGCCTAAGTCACAGCAACCTCCACTTTGTACCACTGTCTAAAATGTGCTGTTAGGCATAACTGCTATTTATCTAATCAAAATATCACAATAGAATTACTCAGTGTGTATCAAATTATCTTTGAGTGGATACTGTGTGCAACTGAATCCTCTGTGGTATCAAGAAGCTCTGCAGCTGCTGTCTATCCCTCGGAGGTGTGACACAGTGGGGACAAATACTGCCTCCAAACAAATAACCTACATCCAATATCCAATCACCATGGAAACATTGACCCTGTCCCAACCATACTGCCCCCACCCAGCTCAAGGCTGGGGACATAACTGCATGATAAGCAGCTTTTCAACCTCTACTCCGGTCTGGACTTTGTGTAACTCCCAGCCTATCCAGTTATGATGCCAGTTGCCAGAGGCCAGTGTGAATCTCATATACAGCAGTCGCTATCAGCTGGTCCGTAGGGGCAGCTGGTACTCAGTTAGGGCAGAGATAGTCGCAACTGTGAGCTCATTTTGCCACCACTCTCTGCTACATAGTGCGACAGAATAATCACACCAATAACACTCTCTGGCTCCATTTCAGCACAGGAGCTCTGAGGAAGGAAATTAAAGAGACGAGGAACGAGGCTCTGCTCCCGATCTCACATCAATTTTTTTTCAGCCCCTCATGCCGCCAAGAGAGGACGTCCAAGGCAATAAGGCTCACAGCCTGCGGAGGGAATTGTTTTGCCAAAAATATTTGTTGTTTTCAATAATGTGGCTGTTTGTATTGCACAAAGGAGAGGAGAGGAGAGGAGAGGAGTGTAGAGGAGAGGAGAGGAGTGATTGTGGTTCACATACAATTTCTTGTACTGCCCTCAATTCATAGATGCCTTATTCTTTTACCCAGGGATATAATGAGGAAGGAGTATGATTAGTATGATTAGTCTGCCTGTGTGTGAGCCTCTGTGTGTGTGTGTGTGTTCGCTTCCTTTCCCTCCATGTCTCCTTCTATCTCTCTCTGTGCCACTGTGTGTGTGTGTGTGTGTGTGTGTGTGTGTGTGTTAGCATAAGTATGTATATGGTTTTTTTGGTTTTTTTTTGCTGTCCTATTTCTATGGCTGATACTGCTATCATTGTATTTGAACCTTGGTATGTTGGCTTAGCACCACTGGCTTATGGTTACTGGCCCTACTTAAAGACAGTGGATCCCGTGAGACTCAATTGCCCGCACAGGATCTCCTCGTTCTGGTTTTGACAGGCTAACTCTCCCTTTGCTAATCCCCTGGAAAGGTGCCTTGCCCTGGGGACAGCAGCCCAAAGAGCTGTCCCCATCTCTGAAGCTTTGAACAGGTGCCCTGAGGGTCTTTACTGGCCTCAAAGACACAACCTACAATCCTCAGTGATCCTCAGGATGAGCCAGGAAAATGCTGCACCAAGGAGATCTTCTGCCCAGGCGAGCCAATGGCAGCCGGTCACCGACCATCAGCAGTTTCACAAAGACAGAGGAGAGAGTGGAAGGCAGGAGATTGACTAACACCACTGGTCAAAATAAAATAGGCACACATAGACAGACAGACAGACACACACACACACACACACACACACACACACACACACACACACAGCCCTCTCCCTTCCAGTGCACAAACTTTCACTTACTTAAGGCTAACATTTGGCATGGGGATATTGCGGTTTGCTGCAAGTGGTGTAGCTCAGAGTGTGTGTGTATGTGTGTTTGTTTGTAAGTTAGAGAGTGAAGGATCCCTTTCATCTCCCCTCTGATACCAACTGGGAGCCCCACACCACCATCATCATCCAGCCACCCACTCTCTGCACTCCTCTCTTCCTCTTGCAGTGACTGTGAAGAAAAACCCCATCACTGCGATTGTTGTTCTTTCTAATGTGATGATGGAGCAAGTGGTGTAGCCATATTTCTTTATTTATGGGAGCCACAGTGAAGCTGGAAGTGATTCAGAGAGAGAGAGAGACTGGGGCATATAATATATAGTAAACAGGACTGGGTGAAAGTGCAATGAGACAAGAAATGATAAGCAATGTAAATAATACGATAATAATACATACAAATACATAGCTGACCTCAGTGTTTTCATTTCTATCAGGAATTCTTTGAACTTTATTCTCTAGGCAGCAGGGATAATGTGGATACTGATTGATTAGCATAATCTGCATAACAATATTGTGTAAACAGATAAATAAATCAATGATAGGCATAGGGCTGGAATTAATTAGTGATTAATCTGGTGATTAGTTTTTCAATTAATCATTTCATCTATAAAATGTCAGAAAATTGTAAAAAATGAACATCACGGAGCAGTCCAAAACCCTATGTGTTCAATACATATAAAATATTTCATATAAAACCGGGAAAAGCAGGAAATCTTCACATCTGAGAAACCAGAACACTAAATATCTTTCCTCAATAAATGACTTACTGTTTATAATTAATAGTTGAAATAAATATGCATTTGAAGAATCACTGATCAGCTAATGATCAGATTAAGTTTTCTAACTAGGTTCGGGATCAAAGACCACGCCCTGCACTCATCTCATTTCCGCTCAAACTTACTTAAGCACACCTTATCCGTTCACTCCCTCCTCGACTTATTGTCCACATCCCTCCCCCGAAACCCTTTCTTTTTCTCTCCCTCTCTTATACAGGAACCACTGGGGCTCTCTACAAGAGATACAAAGAGACAGCTCCCCCACTCAGAGTCTCACAACCCACTCGGTTCCCTCTTACCATCTCGCCGAACCCCTCCATCCATTCATCCATCCACAAACAAACCTTCATCCGTCGACCTTCATCCCTTCATCCTTGAACTCTCATCCCTTCTTGACTTCATCCCTTCATCCCTCAACCCTCGACCCCTACCCTCATCCCTCATCCCTCATCCCTCATCCCCTAATCCATTCATCCCTCATCCCTTTATCCCTCATCCCTTCATCCCTCACCCCCTTCCCCTTATCCCTCAGTATACCACATCGGTTCACATCCGTTCATTATGTGCAATAAACTTTTCTTATTTTTTACATCCGATGGCATGGTCTTTGTTAGTGAATTGACTAATGCTTCAAAAATAAATAGGTATAGGTACAATGGATACAGTCAAACAACACAGACGGGACCATTCTGGCAGAGGGGAGGGGAGCCACACAAGTGTTTGTGGCACAAGTGTTTGTTTAAAGTGCTGTGGCTGGTGTGTATTGGACATCTGGCTACCCTCCACAAAAAAGGACTGCAATGCACATGGAACTAGTCAGTCCAAATAATTGGGATGAAAAGTGAAAAATACAGAAAAATACATACAGTAATGTGGGAGATATTACACAAATGTAAATGTCAAAACTACTGAATCATATATGGATCAGCTGTTGTATAACTTGAAGTCCAACTGTAACCTCTGACGTAGTTTAAATCTACTGAACAGTCTGTCATGAAGATTAGAAGGTGCTAAGATGTCCTGATGCCTCGAGATATGGTTGTTAAACTGGTTTTTACAAGACGTTGTTGTTTGGAGAGAAAAAGACAGCCCATGAACACCTCTTCATGACCAAGCTCCGATTACTGTTTTCCTACAGGGGTTGTGACTTCTTGACTGTTTGAAGGACCAGTGTGTAGGATTTAGTGGCATCTAGCAGTGTAGTTACAGATTGCAATTCCCTTGCTTCACCCTCCACTTCCAAGAGCAAAATAAAAACTACAGTGTCTGCAAAACGCAAAAGGCCCTGTCTAGAGCCAGTGTTTGGTTTGTCCGTTCTGGGCTACTGCAGAAACATGGCGGTTCAACATGGCAGCCTTTATGGAAAATGACCCGCATTATTTCTAGATAAAGAGCTCATTCTAAAGTAAAAAAAACTTAATTAAGTGATAATACACTTATGAAAACATAGTTATCAATATTAAGCTCCATTTCAGCCAATAGATACCGCTATATGTTACACATTGGACCTTAAGATAGAGCCCTGCACAGCTTGCAGTGTAGGAGGCTATTCCATGGTACCAAGTTAAAATAAATACATCAATGTAAGACATTAATGTAAGACTGACCAGACAGTGTTCTTTTCTTCATCAAAAACTCAAGCTCCTCTTGTCTTAGTGATTCAGACACAGATCAGTCACGTTCTGCCTCTCTGTCCCTCCCTCCAGCCACATTTCCACTTCCATGGGTCCATTCATTGCCATTTCTCTACCTGTCCACCAGATGGCCTCAGACTGTTCCACCTGTCCCAGTCATCGACTATCATATCCGCCTGCTCACCTGTTTCCACTTTCCTTCATCAGCCCTGCAGCATTTAATCAGCCCATTTCCACTGCCTGCCAAATTGTCAATGTTGCTTATGCCTTTGCTTTCAGTCCTTCTGAACCCTAACCTGCCCCTCATCTGGTCCTGCTTTATTTGTTGCCTGTTCTTGACCTGCTCACCTGTTGTACCCCTCTTGGATTTGTAATGCTGTTTGGACTGCCCTCCTGTTGCCAGTTGGTAAGCCGGTTCCTGACCACTGCCTTACTAAATTTCCCTTCATCCTGCCTGTTTGTTGTTTGCATTTCAGTCCTCCTCCCTCTGTTGCTGAAATTCACTGGCCGTGTCAACAGATGCAAAGAGTGCCATTTTCTATAAAAGTGACAAACAAGTGGAACATGGGGGTGGTTTTAGATAACACATACAGAAAAACATGAGGGAGGAAAGTGTTAGCACTTTACTGCATTCATTATCACTTCTAATTAGCATAATAAGTAGTTATGCAAACCTGTAATGAGGAACTCATCGAAGAAAGGTTAGCTCTTTAACTATGAAGATCAGTGGACATGTGCACGCACATACACACACTGTATTTAGTTGACTTTACAGCTTCACTGAGAGTGGTCAACAATCAACATAAACCATCATTGTCAACACCTCTTAACTAAACTTAATTCATTTAAGGCTCAACAGGCTTTAGCTGGGGTTTGGCGTGTCACTTGGACTCAGTAGATGTTTTATGACTTTCCGTCAATAACTGGCAAGGCAACACGATATATATATATATATATATGGAGTTTTTTTCTCTCGACACAGAGAGCAGCAAGTGATAGAAGCCTGGCACTGCTGGCCAGAATACCTTACGACCCCCAACTCTTATGGACCAAACAAGTTTTTTATTACCAGCAGTCCAACACCTGTCAACCATTATGAAAGCAATCGGACACATTGCACAGCATGTGACAAAAAAACATTTGTGTAAATTTCCATCTTCCAAAAGATAAAAAGCGTATAATAATATATAATAATATAAATAGTATAGTATATGA
>NW_023339984.1:3656000-3664228 GCF_004916995.1 Morone saxatilis | reverse complement strand
CCTGCCTCTAGACCTGAAAAAGAGACTTTTCATATCTCCCAGCTGACTATGGTTTGGAGTACGGGAATAACACGGTCAAACTTACAGCCAGGCTAGGGAAAAACAATGCAAACATGAACTCCACTAACCTGTTTATTCCCACTAAAGCCACAGAGCATGAAATGCACCCCACTCCCTCATGACACTACACGAACAAAACTAGAGTCTTTATGGAGCTTATTAGAAAGCCTCCACACTGTGTTTGAAAGCAGGAGGGAGAAAAAAAAGACAGAGAGCATAGGGAAAAGCAATGGCATCCAAGTGTCAAGAAAGTATTGTGATCTTTGCTGCAACAAAGGAAATCATCTGCTTATGCATCACCTTGGTAGAAATGAAAGAGGCTACATACAAAGTCAGGCATACTGCTTCATACTTGGTTTATGTTTTTTGTGATGTCTGTCATTTTCCATTATTGCATCAATTATAGTAATACTTTACCAGGAAAGGCATGCTACAGCATAATCTTCACTAATAGAAAATCCTTTCAACACGTTGACAATATGCTGGGCTGGTAAGTGACCAGTCGCTAAACCCTGCACTATAATATAGACACAGCAGCCCTGCCAAGCTTTGGCACCAGCAGTTCAATCTTAAAGTTGTGTGGAAAAACAGCAGAATAGATAATGTGATCCATATGATTAAGGATATTTATATTTAAACCTGCAACAAGCTCAACTGCAAAACAAAAGAACAAAAAAATCTACAAGCTCAACCTGTGTCTGATTACCAGTTACTGTGTGGTGTTTAATTTAACGCAGCCCACATCTGTGCTCACACGACAACATTGTGTGTGTGGTTGGGTCAGTGTTGACTCACCAAGTTCAATCAGTGATTAATTACAACAGAGGCAATTTTGTTTTCAATTATGCCAAGGTAAAATAATGCTATACCTAACAGTGACTCATACTGATGTCATCCTTTTTTAATTGCATTGTTGTGCATTTTAGAGAGACTGCACCCTATGCACCACTTGACAATTAACCAGTGAATGTAAATGCAGGGTAAAATACTTAAGGTGCCGGAGGGGCCGATATTATCGGACATCCTTAATAATAATTATTATTAATAATAAAAAAAACATTAACATAAATTATCAATAGGTTAGTGACAAAGTCAGCTGGAGAAGGAGTGTTCAGCCAACTCACAGCGTTTTTAGCATTAACATCAGCTTATGCTAGTTAGCTCCAGCTGATACCTGCTGGCAACAGTCATCATTCCTCCCGACACAATACACAGCTGTCGGCCAGAAAGTTTGTCACTTCTGTGAGTAATGGTAAACCCACTGTTACAGACAGTACTGCATACTTTGAGTGGTAAATATGCCACTGATATCATTGTACACTGCATATGTGCTGCACTTGACAGGCGTAGCAACAGTAACTAAGGGCAAGGACTTTTTTTATTATAATCTTTGTAGAGGGAGAAAAGCTTCACAAAATAATATGTACAGTATGAATCACATTATAGTAGCACTCAGGACTAAGCTACCTCTAAACTGCATCATCATTAACACCCTAACCCTAACCCTAACCCTAACATTGGAAGTTCCGGTTGCAATAAAATTAGACTCAAGGCTAACATAAGTCCAACATTTTTGCAACCAAAACTTAGTGAAACAGATGAGGAGGAGGAGGAGGAGGAGAAGAAGAAGAGATTGGAAGCACCCTCAAACACACTGTCTCTCTCACACACACATACTCACACACACAAGTAGGCCAGGGGTGTGATGATGTTTCGCTCCAGAAACAAAATGCTCTGGGGTTCAGACACTAACCTCATCTCCTGCTGACGGAGCAAACCGAAGTCAACCACAAAAACAGAGAGCAGCTCAAAGTATTCTCAGATGAACACACTCTCTACATGTATTGTTATATCTTCTCCAGTTGAAAAGAGAGCCCCATTATACACTCAATAGGGATTTTCTACCCCCTACTGTTACCGACAGCCATTTTCTTTTCTTTTCAAAGGGAGTTGGCAGTAAAAAAAAAAAAACATGTTGCAGGAAGGAAAATAAGTGAGGGTTTTTTCTGAGCATCCAGCTTTGAAATGGCATACTGTAATTCCAAAAGTAAATAAATGTTTTGAGTAGGAGCCTTGTTGTTTCGGCTTCCCAGCCCTGTCCAAGAAATATCTTTAGAAGTATGGAGATGAGTACAGAGGCTTTTTCTTAAAAATACACAAACACACACTACCACTGCTGCTGTGCATGGTATATTATTTATTTTCCGTACATCAAAACTGGGATGGAGAATAAGAGATGAAACTGAATTAAACATCATTTTAGGGAGAGACTTACGGTAAGTGTGCCTGCAAAAGTGGATGTAGAAGTTTTCAAGGATTTTGTGTGAGCATTTTTCCGAGTCGGTAAGAATATGTGAGTATCAGACATACTGTACCTGTAAGCACATTGGCTGCTCTCTAACTTTCTAAATTCCATTTCATGACACAATGACAGCATCGCCTACCCATATCTCCCTCCTCTGGTTCCCATCCCTGTATTTCTTGCCGCGCCTCAAACCAGCTGCAATAAAACTCAAAAACCCACTTGGCTCCGTTCCCTTACCCCCATCTATGCCTTTTAGCAACGCTCACTAGTACTTAACAGACAATTACAGCACATTATACAAGGAGCATGGAAAATGAAACTGCCAGAACCTGTCTCACAAGATGAGTGTGTCTGTAATTTGACTTAGGAACTAACAAATGTATACAAATATTAAGCCACCACTTAAGCTTGCAAGGTGACACTGACTTCAAACCCATATTTTCTTTTATCAAATACAAAAAACGAACAAAAATCAAAACCACTTTTTGCAGCTAGCTAGAAAGAACATTAGCAGGTCAAAGGCCAAATCACTTGATCAGTGATTGGCTCATATCTATAAGGTGTCCTATGTGATGGCTTGGTATGGTTGAAATCCTGCTGGATCCATTAACAAGCATCCCAAGTGATTTGCTATGCCAGTCATACATGAACATCTTCTTATTAACACTTACAGCCAGTGAATGCATGTGGAATGTTATTTCAATTATAATGAACAAGTGATATTGGGAAATAGAAAAGCATTACCAAGGCATCGTACATGAATTGCATGCTTTAATACATTCACCAGCCGGTTTAATATTACCAGATAATTGATTACTTGTACATACAGGGAGTCATGTGGTTTATGGCTTCCTGTAAAGGAGAACTGCGGAAATGAGAGAGCTCAGAGACTGTGGGGTGATATGATTGTCAGTGCCACAGGAGAGAATAGTTACTCAAATAAAACCTTTTAAAAGAAAAAACTTCATGGAGGTCATTTGTTTGATTTTCACTAAGCATTATGAACAAATTTCTGAAGGTTAAAATGTGCAGTACAGTAAATGGCATATAATAGAATTGCACAATTGTATTGAATATGGACAGAGTAGTATAAAATCCTGCATCCTGTCCCTTATCTGAGACTGCCAAAGGTCGGGACACACCCAATCAGGCATGGAGGCAATGGCTCATCGCAGAGAGGCTGAGGACCTGTAGTGGTCTCCTATACAGCCTATGGGCTGGTAGGGCGGAACAGACAGAAATGTGGATAACAATGAGGTATGCTATCTAGACACCATGGACAGTGCCATGGATTTATCATTTAAGTGTAACTACACTCTTAAATTGTGGTAGCTCCCTCCCTCTCAGCAAGTTTAGAAAATGCATCAGAGACCTGCAAAGGACAGCCACTTTAGAGGGCGTGGCCTTGACACCAACTGGAGTGAGCAGCAGTGTAGCAGGAACAGCGAGCTGGTGGTCAAACCTACCAACCATGAGCAGCTAATGTCAGACTTTCCTGCCTGTGCTGGAAACACAGAGCTGGAGCTTTTACAGTTACTAGAAGCACATTTATGAAAGCTTCTGTGTGGTACCAGTAATATTGGCTTTTGCATGCATGAGAGGATCCATGAGAGTTACGGTCGAGGGAAATGCTTTTTTTTTTCTTCATAAAATGACTAAAAATGTCAATATTACCACCAGCATTTATGTGTTTGATCACTGTACAGTCCTATTGCCTCTTTAAACAGTAAGACTGACTCGACTAGCAGGACAGGTCACCAAGGATGCTGGATGCCCATACAGCCTCACAGCCGTATAGCCTACACAATACAGACACATAACCAGCCTACACAATTCTGCAAGCAATGTGTGGCCTGCCATTACTACAATAACCAAGCAGACACAGCGGTCAACAACACAAGCAGCAACAAACAACAATATTTTTAAAAGAATATGAAACAACCTACCCATGATGTGTTCATCCAACAGCTGGAATGAATCCACTGTAGCCTTTGTGTTATGTCGAATATCCAAAAACTCACAAAACACACTTAAGGTACTCCACCACCATCATCATCATCATCATCATGGCTGCTGTCAGCTACCTGCCTGGATGAGCTCCATGCTCCTGGCAAAAATGTTTTTGTTTGGCTAGTAGTGGAGCTAGCAGCAGGACACCTGTCAGTTTGTGAGCGGACACATGAGGACACATACTTCCTCCGCCCTCTGGACTGCTTACACGTTTATTGTTACGAAAAACAGCGAGGTAGAAACAAAGACAGCGGGCCCCAGCATTTAAAACTCCCGCTGTTGAGCCTGTTCGCACCCAAATCATCTCAGTGGCAGGCGGGGGCCCTATTGAGGGGGGACTGAGGGGTTGGAATCAACGGCAACACAAACAGGCCACGGTGCCCCCATGGTGCTGTTTGCTGTGTACCGTTGAGAACTCCTTTCCTTGTTTTGTTTTTTGTTTTTTTGTCGCAATCAACACACATAACTTTATTCAAAATATTCAACTAAACAATAAACATGTTCAGTCAGGCAGATAACATATGGTGCAAAATTACAGACATTTCATGGACAGTAATTGTGATATTTATTTAGTGATGCGCAGTCCAAAACTCTCATCTGGATGTTAAAGATGAGAGTTAGACAGCCTACTGTGCCAGGCCTCAGTGAGAGGTCAAGAGAGGTTCAACAGTATTGAAATTGTACATACCAAGTTACCATACTCATATGGTATGAATAACATAAGGTGTATTGTGCATGGTTAACCAGAAAATGTCACATGTTGTTACTCAGTTCAGCTCATTTCACATCTCATTAGCTATTGGACCTACATTATGAGCTGAAAAGGTGGTTTACTCCTCTCATTTAATACGTGATTTGTCGATATTAAACAACAGCACCTTTTGACTTTTGATAGCTAAGATACTTAGAGAAGAATATGATTTTTAATATGAATAAGCACTACAATCCACTGCTTCTTAATTATTTTAGTTATGGTGAAGATTAAAAGACATCTGAAGGTTTCCAGTGTATTATGACAATTAATGAGAATTATTACATTAGCAGAACAGTTTACCCAAATTTGCAGTTGGTATTTTAATAAGGTTTGACGGTAAGGTTCACATTGACAAAGACACCATAACCACCATCTGTTTCTCTATTCATATTTACTTTATTAAACAGAGGGAGTGGTACCATTTAAGTTATGGCCATTTTATATGGTAAATGAGCTGATTCAATAAGTTAATAGAAGATAAAATAGCCTATGTTTATATCTTTGTCTGTGTGACTTACTGAAAGTGAAATTAGATTAAATTGTCAAGGGCTACATTGCAGTCCAGTCTTGTCAGCGTACTATTGTAAGATGTACTATTGTGTTAAATGTCAGTTTAAAATGATGGCTTTACAAAGAAGCTCTTGCTCTTTGACACCAGAACCTACCATTTACTTGATGTTTTTGAGGAAGAAAAATGCTTGCAGACTCTGTGATATCTGCCCAGGAAATATCTCATCATGATGTTCATATCATCTACATTTCTCCAGTTATCAAAGGGAATAAGATAAACATACCACTGACCTGTAAAGGACCCAGGACCTAGTATTTTAGAGAGGATTTTTCTCGGTGATTAGACTACCTGTAATTAAGTCATAACTAATTTCTGAAAATAATTAGCTTGGATTATTAAGATCATATCTTTGGTTTTCAATATTTTAAAAGTATATTAACTTAACATAATTGGATTGGATTGGATTCCTCATCTTTAATATTGTGATCACAAAATATTAATATTTCCATTAGTATATTTGTGATATTGACATGTTAAAATTATTTTCTAATGGTTATGAAGCAACAAAATAGAGATTTTCTTTACCATTTTCTCTGTAACCTCCTATGTACAACAAGTTCACCAAGTTTATGTCAAAACTTTCCCACATGAAGCCTAGACCTGTCTCATAAATGATCAAATCTTTTAAATCCAAGACCATGATATGCCATACCTCCCTTGTGAAGATATGATGCAATGTGCATGCAATGTAATGTGTCACCTCATTTAGCATTTTTCTTAGAATATCCTATTGTAAGTAAATAGAGAATGTATCTTTTTCTTAAAAGAAGTAAATTATGAAATAGGTGCAATAGACAACTTTCAGACACATTGTCATGGCTGTCAGTTTGTAGGTAGGTTCAACATGAATTTCCATGATGAGTGTCATATCTGGCAGAAGAATCCCAGCACATGTGGGTAAAAGATGGAAACAGCACCTACACAAATTTACAGGTCAGAGTTACTATTAACGAGACTGACAGTGACTCAAAATCACATCTGTGGCCGTTTTTGAATATCAAAGAGGAACATTCATGCCAGTACAAATTGGTCTAAAATTACAATAATAAACTTGAAACAATGATTATAACAGATCTGTAAAAAGATTTGAATTGGCTGAAAAGCCAGTGTGGATGCATTTATGTTGCAGTATGTATATGAGTAGACATATAGAAGAAAATAATGAAGAAAATGTTTTGTGCATGACATTGCTGACATGATACTACAACTGCAGGTATAGTTTTCTAATCTTTAAATATATTGTGATGGAAGATAACCAGTGACTTTTGTGTAATACTGACACTATATTGGACTGAAACCATATCCAGATGGATAATTTTATAATTCTTCAACATCTTAGGCAGAGTTAAACTAATGCAAAATCATATATGTTCTATTGATTTATTGACTTGTGGCTTTGCTCCGTCTTATCTGTCAGCAAATGAGTCTGTCTGTTCACAGGTAACCTAATTCAATATAACTGCAGGATAACTGACAAGAAAGCATTCCATGTGGCAGTCAGTAAAATGTTCACATTAACCTAAGATGTCTCTGATTTTCTGTTGGCTTAGCAACACAAGCATTCATATAAACTCATCTTTTCTTTTGTCCTGACCCGCACTGATGGTGAAAACACAGGATGTGCATCCATGCATCCCTTTTCTAAATCAAAATGGAGCCACCTTCAGTACATCAGTTGCAGTCATGCATGTTGTACACCCCCACACTCCACACTTAACCCCCACCAGGAGTGGATTTATATAGTGTACAGTGGCAAAACCTCTCAGATTAGAAGTTAGTTCACCATTCTACACTTTGATCCAATCCTATTGTAGATAGCAGAGTCATTTGGAGTAAAAAGACAGTCATTTCCCTCCTAGAAAGTCACACAGCGCATTGAGCGTTCCCTTATTTAATGGTTCAATAGCGATACCTACTCCCTCCTGTTTGAGAGCATTGTTTCCCTATGGTTATTGCACCATCAGTTACCCCTGCGGATGCCTGGCTGACATAAATGCATACTTCCCATGCCAGCCGAGCAAATTAAACTGAATTGAAGGTGGAGAGAGAGAGAATGGGAGATTAAGTGAGAGATGGCCTGGAGAGAGAGAGAAAGAAAGAGAGGTAGAGAAAGATTGAGCGAGAGATTGAAGGAATTACTTGCAATCAGGAGTAAAAGAGGTACTCTTAGTCTCTCTTTGCAACCACACACATACACACACACAAACAGATTGTCTTACTACACTCGTAAGGCCTATTTCTACTTCATCTACCAAGCATAAGTCTTACTTTCAGAGACTCACTTTAGCCTTTAACAGTTGTGGCAGAGGCACATTTGAATGCACAATCTAACAAACTTCCTGGGTGAGAAGCTGGTGAGGGATTATGTCTTTGCTGCTAACGCTAGTGACTCTTGCTGGTTGGTTCAGATGCTTTCATAGAAAGGGGTGGTGGTGAGCTAGTGTAAATCTAAAATGTCACAATGTTACCTCAATCCCCATTTTGCAGCAATTAAGCTGGTGAATAAAATTTATATATATATATATATA
>NW_023339984.1:3645904-3655900 GCF_004916995.1 Morone saxatilis | reverse complement strand
TATATATATATATACATATATAGGGGTAAGGATATAGACTAATTATGTAAAACTGAATCTCCACCATTCCATTCCCTCCATTTGAGTAAAATAACTAAATTGGATTTTTAATCTTAAATAATTAAAATAACTGATCAACATTTATACACAATTTTATAATACAATAGAGTCTAAACCTCCTCATGTATTCTAATGCAAACCCCAGTCAAACCCCAGACACTTTGGGAAATTTGCTTATTTGCTGTCAAACTGAGAGTTAGATGAACAGATCAATACCAATTTCATCTGCACATTCAATACAGAGGTGGCTGCATGAGGTATTTAACCTAGCTCAGTACCACATTTGTGGCAGGGGGAAGACAAAAAGCCTCAATGAAAATGTTGGAGCAGTCCTTTAGCTAGCCCTTATTTTAACCAAAACTTCTAAACCTGCTAAGATAACTAGTAAGAGCAAAGTAAGTAAGTAAGTAAGTAGAGTGAGGCACAACACAATGACACCACCTAAAAGATTCCAAATTCCAAAACTACTCCTGGGAAGGATAGAGCTAGAATAGCAAAGCAAAAGAATGTACATGCACGCACACACATACAAACATCAGCACATGTACACATGCTGCCTTACAGGAAGGGCAGTGGGGGGACTCTGCGATGGTTTTCTCAGCCTCGATTGCGCAGCACAAAAGCAGCATTGTTCACCATCAGCAGGAGCTCTCTATCTCAGGGGGATAAAAGAGAGAGCCAATAATTGCTTACCCTCACATCGTGTGTAAAGTGTGTGTCCTATCAGCAGCTAGGCATGATGCCGGTGATAGCGGCCCTTCTTGCACAAGACTCTGTCTCCCCCATCTCCTCAAACACAAAGACAACGCACCGCTGTCCCTGTTCACTGCTGCAACAGCGATCACTGGAGGGCCCCCCTGGAAAATATCACCCCCTGATGTAGATCTGTGCGCATACTGTGGAGAGGAGCATGCCCAGGGACTGGAGACAGGCTCATTAAGACCCCACACACAGAGATACAGGTTTCAATCTTGTCTGTGATCTTTACGGCAACCCATACCATGTTTCATTCTGTCTCTTCTGTAAATAAATGTGAAAATACTGACATGCATTTCACATGCAACCACACAGTTCATACAAACAGATACACATCTCCAGTGGTGCTGTGTGTCTTTGTTCCTCTCCCTCTCTTATGTAGAAGCTGCTATCTGCAAATATGCTGATGTTGTCACTGTTGCATTACACACACACACACACACACACACACACACACAGCATGTCCAAAGGGCTCCGTGGGGTAAATATGTTTGGAGCCATCATGCCTGATCATCTAATCATGACTAGGCCTTTAGGGAGCAGAGCATGCCTGCTCTTTCCCTCGCCATACATGCTGATAACACAATTCTCCCACAATGCCCTTCAACACTGCAGATTCATATCTCAGAGGCGGTTTAGATGGCTACAAAGACTGACTGAATAAAGTGCTGCTTTGCCAGTTTTTTTTAAAGTAGATAATTGATGTGTTTTGAGTTTTTCCATCACTGCTATTATTTCTTTTGCCACTTCAGACAAACTGTGATAAAACGTTACTATTCAGCACATACAATTTGCTTGTGGTTACTAATTCTCATCACCTGCTGCTTTTCTTAGAATCTCATACTGTCTGAAAAACCATCAAAACTTTAAATGTTGATTTACAGCTACTGTCTTCCTGTGCCCAATCAGCAGAGTTGCTTTTGGGTAAAATGAGTGCTTGCTTCAACCATGCAGGTAGTAAGTGTGATACAGAGGCAAAAGGTTCCTGGAAAAGGAGATTTAAAGCACACAGCAAGAGGAGTTAAGCCAGGACCAATATTGATAGCTGTAAAATTTTATCCAACCCAATTTGAGTTTAAGAGGCAGTTGATTAGTTAGCCAAAACCATTTGCTTTTTTACTTCTGCACCTTAACTACAATCTATAATCTCCTTTTTGAATCTAATGTGTTCTCTACTCTAACAATGAAAAATGCCTCTTACCTGCAAACATTTCTGGAACTTGATATACACATTTATAATGTACCCAGACAGATATATTATTATATTGGAAAAGCTTACTTCATAAACATCTAGGCTACTGTAGACTGGTCTCTCTTTCTCACTCTCTGTTTTATTCTTTTTCACTTACTACTCCATAAGAGCAGTGCAATACTGGTTTTTATTTCAATTTCACATATTCAATGAATGCATAATAGACTCAGTTTCCTACTTCTGTGATATAGCATTCATATCCACTATCCAATTATGATATAATTATGACAAAAACACTGGTTGGTGAGTGGAGGATTGAACAGTGGCATTATTTCAACCTAAATGGAAGCAGTTTGAGTCAAGTCAAATCAAGTCCATTTTTATACTATTTCCCAACATTTAAATTCACAAATTTCAATCCAACAATACCGCAACATGACACAACAAAACACATTTTTTGTAATTCCCCTTCAGGACATGGACATTTTCTAATCATCTGACATTGCTATAGTTAAAGTTGGGTTAGGTTTAAGTGCAAGAACAGCAGCTGATAATGGCGTGGGTTAAAATAACTGCATTAAGACTAGGGGGCCTTTGTCTTCATAGTTTTATATACCCAATAACCTATTGGGTAAGGCTGGGGAATGATGGTGGTCATGAAACCAATGTTGACTGACAAGAGTCATAATTCCAACAGCTGCAAGACTGCTTGAACATAATCATGTCCTTAAAGGGCATTTGGTAAAACAACTGATACTATCATTTTTCTTAGGAGGACAGTCTCCAAATTTGCCTCAGAGGGTAGCAACACAGATTTGTAACTGAAATATTAAACTCCCATTTTTCTTCACGGTGTCAGCATGCAAACCTCTTCTCTGCATTTTCTCCATCATTTGTTGACCATTAATAAAACATCCATCCTAAACACAATAGCAATAGATCAATTTCTCTGACAAGTGTTATGTCTCAGTAGCAAACCCACACAGCTTGCCTTGCTAGTTAATGATCTGGATGGAGGCTTTTAGGTTTCTCGCCATAACAGCAACATTTTCACTTTACAGTAAGTATACATTGATCTTTAAACACTCCTTTCCTGAAGCCTGCCCAGTTGACCATTACTTTATTCTGCAGGCCCGGCCTAATACATTGGTGGCCCATGGGCCATATACAGTCCAGAAGCAACCTCCAAATGGCTAAGCATATATAAATCTGATACTGTATATGACAAATCCCTAAACTACAAATATAGTGTAAGGGACTATTGAGAGTTGCATATGTGCAGTACAGATAGGGAAGGATATTTACGGATGTAGTGACACCTATCATCATCATCATATCTTTCACAAATCAACATTATGAGTTCCGACCACGCTTAGTAGCTTTTCACATCATCTTGCAGTCACAGGTAGGGAAGTGTTCCACTGAAAATATGTTTCTGTCAACCCTGAAATGTAAAACTGAAAATGAGAACCATCAGTTTAACCCTGCATGGACTGGCAAGTCTATTTTACTGCCACATGCAAATGCCAAACCTACACCAGTATTTAAGTTCTTTGTTCTTGTTTTCTTGATTAAGCCCCTCCTTTTAATGCGGGCAATAGAAAGGGTATATCCAAACAAAACTCCCATTTTACAGAAGTTTTATAGTGCATCATGGTTGAATATTGACGTTTTATTCTAACTTTTCATAAATCCAGTAGAATCAGTCGGGTCATACAACTTCTTGTTTAATTTGCAATGAGTAGTTAAAGTTAAAGAATACAATATCTGGAGGCACATATCAACTAAAGTTGGTGTCTTTTTGTTTTCTGTTACTGTTGTTCGTTAAAAAGACCCATTTCATAATAACATTTTAGGTTTTACACTTACATAAGCTCTCATTGTGTTCATACACCTTCACAGCATTACAATTTTAGTTGTAGTTTAGTAAAACTTGATCCATTTCAATCTGAATTAGTCTCCATAGCTGTTGGAGCCACACTTTGTTTTATATATTGTTTTCAGAGACATATGTATTTTTACATAAAAGTTCCCAACTTAATCTTTAAATCTAGAAGTATTGATTTCAAGCCAACACAAAATGCAGCAAGGGAGACTTTATATAAAAAACACTGTCACATCTAAGGCAACCAAATTTACTTGTGTTAAAACAACTCCCCGTCTGCTCTTTTATGCCAAGTTATTATTTGTAGATTTGATGGAAATGTGATAATGTGCTCACAACAATAACAACAAACAAGGGAGATGGCTTCTTTGGCATGTTAACTTTTTTCATGTCTGATTACACGGCACACTTGATTTGTCTCATTTCAGGGATGAGCAGGACTGAGATGGAGGCACTGTGATTCGGGGGCATGGTACCATCAATTCAATTCAATTAGTTTTAATTAGCGCAATGGAGAAAAAGAGAAAAAAACAACAACCTCACAGGGTCCTCCAACAATGAAATGAATTACTCATGAGTGAAAGCTTATCAAATCAGCCAGCTTTATATGTAGAGAATATTAAATCTAGGCGCTGGAAGACATATGACTGGAATGAGTTATACTGATATTTAAAAGGCATGAAATCTCTATTGGATTCAAATCAGATCATGATAACAGGCTGGCGGTTATTTGATGATATTTGGTTCGTTATACACTCAGTTGACATCTGTCTGCTGTGAGATATTTTCATTTACTTTTAGGTGTCGCCTTTCAATGGAAAACTCTTTTTGCACCAAAGAGCGTTGACTCACATTTGATTGAAGCATACATCTAACAATGATCACAGAGACCTGCAGTTTTGTAAAAGCACTGGCTCTGACAAAGCTTATATACATAAGAGCAATTTCTGATGATAACTTAGACTTCTATATATCAGAAGACATTGTGAATTAGTGTCAGGGCATAAGTGTAAACAAAACCTGCAATTCTACATACTGACTTCAAATAATGTATTAGAGAGTAGTTTCCAACTTTATTGGGTGAAAACTCTTTCAAATGAAGCGGTATCAACTTGTGATCCCTTTTCACAAGTGGCACAGGCCTATACTTTTTGAGCATTTTTACCAAAGAAGTCCCCACATGCTCCCTTTTCTCAACACAACTATGTTATGGTCAGCCTCATTCCACCTTGTTTACATCATCAAGCTCACAGTGCCTTGGGTGGATGCAGTGGAGGAGGCCTCAGTGTGTAAGAAGCTGAGCTTGCAGCTGATGTTCAGTAACAAGGTTGGAAAGTAAAGGTCTGATCAGTTGAGGTAGGCTGCAGAGGGTTCATAGCCACATCTACATCAAGGTTACTCCGGGATATGGAAATTCACAGCAAAGCCTACTGGTAAGAAGGCAAATATCTCTCCAGAGCTGCTAATAATGGCAGGCAGTGGCTCTGGTTGAGGGAAATGGACTGATCTAGTGGAGAGAGGGTGATAACCAAGAAGATGCCATCATTTACTTGACCACCCTGCTCTTGCAGCATGTCTAAGGTGCACAATCAATGTCAGGGATACCAACAACTAACCTTAGATTGTTTTATCTAATTGTGTGGATCCCCAAAATGGTAAAACTATCCAGTATTTTCCAATTTTCTTTTTTTTTTTATAGCAGGGCATGTATCTTCCTTTTTTCCTATCCCAGAAATCATGACCATCATCATGACCCCTTCAATTTCTCTACGACCCCTTGGATAAGCCCTGATCCCTTATCCATTGTTACTTAGTCAGCTTTGTATTTGTACTTATTATTTGTGAAGGTCATCCTTGAGAAAAGGCTGCTTTATAATAGATGACCCCCAGAAGGTTAGAAGACTACAAACCAGCCTCTCATTCACCTTCAGCCAGGATGAACTTGCTTGTATTGTCTGTCTGAACAGTTCAATCTGTGTACAACCTTCTTCAATATGCTTAGCAATAGAAATCAGTAACAGCTTTAATAGTAATATAGCAGTCATCCCTCTGCTCATTTTATTTGTAATTTTGTATGTATGACTAGTCAAGTATCAATTTCTCAGGCCAAATTATCAGACTGTAACATGTATTGAATAGTATACATTCGAGGTACTTGTACTGTACTTTTACTACATTTATTTTATGCAGCTGTATTGTTCTTCTCCTCTACATTTGTCTAAGAGCTTTAGTTACCAATTACTTTTTGGATTACAATCATACCTTTCCAGTCCAGTGACAGCCATGTATCTCCAGTTCAGGTGATTCTGAATATAAATGTTTCTGATAAACTGAAGGATTAATGTGTTCTTTGTGAGTTGAGAAAATTCTCTTCTTCTTAAACTAAATAAACCATTAAAAATCAATTTTGGATTAGCAGAAAAGTACATTGTCACAAAGCTGAAAACAGCTTTTAGAAATGCATTGCTCTCACAAGAGAGTGATTACAAACACAACGATGAAGATGATGATCTTATAGAATATATGTAATGTGTAGATGTAACAACCCAACAATATAAGCTCAACCTCACTGCACAATATTTTGGCATAATACATACTTTTGCTTAAGTAAAGTTTTGAATGCAACACTTTTATTTGTAGTGAAGTATTTTCACAGTGTGCTATTAGTAGCTAATTCAAGAACCGGAATAATACTAAAAATGTCTAAAGGACAAAACATGGCAGTAATAATTGAGACCACAAAACATAAAATGGGACTAAATGTCTGATAACTTTAACTTTTAAATGATCCCTTCTCAGCCTAGTCTACAATGCAGATGCAGGCATAA
Source organism: Morone saxatilis (assembly GCF_004916995.1). Taxonomy (NCBI): domain Eukaryota; kingdom Metazoa; phylum Chordata; class Actinopteri; family Moronidae; genus Morone; species Morone saxatilis. The sequence continues at coordinate 3,649,179 of NW_023339984.1, read as the reverse complement.
CTTTATAAACTTTAAACTACAGTGATGCAACTTTCTGCAGTGACAATAGCCCACCCACCTGCCCTCTACCAATACTGTTTTTAATCTAATATTTCAGCCTGAGAAATTAATTCCGAGAGGTGCCAATACTCTTTTGACAGGCTTCTCTCACGCCATGCTGCTCAATAAGCCTGTGATTGATGCACCCCCTCCAGATTCATTGACTAGGACTGCGATTTCTCTGTCGACACACTGCTTGCCTCTGACGTGGACAGACCTTTAAGGCAGAACACACTGATGGCTAGATGGATGGGATACACTGTAAGAGTACTCCAAAGACACATTATTGACTTATGTGTCAATAGCGTATGTGTGTTCAATGGTTCCCAATGGTTTCTGATTGATCACCCGTTAAGGCATAAACTAGCCATTTATTTAGTTGATCTTGAATGCTTATTATGTATATTTCTATGGAAATATGAACAGTGGAGAATTTGTAGACTTATCAGTGCCATGTGTGCTCCTATAAAAGACCACACTACTCTGACCAAAGACAGTATATCCCGTAAAGAACAGGCTGAAATGAAGACTTTTACTGTGACAATTTGCTGACATGATGTGGGACATGATGAGCAGACCCGGTTGCTCTCCCACTGAGGCAAGACAGAGCAACAGACCACTGTGAGGCCATGGAAGGCTACTAATGAGGAACTTTGTCAGCCCAGTGTCTGACACAATGAGGGGAGGAAATGAAGAGAAAGTGAGAGTGGGAGAGAAATGCAGTTTCAGCTTCAAATGGTCTTCCTGACTCAAATGACCCCCTTCTCTGCCCAGATCAAACGGTTCCACTCGTGCAGGCGACACCTTGTTTTTGCCAGGAGCAATGGCGATGGGCCAGTCTTTAGGGTAACAGGTGATGGTGCAGCAGAAAGGAAATTGCTTGGCTAGTCAAAGCTGATCCCACTTGTTGTCTAAAAAAGAAATGCTACAAGCGTGGTTTACCACAGCGGATCAGAGCCCTGCTGGTTTTCATTTAAAGTATCGATTAGGGTCTGATTTGCACTCAGAATGCAAACTTAATGCATTTAACTAACTAGAAAAATAAAACTGTAAAAAAAATAGGGAGATTTGAGATTTGAATCCAGTTGGCAGACAGAAAGATAGTATACTGCTGTGGATATTCAGATTATCTCAGCAAATGATTCCAGTTCCACTTGAACAAACAGCTCTGCCTCTCAACATTATCATACCTTTGCATGCATATGATATTTGACTGACTGAAGTTTACTATGAATTTGGAAAGTTTACCCTTATCACAGCAAAAGTACTATGTTTTGAATATTAGAGTGGTACTTTAGATACTTTAGTAGGCCCTAAATATCTCAGAGTAGGGTTATTATTCATTAACTAGCCTGAGTATCACAGAGACGCTTAAATTGCTTATGAGACTACTGCAGCATGTGAATATTCTTATTTTTATTCCATTCCTTTTAGTATTGAAGAAATTCAGGGACTTGCAGACAAGGCCCCTGTGCACTTAAATCCATCTAAATTCAATAGTCTCTCCTCTTTATCTATATTCTATTGTTTACTCACCTATTTAGGCAATCTTTATCTTTATGAGAGCAATGTTTGTGTAAAGCAAAAGTGTCATCTATGGAAAAAGATATGATCTCTTTTTATTTTGCCTTTGTGGTGATGATCAAATGGAGCAAAACCCAGTGTTTTGTTCACATAATTGCCTGTAGAAATGTTTGAGGGTGTGGGCAGTCATTAGTAAATAATAGCACCATTGCAGCTGATAGTTATATCTTAAACAAGTTTGTGACTCAGACTATGTAGTTTATATAATTAGGTTCACAAATAGCTGATGATAGCTATGCTGTCATCTTTGCTATCATTACTGGAGGCAGCTGTGACCAGCCTTCACAGTTGTTGTCTGTACATTGTTCTTTGGGTATATTATGTTGATTTTTTTTATGGGCCTATAAATAGCGCTTTCCCTTTGATTTCATTTGCCTCTTTTATTTCAATGGATCAAAATGACTGGTTTATGTTGTTGTCTGTTTGATAATTGCATTTATATGTTTCAATTTATAACATTTTCACTGCCTGTCAGGTGTGACCAGCTTACACCGAAAAGTGGAGTATTGTGAGCAGCATATCCAGCACCGCCTTCCCGACTCCCTCGCCCAGGGTGAAGTAGCCTTCTCCAGCCGGAGCGGGGCGTGTCTCTGTGGGCGGCCTCCTCAGTGCGGTGCCGCCGCCACAGCCGATGCCGCTGTTCGAGTGGATGCAGGTGGAGATGCGTCAAAGCACCCAGAAACACGCAGGAGCACCCACCAGAAACGCAGCGACGGGACTTTCACAATAAGAGCCCCAGCGATACATATCAATGTGGGAGTTTTCATTTGAAAAGAAGAATCTGAAGTTGCGTTCTTTTGGCTTCTCGCTGGCTTGACAGCAGGGATGCAGGTGGAGCGACTCGGCCAGGACCGTTCACATCTGTCTTGAAGGAGAGAGGGGGGGAGAAAACCTGATCTGATCAACGCTCTGGATAAAAAAAAAAAAGAAAGAAACACAGAAGCGTAAATTGCACCCAGGCTATATCCAGGGATATTTACAAACCTCCCCAAGTCTGGAGAATAATATCGGAAGGATTGCCGCAAAACACAAGTAAGGACTTTTCTCTTCTTTGCTGTGACTGTATGCTTATGTGGGGTTTTCTTCTGGCTGTGAGGATCTGTCACTCTCTGCAAATGCTCTCCAAATAATGACAGGTGATGTCGGGATTTTTTTTTTTTAAATTATACGCTCTCATAGTCCAATAATGACCAATTGTTGGCTTTGTTTTGTTGAGTGGGAGCCAGAAGCAAACGATGCGTAATGGGTCAATATTTGGAGGAGATTTGGGAGGCGAGTGGATTTGAGGTCTGCTGTTTGTTTTCTGCGGCTCTGGGAGCAGACACGTTGAATCCGGTGAGGGGGGAATCATCACGGACATAGGCTATATGTTTTGAAGCCACGCGTGACAGCGACAGCGGACTGTGGGAATTCAGAACAAAAAACACACAAAAAAACATCTCACTATGGTTTTTGTGCTTCTCTAAGCTGTGGATGAATGTCCAGACACTTGTGAGGGTTTATTACAGGTTCCGACACTCATTAAGGTATCGTTTTATTTTAACAGCTTAGAATAAAAATGTGCCTAAATTGTAGCAAGTGAGATATGATTTGTATGTATTGCTATTACATGTGTCCTAATTGACACTCACACGCACAGACACACAGACACA
>NW_023339984.1:3643756-3645884 GCF_004916995.1 Morone saxatilis | reverse complement strand
CACACACACACACACAGACTGCTTACTTGTACACGTACTTCTCCTTCACTCCAAATCCCTGAATGGAAAATTTGGTGGAATTTTGTCCACTGGAGTGTCGATTCAAAATTTTCTTTCCACCATCGACAGAGTCTATCTTAATATAACTAGCATTTCCACGAATTTATATTTAAAATGCTAAAATCAAATCTTTATGACACGGAAAATTAGGCCACCGGAGGGTATACTTTCTTTACTGAGCAGCTGCAGTACAATTGGCTTCTAATGGCCAGAAAGGTTCTGAATTTTATTTTCTAAGTAAATGTGATCAGCATGATGTGTCAGGAATACACGCGTGTGCCCTGTGGATATTTGGGGCTCTGTGTTGGGCCGGCTATACTGCGACTCGACTGTATGCGACTCCTGCGCCACCGTGTCGCCAAACGCCCACTGGGGTGCGTAACGGTGTCTCTACACAAAATCCCCGAACCAGAGGGTATAACAAGTGCCACAAATCGGTAGATCCCTGATTATGAGATACAAGTCGGGTTGTGGGGTTAGTTCTGCTTACAATAATTCAGCCGAGTACAGTCTTCCTAGTTCAGCGGCGCAGAGGCGGATGGCAAGGACGCAAGCACAGAGAGGAGGAAAGCAGACACCACATACGGAGAGTCCCTGTAAACGCCAGTGGGAAAACTGACCCACTCTGTCTTTTTAAACTGAAGCTGTGTGAACTTTTTCATGATAAATATGAAACCACTGGCTTGTCATTTTTCACAGTATTTACATGTTGATCACTTATCTAAACCACTTCCCCATGTTTCTTGTTGGGCAAGGTGGGAATAATTTAACTATAGGAAAAATGGCAGTAATGTACTGAATAACAGTGAAGATGTAGACTTAATGCTCACTGTAGTGAAGTTTGATGAATACAGTGTCCCAGCTCTGATCGACTGACCTGAATTCATTGCTTAAAGACCTTCAGGAGGAAAATACAATACAGTAATGATGATTGGCTGAACCATACACAGGAATTGGTGGTGCTTATTGAGCCAGCTGTCTTCCTGATGCAAATGAAGCCCTGTGCTAGAAATCAAGCAAGGTGATGTGACTCATTTCCTGGTTAGGTTGCCAAGCCAGAAATGAGTGAATGCATAAAGCCAGGACAAAAGGTTCAAGGACTTCACTGACACTAGAACACTGGGTCAGAAGTCATCTTTTCGGTAGTTTTCAGCAGGCAACTTCATTATCATTCAGCCAAAGAATTACAGGACCCAATATTGCTTTCCCCCAAGCACATTTTGGCATCCAGCTGTTAATTCCCAATTGGCAAAAAAAACCTCTCTCACAAAAATGACTCCATCAACTCAGTCTAACGACTGCAGTTTTGACAATGGTTTTGGAAATACCTAAATAGCTTCTCCCCTTTATTATAATACACACTGAGCAGACACTGCAGGCAGAAAATGTGCCCATACATGATTCCACTTTTGTTCTCTGAGCTTTCAGTGCACTTTATGAAGGGTGCTTAACATTGCCTTTGTGGGTTGAGATGACTTATAATAATTGTAAATTCCCCTGCAATTTGAATAATTTCTCCAGACCTTTTCACTGTTTGTTATTCGGTGAGTGCAAAAAGTGGATTTGAGGTCCTGTGCTTCTCTTTGTTTTCGCTCATCCCTCTGACATGAGGCTTCCGACAACTTTCCTGAATACAAATCTCCAGCTTTTCAACTCAAATGCCATCATTCTGGGTCAACACACAATCAGCATGCCATTTGAACGCTACCGAAAAACAACACCTTTTCAAATGCATAATGCAACTTATTGTAAAGTGTCCACTCTGTGGGTGGAATATGTAGACCTAGTTTGTTTGAGTTAATCTCAGGGAATGAACTTCATAAGGGAAGGAGCTGGATCTCATGTGACTTATAAGATATTCAGTCTCATGCTTGGTATATTTAGGCCAAGCGCAGCCCTCGAAGCAGCTGTCAGATTGGAGGCATCAGTCAGAATCTCTCTCCATTCACAGGTCAGTGTTTTGAGCAGCTGTCATTTTCCCCTGACAGAGAGTCGAGGCACTGTCTTCTATCTCACCTCTATCAAAACATGGGCACTCACACCGTCCCCACACCCCCTACCCGCCCCC
>NW_023339984.1:3639113-3643656 GCF_004916995.1 Morone saxatilis | reverse complement strand
CCCTACCCGCCCCCGCCCGCCCCTCCAGTTTTACACCACAGAGAGACTGAGATAGCGAAATTGGAAGAGAAGAGAATCAGAATGGGTAATCTTCCTGTAATCCCTCGCACGGCAGCAAAGAGAGCAATCTGCCTCATTAACTCACTCTTCTGCCGTTTGCCGTCTGGCCGCCATCCATCTTCCCGTCCACCCGTCCGCCGTCCGCCTGCAGAGAGGGAGAGAAGAGAGGTTAAGGGGAGCTTAGGGGAGCTATAAAGGAGGCAGACACTTTCACTTCCATAAAAAAAGGGGAGGAAAGGCATTAGGAAAATGAAAGATTTCCTACTTCTCCTCCTCACGCCCTCCATTTTAGCTGTGGGGGCCATGATGAGCAAAGATGTGCCCAGCCTGCTCTTTCTCCCGCCCTTGTATCGCTTTTCTCCTTTGATTAAGCAGTAGCACAGTAGATGTGGAAGAGCCAATGATGGAGAGATGGACTGAAGGACCTCTCATTGTCTCTGAGTGATTGCATGGATGGATTTGTGAGAGAACAAGAAGGAGCAGTAGACAGAGAGAAACAAGAGGGAAGAGAGGATACAGTGTGGCCTGTCGATCAGATCAAGTTACGCCCTTCCCTCCTGTGTGGCCACGCTGGAAGGATATCCGTGTCTAGATTGGGACTAATATTAGTCAGTCTGGCAGGACATTTATTATTGAGGAAGTCAAAGTGTGTACATCTCTTGTCGTGGTGTTGGCTGCAGAGAAGGCACAAAATTGTTGTATAATGGCACCAAATTAGTTCAAAGCTCTGTGCTGCCTTTAACAACTTGCCTTTGGTCTTTTTAATTGAGAAAGAGTTGAGAGACTTGGGTGTTGAAAATCCTGGATCTGTGCCACATACTCTACTGTATTCCACAAAGATTGGGTCATGAATTCATTCAGCAGAGCTCGTAAGTACATCTGAATCTTGGATGAGGATTTTTTTCCTTCTCTCAAATAGTTGAAAGTATTGTAATCCCAGTCCCCTTTTTTATATCTGACTTACCCTCAAAAAGCAGGCACTGCCAATGAATTAATGAAGATGTTCTTTGTAGCCTCAAGTGAGAGCCTGATTTGAAATATTTGCATTACCATATTGCTTGCCTTTTAAGAGGCTCAAGTGAGATCCTTGGTGCTACAGTCAAGCTGGATTTTTTAAAAGAGAATGGGAAAGTATCAATAACAGAGAAATAAAAAAGACATTTCAAGCCACTTTGTCATGTCTGCGCCTTATCTCTTTTTGGCCTCACCCCAAATGTCTTCTCCCTCAAGTGTCGAACCAACCTAGACTAAGGGAACTCTTGGCCTGAGACATTTTTAGGGCCGGCTTATGTTTCAGGTGTGGGACGTATCTCTTTAGCACCCGCCAGTGAGCTGTTTAACCTAAATTACTCCAGCACAAAGGCAGCTGTTGTTTCTTGGGTTTAAAAATATCACCCCAGACTCCCTACCTTCCCATTTGGAAGGGCACGTTCCGGACAAAACGAGCTGATGTAACCTCACTGATGATGATGATGTATCATGTTCAGCTGCAACCTGAAGATAGTCCCTCCTCTCAGAGACAGTAGTAAACACTGGTGGCTTTTTGCACTGCAGAGCCTGTTAGGCCGAACTGTTCTGGGCCTCACTTGGCTCTGCGTCATCATACGTGTGCACCAAGACTGTCCCCATCTTTATCTGAACTGTACCCATCCATTCCAGGGTATGCTAACACGTGGTTAGCTGTGAAAGGATCCTATTTCAAAGTGGAGCAGGTTGCATAACAGGGATATGGGACACAAAAAACCCTACATAAGAGTTTTATGCTCATAATTGAAGAGTGGGTGTTAGTAACTAATCCTTATGCTGTGGGATATCACTCATCCACACTATTTCTAGTTTTGCATAATCATGCAATTTGTTTGCATAACACTTGCATATCTAACTACACAATTGCATTTGTTTCCAAAGACAAGTGCTGGACATTACCATCAGTCACTTTTTCACTATTTGGACAGAACCTTATGCAATCAAATGCAAGCTAATCCATGATAAGCCTTTTTTCTTTTCCTCTTAGGGAATGTTTAATTAATTTATCCTATGGTCAACAAAGCATATTATGAGACTGTTTTCCCACTGGAACTATGTACAGCATTTTTCAAAGATGCAGGAAATAAGACCAAGGAAAGATCAGAGTCATCATTTAGAATATTGATGTGTGTGTGTGTTGCCCCACACTGATTTGTATATATGTCACACATGACCTGAAGCTACTGCCATGGACGTAAAGCCAGATGAGCTTCCTCAGATGCCCTTTAATTGTAATGTCTCTGTTTGTGTTTTGTCTTCTGAACCCCTCCTCCCTTAGCTGACTCTCCACAGAGCACCTTGAAAAACTGTATGTATTGCTCCCAGTCAAGTACCCTTAAGAGAATTGCTGTGCTCCACCACAGTTTATTCCTCTCCTAGAAATCTATAAGGCCTTTGTTCATCCTGTCGTGGATGAATATGTTTTTTTAGAGAACCACCCATGCAGAAAAATCAGCACAAGATGTCCAGACTTGAGCTATACATGCTAAATGCTAAAAAAAATCCACACACTTAATTCTCCACCTCTAGCTACATTTTGAAATGTAACTATTTCCAATACCAGAATGCACCTGTTCCTTACGTTCTATTCAGTGGCTGAAATGGGGTCTGGATTGTCCCCACCTGTAGGAAGGATGGGCTGAGCGTCAGGGGGCACTCCAGGGCTGATGGGGGTCATGATATTGAGATACTGTCTACTGCTGCGGCCACGGCCACACTCAGCCCGAGCACAACAGCACTTTCCCGGCCAGGCGATGGAGAGGGATGGCTATTCTGCAAGCCACAATGGCCACTTCACTGCAGAGAGGGATAGGCTTTGGCGGGGCACAATGAGTCCTTTTAGAGAGGTGGTGCTGCTGCTGCTGGGGCCTGCATTGGGTTTGTGCAGCCAGCGTACCTTCATCAGGCTTCTCTTGTCACAGATACCATGGCGCTCTGTTTGCAGACGGCCACAGGGCAGAGTGTGGGAATAGCCACCATTTATCCCATAGAACTCTCACGTCGAGCGCTCTCAGCAGCCAAGGACGTAGGTTGAGCAGGCAGGGTCAAACAATTACCCAGCACTATTCTCTCAGTTGTAATGAGCCAGGAATAGAGAAGCACAATTGAGCGATGACTGCTGACACCATTTTGTGATTCAAAGGAGAAACAGAAATGAAATGGGCAGTAAAATTCAATCACATTTAGCTTTATTGTGTTTTTATAGTTGTTATGTATCTTGATTCTTTTTTTGAGGTAGGAAATTGAATGTATGATAGCTGCAGTGTTAATTTTTATTTGCACCATATGTCCTGCTTCAAAGTTTTCTTTTAATGGATTTTTAAGTGTTTAGTTTTTGTCTTTTTTTTTTTTGCCATTTCCCTGTTTGTCAGGGGCAAATGAGGCCTGTGTCATGTTTGTGCCGATCTGCCACTTCGGCTGCCGCTTTCTCCATTTGAAGGGGAAAAGTAGAGACGTGAAGACTGAATGTGTCAGAATGATGGTAAGAGGAAAAGAGGGGGAGGAGGAAGGACAGAAAGGGAGGGCAGAGTCCCAGACCATCCGTCCCTCCCTCCATCTCAGTCCAGCCGTTTCAATCCAACCATCCATCCAGATAGCTTTAGTGAGACTTGCTGACTAACTGCTCTAATGCAGTGCAGGCTTTACTTTAGTCTTTTGGACCGTGTCCCTCTCCATGCTTGGACATTTTCAGCTAGTCAGTCTGTTGCATATTTTTTTCCTCCTCCTCCTCTCTTTTCCCATTCAAAATGTATTTGACTTTTTCACATCCCCAGTTCCCTACTAGTCTGATAGAAATTGAGACATTATACTTAATTAATATACTTTAAAGTAATGTTATTGCTCGTTTTCATCACCTTAGTACCAAATATAACACAACATTGATGCAGTACATATGATTGTGATGTTCTCGCTGTTTCCCAGGGAAATCTCCTCCGCCACACAAAAAGTGATTACTGTACACTTCCAGCTCCACCTGTCTTGATTTGTTTCACTAGAGGAAGTGTTGAGTTAGGATGAGCAGTAATAGCTATCATGGCTCATATGCTGAAAAAAGAAGAAAAGAAAAATAATAGCACCACCTGCAAAATCTGAAATGTCATCAGCAGAAAGCATAGGATGTCACATCATTGGACAGATTGGGTGAATCAGCATCAAGTTCTGTAAAACATCACAGCGCTGATATCACAGATGCTCAGCTATAGAGTTTCTTGTTGTTATATAACCTAAACTATTATTATACCCAATACTATTTCAATTAATCAGTTGTTTAGAACCCTCCTGGTATAGTTTCAATAGTCTGAAGATGTCCAAAGCTGCAGCCTTTCAAATCATGGCCCAGAAATTAAATAAGCCCAGATCTGATTGTTTTGGGATCAGAGCCACTCTTCCCATCAATGGTGCTAATTGTGGGGGTTTAGCACTTACTAGGTTTCCAAATCTCTCTCTCTCTCTCTCT
>NW_023339984.1:3638816-3639069 GCF_004916995.1 Morone saxatilis | reverse complement strand
CTCTCTCTCTCTCTTTCTCTGTCGCTGTGTCTCTCTCCCATTTCCAAAAGGAGCAGTCCAGGTTCCATCAGTGTTTACCCTCTCTTCCAAGCTGGTGTGACACACCATTTGGCCTGGGTGTTTGGGGGCTGGCATGTATGGTGACTTGCCTCCCACACCACAGCAAGTCCCTGGAATAACTCTGCGATTTGACATGGCCCCTGGTGTACAGCAAGCTGTAGAGTGTGGGAGACAGGAAGTGTGTGTGTGTGTG
>NW_023339984.1:3629243-3638746 GCF_004916995.1 Morone saxatilis | reverse complement strand
GTGTGTGTGTGTGTGTCACAGATGGTATTAGCAGCAGAGATGCTTGTGCCTGTTTTGACAGAATGGATCCCTGGGAATGTATCAGGGATTTCCACCACTGCTGTGGCCTGTCGCTCGTCACCCTTTTTCAGTTTTCTGAAATGGAGGACACATTACAAGATTTCTTGGCAGTTTCTTATGCTAAGTTAGCATAAAGCTGCAGAATAAGGTATAAACAAACCTTGCACCTCTGACTTTTACCTCAGATATTTAAATTGTAAGGTATAAACAAATAGCTGTATAAAATATAGGAGAAACAAGAAGGTTAATGTAGATCAGAAAACACAAGCCATTCTACTACCTACCAACTACCTTCACAGAACAAATATTACACCAGAAATACAGCTGGGTAATGTCCACCATGCAGTAAGAAGAAAGATCAATATCATCACAGTGAATGGCTTCCAGGCTGACAGAGAATCAGAGAAAGATACTAACATGGAAAATAAGAAAAATGGAAAAGAGAGAGAGGAAAGAAAACAAACACAGGCAGATCATAGAAGTCCAGCAGACCTCTGAGGTCTTCCAAAACACAGATGCTGTGTTGAAAAGTCAGCCCCACCAAAGGCCTATCAAAGTTCTTCAGAGCTTTATCGATCGGAAAGCTCTCTCTCTTGCCAAGCCATTTTCTCCAAGGATACCACTATGTGCAAGGCGGGCACTTTGCTCCAGTTACCCACTATTCACTCGCTAACCCTGCTCTGCCATCAGCCATGAATCTATAAGACTTAGTCACACCTGTGTGGCCTGGAGCAAGTCAATGAGGAGAAAGAGTGAGTGTGTTGTTCTCTCCTCTAACATTAACATCTCCATCTTCTTCCCGGTTTATCCTTTTTGGGTTCTCATGGAGGGAAGACACGGGAATGAAGCATTCTCACAGCACAGTGGTCTCTTTTCATAGTTTCCAGGGGCTTCATCATAGATTTGCGAAATGATCACATCAGCACTTTAAAAATCATCCATTATTAATGGCAGGAGACACTACTGGTCTCTTGTTGATTATGTCTGAATAAATTGAATAGGAATGTGAGATTGGAGATTCCTGTTGGGATGTGTTATTCTTTCAATGTTCTGGGTATATTAATATTAACTACATAGCTATTGATTGCCACAGAGAAGCATGTTCGTAAGCCTAGTTTGTTATACGATATTTAAGTCAGGGAAACAAACACCTTGAACTTAATGAGCTTAATGAACAGTTATATGTCCTGGGGCAATCAGCAAAATATGGGGAGTAATAATGGAAAATTAAAAACATTCTATATGTTTTTTATCATTTCAAATTTGGATGTTAAGACCAATTGGAGCCCAGTAAGTTGTGTATTCATCGGGTGTGTTGTAGAAAGCATTAATGTTGATATCTGAGTGAAAGAGAGAACAGTCCAACTTGAAAAGTAAATTCCTACCTCAAGGCTCAAACCTTGCCAGGCCACAATGGGTGAAGTGGAAATTAAAAGATTTGATCTTTAAAAACACCCCTTACCTAAACAATGAATATCTCTAGCATACTTTCAACACTTTCCTAATATCATTCTTTTATTTATCTTCATTCAGATTTCCTCCATCCACTACCTACGGTGGAGTGTTGAGTGCCAGCTCTGAGAATTTCACTGACCTTCCTTGATGTCATTAAGTGCTGTTGGCACATTCCACAGTGCATTGCCACCTCCAGCTTCTCTGGTTCAGAGCAGGAGAGCTGAACCAGAAACAATGGGTGCAAGATGCACTGTGGGATAGGCTGCGAGGACTCCATGACCATCAAGGAAGGACATGCTTTGTGCACACAGTCCATTGGCACACTTCAGTACCACATACTTCACAGACAGCTCCTGGCACTGCTGCTGTATTGTGAGCTGCTGTCAGTTCAGCACCATGGACAGTTCTCTACCCGTTTGCGTTGTTTCATCTCTCCCACACTGATCTGCCTGTCTCACACAGCCAGACTAGTAGGTTAGTCAGCCTTGGCTTCCCTATTGCTCAGAGATGTCTTACTTTTGCAGTAGATCACCCTGGCAACAAAGTTTACATGTTCAGGATTTTAACACCATTTCTGTAGAAAAAAAAACAAGTCAATACATTTTTAGATAGACAACATTTTTAAATCATCTAGGTCTCTTTAATTGTAAAACAAAGTGTCTAACAAATAGCAGATAGATGTTAGTTGAGCATAGATATCAATAATGAATTAAATTTAGACTATTAATTGTGCTACAAAACTCCCAACATCGATTGGTCCAGTGTGAACTGTTGCACTCCTATTTCATCATTGCAACTCTGGAGAACATGAAACCCCCTTTTTAAATAGAAATCTTTTTACCGAGTCAATACAGTACAGTATTAATGGAAAGTTAAGTATGGCCACTGTGCTCTGATAATACTGCACTTCTAAGCCTTTTTATTTGTGCATTTAGGCTATCTGTGTTTCACTTCGCCCTTTAGCCTTGGCAACAGAAGCAGTGTTTTCTTTTCTTTATTGTAATATGCCGTGTTGATCAGATTGACTTGCTATTATATTTCTTATTCATGAAATATAATAGCATATATATATATCGTTGTTATTATTTATTTGTTTAATTTTTGTTTCCTATACATACTTTCATATTCCAGGTTATTTAACATGTTGAATGGTCAGTAAAAGTATTTGTAGTCTGTTACTTGTATTGTTTGCTACTATTTTGGCATCCTAGTTGTGTATGTTTTTTTTTCTAATGTCTCTCTAATGTATAAAAATTGTTAAATTTGTCATGAATGTGTTCATAGATCGCCTGGAAAATCTACACTTAACATAACACAGAACATACATCTACACAAGCCTCACTGGCTACCAATCATTTGTATTGTATGTCACTAAGCAGAGATGAGCACCATTATCACTGTCAATACTTTTATATCTACTTATTGATTCTCTTTCCTGGAATCCCTGGGAGGTGGTCCATTCTGTCCATGAACAGGATTATTCAGTCAGCAGCCTTATTCTCAGCAGCGGTGAAATTCAATTGCATAGTATCAAAGATAGTGGCAGTGGCTTACTCCGTGCATGTCAATGTAACCAGTGCTGAAAGGAGAGCCGTGCTGTTGATTCATTACCTTGGACAGTTCCTCTCCTTAGCCCACTCTGCCTGCACTCTCTGGTCTCCTCTCCAACCCAGCCAATTGTTTCTCAGGGAGTGAGACGGTTTCAGCACCTTGGATAGCTCCAGATCCTGGACTGCTACTCACTCCCCCTCTGCCATATTTCTCTACTGCAGCACAGTGGAGCTGTTCTTTCAGCACCTACTTCTACACACCTCCCAGTACAGTTCTCACTTTGTGTGTGTGTGTGCGCAAGTGTATGTACCATAGACTTGGTGTGTACTCTGAGTTTGTTGTTGCTCCCTGGACAGCTCCCTGCAGAAGGACTGCTGCCCTGGCTTTTTATGATGGATTAGAGGTGTGTATGTATGTGTGTCTTAGAGTGTGTGTGTATGTGTTCAGGGGGACTTGAACTGCACACATTTGAACTATGCTCCAATCCATTTTCTCTCTCTCTGCCTCCACCTTTCTGTCTCTTTTTCCCTCTAATTCCGAGTCTGGTTTGGCCCTGTCATTGTTTACCTTCCTGACAGTGCTTTTACTTTTACTCACTGCTGTTGCAAAAATTAATGGCAGGTCTCAGGAAGTAAACAACCATGAAACGACCCAGTCAGGCCTATTTCTAAATACAATACAAAGTTGGTTGTGTGTGTATGTGTGTGTGTGTTTGGCCGGTGGTTGCTTGAGCTGCTGGTTTTATTAATTATTGACTTGTGTGAAGCCAGTGGGAAGGGCTTGCGGCCCTTGTGGGATAACACTACTATGATTATGTCTGATTTACGGCTCTCAGCCCTCCTAGTGATGACTGTGCAGGACTTTCTTCTCTTCCCCCACTTCTTCCCACAATACGGCTCTGTTTCAGTTCTCTACTCCACTGGTGCTTTGCATCTAGCATTGCTTTTTTTTGTCTTTTTTTTTTTTTTTTAATCAAGCCAGACTTGAGACCGGAATAATAGAGGCTTAGGGCGAGAACTGCTGACTGGAGCTCTTTGATGTTTGGGCTGCTGGTTTTGCGTCAGGTCACGGTGTAAATGTAGTGATGAGGTCATGGAGTGTTAAGCCCAAGCCTCTTAGTGCACTTAAGGTAGCTGTGGAATATCTATGTAAGCTCTTTTGAAGTGCATAAATTTTGTCTGATGGCATGTGCAACGCTTCTCAGTGAAGGAAATACTGTAGTGATTTATGGACTTTTGTAGATAGCAGTAGTGCTCAGTGTGCAATTGCAGTACAGCATTGTGTCTGTGTGTGCACAGTATGTGTGCAAGAATGCATCTAAGTAGATTACATCAAATTAGAAAATTCTGTTTTCATCATGCAGGATTAAATAAATTTTGCACAAAAATCCCAGCAATGCCTGTTTCGGCATGAATTATCACATTGTTCATAGGGCCTTTGTCCTTTAAAAGTTTTATATGCATATGAATGCATATGCCTAACAGTATATGTGTGTGCATTTTGTGCATGCGTGTGCCCTGTTGATGTCCCGCGGCACCACCTGTGACCTAGGGAAGGGTAAAGTCAGTGTGCTGATGTGGCAGCTGATGCCTTTTCCATCCCTACAGATGGTCCTGATAGGCCACGGCACGGCACAGAGACAGCTGCTGGGTGTCACAGCGACAGAGAGAGAGAGAGAGATAGAGGGGTAAGAGGGTGAGAAGGCAAGGGAGCATTTAAGGTGGTACTTATTTATGTTTGTGCACGCTTTTGCGTGCTAGCAAATGCAAACTATCTCCTTACCTTTATTTATCTTTCAATCTCAGCATTAGCACACCTGTGTGCAGCTGCACACAATACAAAGAGCAAAGGGCAGTCATTCAGGGGCATGGGCAGCTTTAAAAGAATGTTAGTTTGGGCTTGTATGTCAAGTCTGAGGAGAGGGACAAGTGAAGTAAAGTGAAGTGGAGAAATTAGGTAAAGGTGAAAGAGAAGTGATGACAATATAAAAAGAGAATGGGGCATGGTAATGGAAGTGATTTTAGAAGGAGGAGGAGAGGTGATTTGGTAAGATGGAGGAAAGAATGGAAGGGGAGGAAGATGGGGAGAGAAAAATGTTCCTCTTTCCACTTAACACAGTGAGAGTCTACCAGAAAAAGACACAGACAGAGACGGAGAGGAAATGAGGTTCGGTGAGGGTGCAGAGAGCAACCTGTGGTTTGACATTGGCTCACCTTGGCTGTCAGTCAGTTGGAAGGAGGGGTTATCTGTCTCCCCCTGGCCCACTCCCTGCTGCTTTAATGAATTTACCGAGGCCTTGGGAATGGCTAATGCACTTGTTTATGGAAGTAGAAAAACAGGTGGCTGCAGAATTCACCTCTAGCAGTCGATTCCTGTGGGGAACCAAATAGTCCTGCAGGCTGGGGCTCATGTGCAGTTTGGTTGCCGTTTTGTTGGTTTGAATCCAAATCATAACCTTACATGGTACATGTCTCCTGAGCTCATTCTTATAGTTTCTGATCCATATAGTGTCTTATACAGTGAATTGGGAATCTCGTCAATCGCGTAACATCACAGGTTAGTGAAGAGATCCAGCCCTGCGGTAATACTAATACCCAAATGAATCCCTCATGTGGGTTGAGGCTTTCCTTTCCGCTCTGTCTGCCTGCCTCCTCGGTTGGCCTATTGCTACCAAACCATCCCATCCTTCATTCATATGCTCCACTGACTGTGCTGCGTCAAATAGGCAGCCTGTGAACTCAGGGGGAAGTATCCACAGAGGGATGGGATGCTGAGCTGCAAGGTGTGCGGGCAGTGGATTCCGTTGTGGGAGGTGATGTGGAGGAGTGAGGAGAATGCAGCTATCATCCATTCCTATTAGAGGAGAGGTGAGAGGGAGGAGGGCCAGTAGGCAGTGACGGGAAAGAGACAGCAAGTCACAAGATGCCAAGAGGGCACAGAATATGCCTTTAGATGCAACGTGAGTAGGAGCATATCACTCATAGTCATGTTCATGCCAAGGGAAAGCGAGTAGAGACAGAGAAAGAGAGAAAAAGAGGCAGTCTCAAAATAGAGACCTTTACCTCCTGTGCAGTGTTAAATGCTAAACATGTTTCTGCTTACTGCAGAGCATGGCTTTCTCAACCCTTCAGGCCTTTTCCTTTCCTCTGACTCCTGAGAAAGGGAGGAGTGGGAGAGCAGAGGACTGGGTATGTCAAAGCTAGCTGTAGGCTGCATGCCTGCCTGAAATTGCTAAGAGATCTAGCTCCCTTGCAGGTTAGCTTTGCACAGTTAAGTAAGAAGTTGGTAAAAAATGGCATGTAACCAATTTCTGATTAAATTTTTTTTTTTCTAAATATTTCTCTTTAGCACAGTGGAGCACTTAGAACATGCATTGGTTCAAGTTGAGTGATGAAACTGACAAGACTGACTCTGACAAGACTGAGAGCATGGCATTGCCAGAGGAAGTCTAATAATACAAGTGCATCTCAATAAATTAGAATATCAGACAAAGTTCATTTATTTCAGTAATTCAATTCAAAAAGTGAAACTCATTATCTATATAGATTCATTACACACAGAGTGAAATATTTCAAGCCTTTATTTCTTTTAATTTTGATGATTATGCTTCAGCTAACAAAACCCAAAATGGGTTAGAGAAACCTGCCTAACGTTAGTAGCTGTCAAACGGGAGGCCCCGCCCACTCCGAGAGCGTCACAGCCCTGTCCTCACCTGACGTCTCGAGACCGTGGTTGCTAATTTTGCGCAAAGTTGCGGCCGAGAGGCAGAAACGAACAAGTTAACGGAAAGATAACCTTATGAGCAGGATGGAAGTTCGACATTTTTTAAAAGAAGAGATATATTGTGCACAGGTGGTCAGTGCCAGCGCAAAGTGTTCGGTGTTAAAGCGGTGTTAAGTGCACAAGTGCTAGCTTCATTTTCTTGAACATGGAACGCGGCGGACGACATGGCTTCTGTGAAAACGGAGTATAAAGGTGCAGCTCGTCCACCTGGTGAGTGTTTATTAAATTCAGTCGTCTTTTCTTGTACTCAGTAAAATGATACACAGGCCTATGTGTTTGTCACACTTGGTTAAAGTGAAGACGCCCATCGCGTTGAGGCGTTTTAGCGTATTGGCGCAATTTCCTTCAGCGTAAGCTAGTGACGCAGTTTGTATTATTCAAAAATAACGTCTAGAGCCGCAACAACAAAGTCGTTTCTTGTCATTTCTAATACTTTTAAGATATGCTGGCTTGTATAAACGGCCTTAAGGGTTTTTATAACTAAAGTAACTTATACGTGGTGCATAAATCTCAGCTTCGTGCAACCTAGCAAACTCTTTTACTCTGGCAGAAGTAAAAACAGGTGTTTTCCGTCGTGGCTGATTAGTTTATAAAGGAAAAAAAGAGAAAATCAATATGAATTAGTAAATGTCTATCAAGCAGCCATGCATGCTCACATGTGTCCGCCTCATTGTTTAGAGTAGTAGAGAGCATAGCATTTAACTCTACCTGCTATTAGCCAGTTGTCTGCTAGAGTCTGGTATCCCTAATTGGAAAAAAGTTTGCCACCATCTCACAAGCTCCGAGTGAGGAGTTCTGTTCATCTTCAACTGAACAGCTTAATACACTGCCAAGCTCACACAAGTATTATTAGGCTGGCAACCGTTTCTGTCCTATTTTGAGTTCCCTTATATTAATATAATGTAGCTACACCCACCCCACCCTCCTTATTTAAATGTTATTATATATTATGAAAAAGGACTTAGTTTTATAATCCCTGTATGGGAATCAGATTTTTTTTTCTCCATAATTTATATGCACAAAACACACATGCATTAAACAATCCCCCAATAATTGCCCCTTTGTCTGATCATAACATCAGTAGAACCTGCATTGGGCTTTGCTTCATACAGCTGTATTCTGTACGTTTCATTGTGTGGGACTGGTGGGTGCTGGCAGGTTGATGCAGTGGTGATGCTAGTGGAACACCGCATGTTTAGCTTGTTACCCCCGTGTCTTACATGGTCAATGATTGGTTTTGCTATTCAGTTGCTTTAACTGTCATGTTTAAAACAAGAAATAGTTACGTGAGCCTTCATTTTGATAAGGATTTTCTTCCCATTTATATACAACGACAGATACTTTTGCGTGCATTAAACAGAATTTTTATGGAGAGTCATTTTAATCATGAAATACCATTTCAATAGGTTATCAAAAAGCAGCATTATTTTTGCAGATGTGGATATCTGAAATAGCTGTTCTCAGTGATTAGGAGCAGGCCACTTCTCAGGGTACATGATGGCTTCAGTTCAGAGGTAAGAGTGCATTTGGAGTTGAAATGTAAAAGACACAGCAGGGTTTTAAGAGCATTTTCAGTGCCTCAAACCTAGTGGCTCAGCTGTGGTGCCTCATCAGTGATGTCATGACTGGACACGCAACATCTTGAAGATAAAACATGCCCAGTGGTGCTGAATTAAAAGGTCAATCAGCTCTGGCTGTACGCCTCATTTGTTTCTTCTCTGAACTCAGGGTAATCTTACTCAGGTGTGTGTTTGTGCTGCTGTATGGCTTTGCTTTCATCTGCACCACCTTAATGCTGCTGTGGGCTTCTGCGTGTCAGTGTGTCAGTGTGTCCAACTTATGTTTGTCTGTGTGTTACTAAAGGTGTACTTGTTTGAGTGTGAGCAGATGGAAGGGAGTATCCATGGATCCTAGCCTCTGGGCAGGAAACATCATCTTTTCTTGTTTACAGTGAAGGAATGTCTCAGAGTGGAGGCTGCTGTTTGCAGAGATGCTGCCCATTGGTATGTGAAGGCTTTGTAATTGAATTAGCCCAGGCCTTATGGCCTAAAGTTGGATGCACGCTGAGTTCCAATGCAATGCTGCTTGCTCATTATTTGTAAAGGAGGTCAGAAAGAATTGCACGTGGGTTCAAGTGGGTGTACTTGTTAAAGATGCAGTAGACTTTGGATGACGTGTGTACATTTGTGGAGAAAATCAGTTTGTGTTTTGGAGGTCAGAATGCATCCACTTTGTTATTCTCTGGACGTTACCTTGCCCTGCCCCTGTACCACATGTGGCGTGTGAGTGGCTGTGATGGGTCTGGCTGGCTGCTAGATTTATGCCAGTGGTCTGGATGTGGTGATTGCTTCATCATCAGGCTCTGTGTAAATCTGGGAATGTTTAACGGCGGTCGGACACGTCCATCAATCAGAGCTCTTGCGGCACTTAGGGAGCCTGCTGTGGTTTATCCAATAGAGACGGAGAGTAGCTGTGTGTTTGAACAAGTAAATATATTATGTTGAAAGGACCATGCATGCATTAAGGATACAGTCTTGCAATTCGCACCAATTGTGCACCAAAACTCTGATCTGTCCCTTCCTGTCACACTCACACATATGCATGCTTACACACACAATCACTCTCTCTCGCTCTTTCGCTCTCTCTCTCTCTCT
>NW_023339984.1:3620431-3629101 GCF_004916995.1 Morone saxatilis | reverse complement strand
ACACACACACACACAGTGGTTGCCCAGCTGCTGCAGCTGAAAATGCAGGGGCACAATCATTTATTTCAATCGGCCTTCTGTCAGTTTAGCATAGTTTAGCATAGCCACCTGAGGATTGTGGAAAAAAATGTATGCATATTATTTGGCATAGCTGAGACACCAGCTAAACAGCACTTTTCCTTCCCCGGTCAACTGTGTGTGTTGCATTTCATCACTCGGAGATAATAGACCATGGCCCATCTAATTCCCTCACAGTTCAGCTGCATTTTTGTGTTCTTATAGGCATCTGCTCTGTGCTGCTCCGTGTGTCAGGGTGTCTGTGCATTTGCATGTCTCTTGTTTTGCATTTACTTACTGGCTGCTTTCACTGGCTGTCTTTGTTGAATTCCAACCTAGCAGCAGATCCGAAAAATATGCTTAAGACACATTTCTGCCTCACACAATGCGGCCGCAGTAATACGTTCACATCTAATGGCCTACAATGGGTTTGGTAGACTGGGGTTTGAAACGATGGTACTGTGGAGGATGTCTGCGTGTATAATGAGGATTAAATCATAGATGGGTTGGGAGCATTTCCGAGTACAGTGTCGAGACACTGCTGTGGTTTGGGTTTTAATGCACACACTCGCACACTGAAGAGGCCAAGCATTTAAGGCCCCACGGCATAGCAGACAAATGCATGTGTAAGATGTCATTGTGCATAATTTAGCACAAACAGGCCGCCTTGTTGGTCATGCGCTTAGCTGTGTGAATTGGATGTCTGCAATAGTTATCAAGGGAGAGTTCACTCATATGGAATGACTCTGCATGAGTAGGCTAATCTAACCTGGGGATTGCCAATGAATGTGTGGTGTTGAGGTATAACAGCAGGCCCATTAAAGTGTGGTAAACTGTGGATCTGGTGAATTAAGGCACGACTTGCATGGTTTCTAATCAGGTCCAAGGCCACCAGATCGAAAACCTTCTGGATCTTATTGGGAAAGTTGAGTCCCAAAGGGAATCATGAGAATTATACCTGTACATCTTCACTTAGTTCACATCTAGCAGCCCCAGCCCACCACATCTTGGTTGTTGAAGCTGTTACATCACTAGCTGTTAGCCCTCTTGTGTCATTCTAATGACAACATTTCATCTAGTTTTGTTAATAACAAAGTATGATGCTTGATTGGAGAGAAGGGAAAGAGCAAGAGGAAGAGGATGTGAAGGAACTATTGGTGAGACAGGAGGTTGGAGCTTATTGTCAGAGGGGCCATGTAAAGTGGAGCTTAAATTCACTGTGGTAACTGTGACTTTCACAGAAGCACTGTGTGTTAGCGAGTCCTGCAGGAGAGTTGGGCACAGAAAATTGCTATCATTTGATATTCAAATAATATTCAAATATTCAAATAAAAAGCTTGTGCTTTACAGTCCCTCTGGCTTTCTCTCAACAACCGGCCTGTCTATCCTTCCCTCTCCTCTTTTTCTTCCTCTGGTTTCTTTCACTGTCTGTTCTGTATCTCCTCCCCCACTGAGCGTGTTTTAACACTGTCTTATATCAAGGCAAATGCAGCTTGAGGGGCATTTAGACTCTCATGGGCAGCAGCTTGTTTAATTTTGGTGCATCCAG
Organism: Morone saxatilis; assembly: GCF_004916995.1. Classification (NCBI taxonomy): domain Eukaryota; kingdom Metazoa; phylum Chordata; class Actinopteri; family Moronidae; genus Morone; species Morone saxatilis. Next base: position 3,627,495 of record NW_023339984.1, on the reverse strand, counting down.
CAGTGGGGACAAGAGACCCGTGTTGCCCGTGTTCTTTTCTTGTTCATCTGTCTCTTTCCAGTTCAGCTCAATTCAATTTACTGTGTGTCATTGCCATGAATGTTTGATGAATACTGCCAGAGCATCTAAATACAACTGAATAAAATAAAAATAAATTACTCATAACAATAAACATCTGTTCCATTTATATGACTGTGTGTGAATGTGTGTGGGAGTGTTAATGAAAGAGCTGGGATGCTGTGTAGTTATTTCGCAGTGACTCAGTATATTGTGTATGTGGCTCTGCTTTTTATATTTTTTATTAAGAAAAATGAAAGGAATAGCATTAATGTTCAAATAATGGCTCCAAGGAAACTAAACAAGCAGCTAGCACAGGCTGTCTTTCCCCTCTCTGTGTTGCGTCACCAACAGTTTGGCACTGTTTGGTTTGGCAAATGACTGATCTGTTTATGTGATATGCAGTGAGTCATTATGGCTGCCTGCCGCTTGGGCGACATGTCCCTCCCTGTGTGGCGTTCCCGGGGACATTCATCAAATGCCTAATGGCCAAAAACAGGGGCCAGGCCACACTCTCCTCGAGACTTGTGGTTTTGGCCAACATATTAACGTCTGCAGATGGAAAGAAGATGGAAGGCCAATTAGAACCCAATAAGTCCCTATTTGTGTCCTTGGCGTGCACCTTTTACCAACTAATTTCCATTTTACTGCTAAGATGAAGAAACCTACCAAAAAAAAAATAAAATAATGTGTGCTTATTATCATGTTTTGACTTCCTTTGAAGGGTTGATCAACGATGGTGATTTTTGTTGTTGCAGAAAAGTTAATATTTTGGAAGTTCAAGGTTTTAGCCTACAACAAAAATGACAGTAATGTTTGAAGTATGAAATGGATTTACTTCTGAAAACGGTAATATCATTTGTCTGAGAATGAAATATGAACACCAATATCAATTTGTCTCCCGGGTTTGACATGCCAAACAGGATGCAGTTAGTTAATATAAGGCATACTGCATTCCTGTGTGATAGCATTACAGCAGTGTTTTACTAGCAGCAACCATTGTAAAGGGAGTTACAAAATAGCTGATATCACCACATCTGCACAATGCTTGACACGGAGCCTGAGTTTGAGTGGCAGTTCAATTTTAATCACCCCTCATCAGCAGCGATCATCTAGGTAAACAGTGCACAGGGACGGCATAATTAATCATCAGTCCCTCGTCCTCAATTAGCTGACTATTGGAGAAGCGGAAGGGAATATTCCAATCGCCGAGCTGCTATAAAGGCGGCATGTTGATGACACATCATAGTTAAAGACTTCCACCATCCCTGGATCTAATAGGCAACATCTTGTTAGGAGTCCCCTAGTGGATAGATAGGCTGTGAAATGTCAGCAAAGAGAAAAACAGAGGGAAGAGGAGACGAGATGGCAGGAGAGACAGAATATTTGAATCACATTAATTGATTTTTCAGCACACATAAGATTGGTCTTGTAGACAGCATGGGTGTACACTCAAGTCGCTTTTCCATCAGTGGCAAAAAAGGATGCATCAATATGACCTGACTGCTGTGAAAAAGGGACTGCACTGCATCAGCATTTTCAGACTGAAAACAGTGGCACCACTCCCTAAAATCAATCACTCAATAAACTGATCAATCAGTGGTGCTACACTCCAGCCATTAGCTTAGGTAACCTTTCAATCAGTTTAATGAGCTCTGTGTGTGTCACTGCAGTGACTGAGGTAATGCGTGGCTAGTCAGACTGCATGGCGACGTCATATGATTTACCAGAAAATGAGTTGGCATACTCAGACTGTTCTGACTACTGGAATCTTAAATGATCCTGCTCTGGATGCTCCAGGATGAGTGACGTGGGCCATAGACTTACTCACAGAGGCAGTTAAACTCGTCAGATGTAAGTCGATGAGCTTTCAGGCTTGTTCTCCCCTGAAAACTTGTTTCTTGGAAGAAATTCAGACTAAAGCCTCACCCATCACGTCATAGCCTATTGATAAAAAGAAATGAGCAATGGGATTTTTTTTCTTGTATTTTGCCCCCTAGTCAGCTTGCATTATCCTTGAATTCATTTGCTGTTATCAGAGCCACAGAGGGTGGAAGAAACAATATTGATCCTGTCAGGCAGGGAGGAGTCACTCTGTGAGAGGGGTAAGGGAAGGAGGCAGTAAAAGAGTGGAAATGTGAATGTGGGACAGAAATGAAAAAGAGAAAGAAAATTTGAATGTAAAGAGGAAGAGAGAGTGTGAAAAGAAATGGGCTTCCCAGGCCGGCTGGCGTATTGCAGCTGTCAGATTAATGCAGGGGGAGCGATGGTAAGCCAAGATGAGATAGCTGAACTTTTCACTGCCTATCCCCTAGGTTCCCTTTGGTGCCACCGCGGCCACTCTTTCAAAAGGCATTAGCTGTCACTCCACGTGAACTTGGGCATCCACGCTCTCCCACTGTCTGTTCTCAGTGCCAGTCCCCTGTGATGCTGCCTAGCAGCTAGCTGGCAGCACAACAACAAAGAATGACGACAAGGGCTACCAGCTCAGTTACCTCACATGGCTTTTCTTCATGTCTGATCTTCCTCTGGGAGTCTTCAGGTGACTCTGGCATTAGTTAGCAGTTTAGCAGCCATGGGAGGGAGCATTCCTCTTTCAGGGGATGATAGGATCATCATATCCATATTTCTCCAATGCAAATGTGCAGCGCACTGAGCCAGCTTTTGGTATTATACAATATTGTTCTCTCAGCATTTGTTGATTTTCTTTTGAAAACTGTACTGGAGAGGAATGTGAGAGTAACAACACGCCGTGCTCCCTGTAAAAGTGGGCCATCACCAAATTTGAATTCTGAATTTATTGGCTTCAATCATTATATTCAAAAGTAGAACATTTTGATGTCTTTGTCATGATTGGTCAGCTGATTCATCTAGCAGGTGTTTCTTACAGACGGTACAGAGGATGCAATTCTGTGGGACCTGATGTCGCAGCATATAAGCCTCCAAATACTCTAGTCTGCCGTTAACTGTCAGGACAGGGTCAGTAGTTCACTTGTATTTTCTGTCAGGATGAATATCTATGTTAACACAATGGTTGAGTTAATAGAGAATGATCACTTAACATCCATTGAGATACAGTTGGAGTAAGTTTGAAATTTAATTCTGACAATGTTGCAGACAAATAATGATATGATTATGTAAATACAAAATACAGCATATTGGCTGGTACACTTGGATTAAAAGTGTATTTTTCTTGTATTTTTACTAAGTATTAGATTTTGAAAGTGTAGTTTGCATCTACAGCCAAAACCTCTTTAAAAAGACTGGATAATATCCAGGCTGAGCACTTGTGTTACATTGAGGAGCTTTTCAAACTATCTGTGCCGCAGCTTTACAGGTAGAGATAAGGGCAATTCATTTAGAATTGAGAAAGCAGCTGATGAGTAATTACTGGATTTATTTACAAGATATAATGTGTGTTGTCTTGTAATCTCTATTATTCAGCTATGTTGTTTAGGTTTGAGCTTGTGAATGGTGTTCTGTTTTTCCTTTTACCAAAAATGACTACCTCTCAGACAGTCAGTGTTAACTAATCTCAAACATAACACTGTTAATTAGTTGCACTATTCAAAAAGTGTGCCCATCGAAAATGCAATTCCCCGCCAATACAGTCCTTCTGATTTTATACTGTACCTTTGAGCTTAGATAATGCACTGTAGTATGGGATGTAATCATAGAGCAGAGGCAGGATTAGCGATACATTCTCAAGGTCTGATTCCTCTAATTCTTAATTTTTGGCACAGTGACTAGAAATGTGTTGTTTAGCCACAAGACATTTGCACAACAGGAATCAAATTATGATGGGCTTCATGGGCAGCCCCTAAATAGAACAGTAAAAGAGGACAAACTGCCCAGAAAAATGTGTTGTACAGTTGAAGAAATAGTTCCAGTCTCATTAAAATGGTTCAATCCATTGCTTTAAGAAGCAAAAGGGATGGAGACTGGAGAGTGTCTAATCTTATTAATAATCCCTCCACTTAATGTTTATGATCTACAAAATAACTATGGCATTGTGATCTTGCTGGATGTAAGCTGAGCAGGACACTGGATGAAAGCAAAATGGATGGAGGGAAACAAAATGTTGAATCAATTGTATTCATTCATTAATGAGTAGCATGAATGTTGTGTAGCTTCATTCCAGACTGGTTCTGCCAATTGGTCTGAGCCACGATTGAATTTTTTTACCAAAGTCTTGCATCCCCATCAACACCTCTGCTGTGTTTCTGCACTGTAGTGTAAATGAAATGTCTGTATGGTATAATTCTAGCACACACAAAGCTATTGTAACTCCTAATGTACTGCACAATATGGTAAAAACATCATTTTCTGATTATTTTGACAGCATTTTTACACTACTGTTCAAAAGTTGAAATTGCATACCACAACAGCTTGATGGGTTACAGTGAGATGGCCGAGAGGACTGCTATATATATTTTTAAATGGTCTTTCATACTTTCTATTAAGGATTTGCAAAAAAAAAAAGTACTGTTTTGTACACGGAGAACAAAATGCTTTACAATGGGTCAAGTAGACTGAAAATCTAAAGGGCAGAAAAAGACCGATACCTCTGAACAACAGTTAAATAAAAATATAATAAATATCCATTGGTCAAAGCATCTGTGTCAAGTTCAGGTGTGTCGCTTTAGCAAAGCTATTCTTAAAACTTCAAATGTGACTTCAAAAGTTTAAACCTATTCAATCTAACCATTAAGTGGACTGCAGAGGGCCCAAAGAAAAGTCGATTCCCAAAATAGTTGGAGCCCAGTTGCACCCATGTCATTCAATATTGATCTAGGGTCACTTAAGCTTTTGTAGACTGGGATACAAATTTAAATGGAAGACTATTTGGGGGACAAAGCAGTATTCTACCCTGTCATGCAACACTGGTGATATTGACTAAAGGTCCAGTGTGTAACTTTTAGGAGGATCTATTGACAGAAATGGAATATAATGTTCATAGGTATGCTTTGATTAGTGTATTAATCTAACAGTTCCATGAAAAATAAGAATTGTGTTTACGTTACCTTAGAATGAGGGAGCGGGTCCCCTTTTAGTCCACCACGTTGTTGAACTGCCATGGTTCTACAGTAGCCCAAAATGGACAAACCAAACACTGGGTCTAGATAAGCTTCACCACCAGATGCCACTAAATCTGACACAATGGCAGTTTAATAATTATTCTTTTTGGGCCAAACCTATTTTAATATGAATAATATATTTGGCGTCTCAGTTATACTGTTTTTAGCCACATTAATAGCTTTGTTGAAGGACTGTAGTGTACTGTATACCAATCAATAGTGCAATGTATGACTACCAGTGGATTTACAGTGTTTCAGCAGTCGGCACCATACTGCATGAACAGATTAGACCTTATAAAGAGCAAACATTGTAGTTGACAATATTAAACCCTCAGAACACTGCAGTGTATTTGATATATGAGCTGTCTGGCTTTTTCACCTCCCAGCTAATAGTAATAACATTTATTCAAACAAAATCATCCTCTTTTTTTCCCCTCTTCCTTTTAACCTTGGAGCTTTGTGTTGGGGCTTTCTGTTTGGAAGGCTGACAGACTGAGCTGTTGTTGTCAGAGGCTTTGCTCTCAAAAACCACTCTAAGGTTTCATTCAATCAGTCATTCTCCCTGCGTCTCAGCATGCTGTGTATCGATGTTGGTTTGGAGCCCCTCTCCCATGGTGAGCCGCTGAAGTTGATGTAGCCTTAGGGCAGAATAAGCAGCGATCCAGCTGTGGATTGATGGGGGAGAAAGACACATGTGCACATACACACAAACATACACAGGCGGTCTTCAGGCCTGCTATTGATCCAACCATCTTATTGCTGACTCCAATGTAGTGCACTCATGTCAAAAGGGCTATGGAACGCCACTCTGCTGCACGGGGTGTATTCAATCAAACTGGCCAAAGCTGGGTTAAGAAAGTGTAACATCACTTGAACAACTGTAAGTAATGCTCTTAGTTTATCGCAACAGTGGCGCCAACTTGAACACTTGCTTCTTTAGGAGTGACTCTTTGTTTTTACCTTTGTGTATAATGATGGGAAAGTAGTCATTAGCTTAAAGGGTCAGCCCTCCCAAAATGACAAAATACATTTTCCCTCCTACACCAATTTGTGTTTAACCATGCAGATAGTTTGAATTGGAAATGAAATCAAGTAAAATAGAGGAGGAGTTTGTGCTGTTAAATGCATTGAAAAACAGCAGTGTGTCTTCATAGAAACAATGTACCACAAGGCATTAGTAGGAAAACACATTTCTTTGTGTGTATGGCCAACTGCTCATTGTACTTTAAAGCTACATTGATAGTCTGAAAATATGAATGAAGATGAGGCTTTCTATTCAACAACAGCAACACGTATAACATTTCCTCCCCGCTTGATAGGGAGACTGATACTGATAGGGAAGCGGGCACCACTGAGGGAAGTCATAAAGGGCCGGTGGTTCATTGCGAGACCAATGGAGAAGGAGAAAAACCCTACAACCTAGTTAGAGAAGGGTTTTGTCTTTATGAGCCCGGAACGCTTTCCTACATATGCCGACAGAACTATGAATTTAACACTGTTTGGCCCATTTCCACCCACATGCTACTTTCCTCCTCCTTCCCTAGTTTCCACTAGTACTTGGATGCCTGTAATCAATTGTTTGACTGTTATGGATGTTTTTATAGCTTAATAGAGCAAACATTAGATACATTACTTTGGGTCTATTAGACAGACAGGCCATTTGCACACACACATACATGAGCTCCTGTCTGCATACACACAAAAGGCAGCATCAATGACAAAGAGTGTAAGAGATCCTCCTCAGGTTTCCCCCAGTGCACACATCTACATGAGCAATGACAGGGCTGAGGAGAGGAGGGGTGAGAGACAGAGAGAGAGAGAGTGAAAGCTGCAGACGGAAAGACAGATAAGAACTTGTAAGTACTCCTCTTTCTAACTTCCAGCTAAAGCAGCCATTGTTATCACTTTAGCACTTGCTCTATTGGGGCA
>NW_023339984.1:3603651-3620183 GCF_004916995.1 Morone saxatilis | reverse complement strand
GGATGGAAGTTTCAGTAATTAGCATTGAAATGGCTTAATTTTGCCTTCCTCCCACTGACACAACAATACCCAGTTGAAAAGTGAACTGATTGCAAAATTGAAGTGCTTTCCTTGCTGTCCTTTTCTGTACTTTCCTCCACTTCTTTCTAATCCTTCTCTCTCCTCTCCTTTCCTCTTCTCTCAGACTGATCCTCTGTAGGCTCTTGCCTTTCATCCAGAGACTGCTAGTAGGGCTCATCTCATGACATTACCTATGCAGGCAGGGTAATAGGAACCCTGGATTGATCCCTGCTTTCCTCCACTATGGGATCTTTGGCCAGAGGCTCAGGTTACAAAGCTGACATCATCTTTAGTACCCCCACCTCCCATAGTCATACCTCATCCACCCCACTAATCCTTCTCCTCCAGCAAGAAAAGATTTGCATGACTGAATGAGCAGCTTTGTAGGGCACACAACTAATGTAGATTTTTGTAGGCTGATGTCAGAAATACAATAAAAAGTTAGTTTAGTGGTGTAAAATAATTCACCTGTAGACTTACTGTACAGTGTCCTGATGTGTCCTCTGTATAACTATTAGTAACAATTAAAAGATCTACTTCTCTTTCTAAAGTTGTTTTTGGATTGAATGATGATGAACCTAGAGTGAATTGGCAAAATATTCTGGACAAGGTTAGCGAATGATAATTGCTCCTCAAGGACTAGGGATGTAGAGTAACCCACTTTTCTCTGTTGAAACTCAGCAGCACTATTTAATGAAATGAAATTGGACTTCTCACATAATGAAACATTAGCAGAGTTAATTCTTTATCAATAGTGACTGCACCCAGAGAATGAGGACTAGCTAATGTTTGAACATTGCTTGCTGACACCAGGGTTTTTAAAATCCTCAAGATGTTTTTGCTGTTGCCTAGACACCTTTTGTCTACATTGCAAAACCATCAAATCATACCTCACAAACCGGACAGAATACATCTCCCTGGGCCACTCAAAACAAATTCAACACACGTCAACTTGCGGCTGTCCCAGGGGTCAGTCTTGGCCCCATCTCTTCAAATCGCTTCTACCTCAGCCCCCCTTGGCCAAAATCATCAGACGTCACAAAATTTCTTCCCCTCGCTATGCGATGACACCCAGCTCTAGGTAATGCCACAGCTGGCAAGCCATCCCTCACAGCAACCCCTCAAACTCACCACCTGTCTTGGAAGGAGATAAAGGTATGATGGAGCACAACTTCCTTTCAACTAAACAGCTCCCAAACCGAAGCCATCCCTGGTTGGGCACCCCAACTCACCAGACAAAAATCATCATCATAACCAGCATCACTTTTTCTGGTCCAAACATCCTCCTCATCCAATCGTCATAATCTTGTGTACAAAATGGACTCCACACTCGCCTTTTGAACCCTAATAAATCACCTATTGCAGACCCTTCTTCTACCCCACCTCCGTAACATTTCCAAACTCCGCCCCAGTTCTCTCCCCCTATCAGATGCCGAAAAGTTGGTTCATGCTTTGTCTCCTCCAACTGGACTACTGTAACCACTCTCATGTGGGAATTCCTGGCAAGAGTCGCAGGAGCTTCCAGTACATCCAAAACTCTGGCGTAGGATCCCTGATGAGAGTGCGAAACATGAGCCACATTACCCCCATTGTCCTCCATCACTCCACTGGCTTCCCACTTTCCCACCAGGGATTGAGGTACCAAGGTTTCCTCCTCACTCCCATCAATGCATCCAGTGACATGGCCCCCCCACCTCAAAGAACTTATCAACCAACAACAAACAACACCCCCTCCGCTCCACTACCTCCAACCTCCTCCCACATACCCCGAACCAGACTCAGGACCATGGGAGAGTAAGGGCTTTTTGTGTTGCCGCCCCACGTCTGTGAATGCCCTCCCTGCAACCTGAGGGGCACCACAATCCACCTGGACTGTTTTAAAAAGGATTTTAAGACGTTCTTTTTTAGAACAGCTTTGGTCCCTTTAGATGGTTTTTTTTAATTATTTTTCTCCATTTTCTTATTTCTTCTTCTTTCTCTTCTTCTTTTCTTCTTCTTTCTTCTTCTTCTTCTTCTTTTTCTCTTCTCTTCTATCTTATTATATATATTTTATTATTATTATTATTATTATCTTATTTTTATTTTTTTTTAACTGGCTTTTGTTTCCTAAACTGTAGCACTTTGAGATCCTCTGATGAAAAGGGCATTATAAATAAAATGTATTATTATTATTATTATTATTAAAACCAGCAAAAAGAAAAAAAATTTTACTTTAACAAATTCACAATAAGTCTGGATGAGAGTAGATGTGAACACTGCTGAAGGGAACTTTGTGGTATCACAAACTGCTGTATTGGTATCATTTAAATGAGGAGATTTTGGGGTGCAGAGTGTTGCAAATTAGCTCTCAGTGACGGAATACATGAGCACCTTGTTCGCAAACATTCAATCATATCTGGTTGATAAACACCTATTTTGCTAACTTTGTGCTTGCCCTCTCTCTTTCATTGACACAACTGAGCTTCACAATGTAATATTCATGGTTTGTCCTTATGATAACATGACTGTAGAGAGAGATTCTTTTGTTCTTGCTCTCACTCACTTTGTGTTTAGAGATGTTGAGATTGAACATGACAAGAAGATAGGTAACCGATATTTGGAACCAATATACATTTTCTTAACACACGGACAATTATGCTTCATTATTACATTACATTGGAAAGCTTTTAGTTGGTTTCAGAAGGTCTCAAAAGATTCAGCTGTCAGATCCTTGTAGGGCGACAGGACAGAAACAGTTTTGAGTAGGAGCCTAATTAATGTTTCCAACCTGTAGCTACAACTTGATGAGATAAGGTAGACCTCAATTCTAGGGCAAAAGACCATTTGTGCCATAGACTGCTCAGTAAAATAAATGTTAATAGTAGGCAAAATATATGAAAAGTTGGGATCATAATGATTGCACTCTGACACATTGACATAACAGTAGCTCTAGCCCATTGACTTTGACATGTATTTTTCACAAGCAACATTCAAATATTGGAGGTCCTGATTCATAACTATTAACCTCATAACCTTAAAGGGCAACTGCACCGTCAAATTCTGCTAGATACTTTCCTCCTCACATATTTAAAAAAATGTAGCAGAGGAGTGAGGGAGCAGTGACTGTTGGAGGCGTGCCTTGTGTCTAAATAGTGTGTGGGTACCTGTGTTTTAGCTGGGCTAGCTGCTCTACTGCAAGAGGCTCTCTGGTGTGCTTGTCTGTGGGGCAGTGTTGGTACATAGCTGTAGCCCTGCTGTTTGTCACAGTAAACGTTACTGATCATAGGCCCTGAAAGAGATCACTCGTATTAACATCATATGCCAACAGTGTGATTATGTGTACAGCACAAAATAGAAGAAAGTGTGGAGTTTTCCTTTAAATGATTGATTTGATATGGATTAAAGTTTAACTGGGAGAATAAGACTCCTGAAATTGACGTAACAGCTAGATCTTTTTACTACAGAAAACATCAAAAACCGAAGACACTGGCTGCACAGAGCACTCAAACCTGACATAAGCCAGGTTTCAATTTGATGATGGTTGTCATTTTAACTGGCATCAGAACCCAGAGTCACTCGCATCAGTGCTCCCAAATAATTCTTCACATTTGCACCGTCTAACTTTCACTTGTGTACGTGAGTGAAATGCTTGCACTGTAGAGCTGTGTGTAAAGCCATGGGTTTTACATACTCTACGTTTTCTTTCTCACTGTCTTTCTTTTTTCATGCAAGATAGTAGATTCTATCAGCTGTAAGAAATCGTATTTGGTGAAAATAGGGAGGTTGATGGCAAATTGTATAAAAGTATCGACAGGGTTGGTGTAAGTGCTGTGGTATCTGTGTAGTTTTTTCGGTCCATTGTACACAAACTTCTTTACAGCTATCTTTTTTTTTTTTTGAGTGATGCAAAAAGCAGAGGTGGCCGGTACCCCAATACGGAAAGCAGCATTTAAATTTTAACACATATGTTCCAGCATATAAAGGATATATGTCATTGTATATTGTCAGATATTAATTTATATCCTTTAAATGAATAACCTGCATCCTTTATGGATAGATATTGCATATGTTTTATTTACTAATGACTAGTGGAGCCAAGACGTGCTATTTCAAGCACAAGCAGAATTATACTTTTCACATTTACAGAAAAGACATTGCATATATTGGAATATGCAATGCTCTGCACTAGTGTTGGGCATTATGTTAAAATTTTCAAACTGGCCACCGTCAGTCCAACAAGCGACCAATCATTGACCAACCATCCTCTGCACCTTTGTTGATGGCACGACAAACATTTGTCAAACAAAATTCCAAGTAATTTACACTGAATGAACTCAGTGTTAACCCTTTAAAAAAGTTTACTGCTCTTGTACATGTAAAGACTTTGCCACCTACTGCAAGCTCTGGTATCAGAATTAGTGATCAGAGTTAGTGACCCACTAATACGTCTTAAGCTGACAAAATCACAAGGAGAATGAGGCAAGAAATGGGGTTGCAGTTTTTCAATTTCCATTGATTAGGACTTAAGTAACTTTTACTTTTGTACCCTTTGTATGCTCAGACATTGCTGTATGAGGCTTATGTTATGCTTGGGTAAGACTGCTTATTCTTAAAATGGCATCCCTGACATGAGCCAGGTGTGTGATTTATCAGTTATGAGATGAGGCTATGACTCATGGCCAGAGATGGCAGGTTTTTGTGTTCATCCCCAACAGGGCAGGAACAGAACATGAGCTAAATAAAGCTCAGAGATCTCCTAGAAATAAAGCTCACAGATAAAAACAAACAAACACTTTGTGGAATAAAAGCATCCTGAATTATTCATGGTTCTCCATGAGCATGTTTCATCAAGTTTTACCTTCCCACTACCACATCAAGTGGAGTGTGACGAATGATTTAAGCCCACCAAATACACTGTAGGGGGAGATGACAAAACAAGTAAGAAAAAACAACAACCCAAAAACAAGAACAGCACAACTCCCAGGGGAAGAGTGAAGCAACTTGATCCCTCTTTGTCTCCACTGGACTGATTGTAAAACAATTCTCTGAATAGTTGTTGCTGGTCTCCTTGTCCTTGTTTTAGAATATGTACTGTTGTTTTTGTTTTGTTTAGGCGACATTGACAATGACAGGGTCAGTACTGCTTTTGGCTTGTGGTTGCAATGGAAACAAAATGCGTTTTTAAATATCATTGCCATAAAAGAGAACACTATAGACTATATTTTAAAGGTCCCCTCAGGGTCCTCTCTCCATAGTAGTACTGTGTGGACAATTTGATGCTCATTGATGTATCATAATTCTTTCCACTTGCCTGAGACATGTGGTGTGAGCCCTGCAAACTTCCATTACTTTGCTCAGTTTATGATAAAAAAAGAGGGTTGTACTGGACTACATTATATTGAGAGGCATTAGATTTTTTGTCCTTCCTATTTACATACACGAGGGGGCAGAATATTAAAAAATCAACTCTCAAAATAATGCAATCCAGTACAATACCACCTTTAAATATGACCTCAATAATAAATATGTAATTTTCACATTTCAAACAATGGAACCAAGAAACCTAACATTTTGATCTTCGTAAAAATAGATGCTATGACAGGGCTGTTGCATTTGACTGCATTAGATTGTAATAAAATGGCCACTGAGTGTACAAAAAAACACACACACTGAAGACACTACTGTGAAATACATGAGAAAGGTGCAGACTAATTTCAAAATGACGGGTATTGGAGAGGATTGTTTCCAGCTAACCTTTTTCACTTAAGCCATTAGCAAAAGATTGGGCCATGCCAGACATTGTTTATAGCCTGGCTGGCTCCAAACAGCTACCAGTAGACACTGGGGTCACTGTGGGTGTTAAAACATGGGACAGTGATGTCACTTCCATTATTTTTCGAAATACTGACAATACTCAATAAATAATAGTGTCTGCACAGAGGCAGTTCTCTAAGACACACACATAGCCCAAACAGTCCTCATCTGTTCTTGCTCTAAGCACCATAGTAGCATAAATCGATAGCCTAAAGCTGCCTGTTAAAAAGACCTTGGTGGGAATCCAACTTGGCTCTCTCAAAGCTAGATAAGTGTGGAAATGGAGGATATCATTTTACCAATGGCCTGTGATGTTTAGATGTGAAGTCTTTGTAAGTATTAAAGGTGTATATATATCCTCTAAGCATTTTTGAGTCAATGAGTTTGTGTAATATTCTTGAAAATCAGATTTTACATGTAACTGAAGTCAAAAGAAAACAGTGGTCAAAGCACTTAGACATCCTCAGTACACCCCACTTGTCCTAAGGAGTGGGACACATAAAGGGATTGGAGGGAGAAGTTGCAGGAGAAGGAGACAGTTAAGGTCCCTCAATAATTCATCTCCATCTGCCGATATAAAAGTTCCTCATTCTACTTGAAATAATACATGAAACGTCTGCCATAGACACACCCGTGTCAATTTTTAATGGTCACCTCTTTTCCAGCAACTACGCCAAATCAATCATTGTCCCAAAGTCATAAGTTGGAAATTTCTTTTTTTTTATTGCTGTCCCCTATTTCATCCAATCGGAATTATTCACAGATTCCAAGCGTGGAGGGGTTGTCTCGAATGGTTTTCAAGGTCTACTTTGAATGGGCATGGAGGGACAAATTCTTCACAGTGGCATGGAATTCGGAGCGAAGAAGTCGACATTTTGCTTTTTATTTTATTCTCTTTTTACCCCTGTTGAAATATGCATGGTGTTGCCAGAGATCCCGGAGTGCCTTCTCCTGTCCGGGACTTCAAAGTGCCATGTACTTTCTGTTGTGTGCCAGATCTAATTCTCTTTCCTCTCCAGTAGTTTATTAATACATGCACGACAGAATTAGTGACACTTAACAGTCCACACAGTCTCAGGGCAGACTTAAGTCTATCTGTGTGCACAGCCCGTATAGATGCTGCAGTATTAGAGTTATTTATAGTGATCGTGTGTATGTTTCTTGTAATGTAATGAATGTAAGAGTCTATCGGTCCTTGCTGGTGGTTTGTCGCCTCACCTCTCTCTCCAGACGGCGGCACAAAGCACACACAAACTCAAACAATCGTGACGAAGGCAGATTTGTTTGTCTTTTTTTTTTGCTGGTGTTTATACTTTCACTGCAAGATCCAAAGTACTGTACTAGATACAGGAAAAAGATTCCATAGTAAAATCAATTATGCTTTGTCGTAATAGCCTCTTCCTTATCGGCTGCCATCTCTGTTTATGTATAATTGGTTCATGATAGCAGTCTTTTTGCCCAGCATGGCAGCCTTATCAAGTGCATCTCTAAACACCCTTTACTGCAACACAGAAATACATTTTAATCCCAGACACCTCTCTTGTGGTTTAGGATCACACAGGCATCTATAGGTTAATCATGTCAAATAATGGCCTGTAGATATCTGAACATTTCTACCTTTCAGATGAGCAACTGCTTAGTGGGCTCTCTTCCTCCATGTCTTCGTCTCACCAAACGCTTTAAGGCCAGTTTCAAACCTCATCGCTGTGGCCTCATTTTGTTATCCTATCTGCTCTGCTGGTGAAATATGGAAAAGTGGCACTTGACCATTACAGAACACTGCAATAATTAAAACAGAAGCTCCTTTGGGTTTCAGAAAGTGGAGACTTTGTTCCACCACATGGGTGTCAGTTTCAGGAAAGGAGTGTTGAGGGCAACCGACTGTGAGCAAGGTCCATGTCTTACACGTTTCTGGGTCTCCAGCCGCTACTACTTAAGCCTTCACACCTCAGGCCAACCTGATTAGGCCACCTCTGCCTTGTTTTCATCCACTTCCTCTTTATTAGCTAATAGGCTTAGCTCTCTCAGGGGGCCTCAGACACATCGGATCAGCACACCAACCTGTGCTCTGTCTATCTCTGCCTCATTTTCTACCCCCACCCTCTTCTCCCTTACTCTCTCTGCCTCATTAACTGCGTCGTGCAAAACCTCACTTGTTTCTTTTTGTCTGACGTAACTGCTTCACTTGCTGCAGCATGCATGAAGGAATGCAAAAGTAAGACATCTTTAAATGTTCCTGTTTGTGTAGCATACCAACTCTGAAGACACATGCATGCACATAAATACTCACATGCACATTATATTCACACACAAAAGTTCATTAATTATTCACGTTGTTTGTTTTTTACATTTAGGGACCCGCTCTGTTTTCCCTTGAGGTAGAAACACAAATACACTCTGAACGAAGGGCAAGTTTTACTACTGCTTTGCTAATGCTGGGGTGGAGTCATAAAAGCAGGCAGCATCATTCCTGACTTATCACTGGCAATATAAACATAATAACTCCACTGGGATGTTGCATTACACTGTAATTGACCCTTCCTCATCTGCAAAATTGAGCCCATCATTTCCAGCTCATGTGTGGCAAGTCTTTAGCCTGGGTGACGAATGAAATTAATATGAGGACTAGCTTGATGGCAATCATAGTGCATCCACCTTGAGGTTAATTGTCACATTAAAAATGGGTAAAATATGGGGTGCCGTGGTAGCTCACCTGGTAGTTTTGGCACCTTGCTGCAGTGGCCATGGGTTTGAGTCTGTGTGCTTGCTGCTTGTCATCTCCTTTCTTGCTCTCCCTTTCCTGTCAGTCTTCGGCTGTCCTATCTAATAAAGGCCCCAAAAGACCCCCAAACCCATTAACCCGTAATGTATATTTTAAAATCAAAATGCTTGAATTTTAAAATCTTCCTTTTACTAGTAGTTTTTCTACTACTTACTAGTCACCAGTGCATTTACTACAGGTCCTGTAGATAAAGGCATAGAAGGCAAGTATAAGAGGCTTTATGTTTTAAAAATCATTGCAGAGGGGCAACAAATTGCATGGCTAGGAGACATCCTTTAACAAACTGGACATTAAAATCCACATGCAATATGCTGTAGTTTAGAGCCTTGATTCTCTGCCCAAACCCAATGGGACTGATTGCCTGTTTTCTGAAGCCTAGAATGTACTAAAGTGAAACAGATTTCTGAGCCTTCCTACCTCTGACTGCCACTGTGGTCATATAGGCCGCAGTTGCAAATACATTATTATCCACACACAGAGTGGACTGCAGTGTAAACTTATATGTGGCATAATGGTAGTGGATGGAAATTATCATAAATTTGCAGATTTTCTGGAGATTTGGTCAAAACTACATTTAGTTGTAAACCTGGCTTATGAGGTGCGAGAATAAAACCATTGAATATTTGCTCAATTAGATATATATATTCTTTTTTACCTTGTTGCCAAATCTTCACATATCTGTCACACTGAAGTACACATCTAACAGTGACTTTACCAGAAAAGATGTCAAACTTTGAATTACTTTTAGTAACTCAACACACACAAACACACAATATGTCATAAGTTGAAGTTGAATAAAGCATATAATATGACAGTATTATTATATATAGTATATGTGTTTTATATCTTGATCACTCTGGGAACCATACAGATTTTAATGACTACCCACTCCCTGTTCCTTGTCCTTCAAACCAAAGGCTTCTTTGTGGTGTGGGAAGGAAAAAATATAAGGAAGCAGAATCAGAAGTGATACATAAAGTGTACATAAAGGTCATATTTGCTGTATTATGTGGTCCTGTGGCCATCATTAAGATTTGACACTTTAAAGCTGTTCTGTGATATAATGTACGGTGGTGATAACGTGCTTCCCACAGTCAGGCACCACCAGGGCCCTTGAGGGGACCAGAGGGACCTATTAGCATAATGAGGAATTATATATTAATGACTTTTGTAAGAGGCTTCACTGTCCCTAGTACTAGCCTACCAACAACAATAGACTGCAAGTGTACAGTTCAGTGATATATATGCATCTCTGTAAAATCATATCAAACATTCCTTAGCATTTATTTGTTGGGGTGATATACAAACCCCTGTAGAACAGTATGATTGTTTGATGGTCATATAACTCATAGTTGGTAAGCTTACATATAAAGCACAGACTGTACATGACATTTTTTTCCTGCTCGTAATAAAGTATCTCACTTGTGTTCGAATTGTATTGGAAGCAGTCCTCAAGTCATCCCTGGTGGGATGGATGACGCACTAAGATGCTGTTGGCTTGTGTTACCACTGGCGTGGCATGGACTTGTTTTTGCAATGAGAGAATCCCATTGATTCACAGATGAGATTAGCCAGGGATTGTGGTGCTCATGAAGTGCGTGACAGAGCATGCCGTGCATATGCAAAGTTGAATTGAGCACAGCAGAGGGGTTTGAGGCAGGAGCAAAGGGAGATGGGCTGTATCTATGTCTTTCAAATGCATTTATTTTTTGTATTTTTTGTGTGTTTTTGTGTTTCTTTGAAAACTAGAATTTATTTGCACCAGATAAATGTTCCAAAATGGCAACATATGCCCCCACACTCACCCATCGCCTTTTTGTCCTTGTGGTGGCAATGCTTCCATTCCAGCAGCTTAAGTGAGACCCCCTCTAGCCCTGTCCTGTTGCCTGCTATTGGGTCATGTAACTGGGGCTGGGGTTGTGACAGAGCACCCCTCGGCTATAAGTGCTAATATGCAAACGCAGAGCAAACAAAACCAAGTGTTGATGGTATGAAACTGTTTCCTAGATCCACCAGGAAGAAATGCTGACGCTTGGCCAAATCCACCCACACCCCATCCTCAGCCAAGTGCTGCATTTCTTCTCTTCCTCCCCAAGCAGTTACCTATGCACTCTTTTCTCCACACACTCACACCTGCATGTATTTGCCAAGCTTTCTATCAAGAGGATATTGCTAATAATATGTGTGAATGTGTAGTATCTTTCCAGGCATTCACATAGTGCACATACTGTATTTGCATCCATGCACAAGATATACACTAGGGATGTACCAGCTATATTTAGTTAATTGTAATCCATTTCTGATCCTTTGTTTAGTGTAACATATTGTGCTCAGTTTAAAAAAAGCTGGGATCTTTTCTTAACACACAGTGAGTAACCGTGAATTTAATTAATGATACTCTCACTGACCGGGAGCAAATTGAAAACAATTGTTACTTGAGGTTTAAATTTGCATTGCTTGCATTTCAGCCGCATTTTGCACATGTATTACATCTTGCTGCTGTTGGAAGTAGTAATTCATTTGTAAAACCTATCCAATTTACAAGTATACCTATAATACGTTTTTAAACATTCCTGATACAAAATGGTTTGCTCTTGTGCCATTGAATACCCAGTGGACAGCAAATGCTGATTACTTTAGTGTACTTTTACAGCAGGCCGCTCCACATGTAGTGCAGAGCCAAATGCCAGTACCAGGCGGCTGGACGTATATATATCATCTAGAACAAGCCAGAAGCATGAACGTAGGCCATGTCAATGGAAAATGGTGTGTGTGAAAAGGTGGGCAAATCACACAAACAACTGTATGTGTGGTTTATATATAACTTGGACTGAGGGAAACACCAGGGAGGACCAGAGAAATTAGGCTTTTTGGTGTCAGGGTGTGGAGCAAAATGTCAGAGAAGGGCCTCATTATAAAAGGTTGCACTGTGGATGCATTCAGAAACCTCAGTAAGAGCAGGTCTCCTTGTAGTATCATGAGTATTGAGCGTGATATCCAAATATGAATACAGATTTGAGCATATGTACTGAGTTCTGACCCACCATGTGTAGCATAGTGGTAGAATTATTTAAAGCTCAGAAAGATAACTTAGTATGTCTGGACTGCAGTTTACTTGTTGTGAGTTCTAATTTCAAAGGTGTCTGTTTAATGAACAGACAACCCATGACACAACTAGTGTGTGAAGTGGTAGACTGAAAAAGAGGACAAAGGCTGATAGAGTTCAACGTCCAGGCAAAGAGTAAGAGATTGATAGACAGAAAGAGAGCTGGAGCAAGTAAAAGCAAGAGAGTTCAGTGGGAGAAAGTGTCAAGAGAGCTCTGGTCTTCCCTCCTTCGGAGAGACGCTGATCATAGAGTGCGTGGCTGTTGTGGGATCAAAGGCTTTGTCAGTCAAAGCCCCTTGACTCTGTCTCAGCAGAGCCGACTACAGGTACTCAGGAAGGCATGGACGTGGAATAATTCATGACCAGAGAGTCTAACCCTGAAATGCTCTCTCTGCCCAGAATGAGACAACACATCCGGGGTCACAGGTCTCAAAGCCACCCTTATCAGCCCCCAGGCATGGAGTGGAGAGCAGCTGCTGCTTTTGGCTTATGCTCCTCTCCTGTATTATCTGTTTTAACACACACACAGCACTGTAGCGTGTTTGGCACAAACACAGTCATGCTGTGAAGTGTTTGTGTGTGTGGCAATAATGGCATGTTTCACATGTATATGGGAGGGCAGGTGGGTGGATGTCTTGGCATGAGATGTGTTGTTTTTCCTTGCGCGTGTGTGTGTGTGTGTGTGAGGGAGAGAGATATTTTTAGCTTTTCTACTAATGCTTTAGTGAACCAAACAGTTAAATCACATTCTACACAGAGATGCAAGTTTCAAACAACATATGGTTTGGGCTTACTGGAAGCTTCATCTTCTGGCAGTTCTCTTACACAAGGTTGATTAGAAACACTCAGGCAATCTGCCAGGATTGATTGAACTGAGTATCGATTACAGCAATTTGAATTTGAATTGATATATATTATCATACTTATTTTTCAGCATTATGGTGAAAAACAAGCAAAGAAATACATGTTTCAGTCTCTGTTCCCATTTTGAGGGAAACTTTGGTTTCTGGGGAATTCAGCTGTTATCCTTTAATTGTGAACTTGTCTCAAAAGAAAAGAAAGACATCTTGTCCACTTCTAAGGGTTTATTAATTGCACTTGTTAGCATAGCATAAAAACACATACCAGCTCTTAGTCCATGACAAAGAGAGGAAAATACGTTCAGTTGTACTGAGTGGTACTTTTGGGAGTACCTGCTTTTCAGGATTTAGGCCATGCTTGCCATTGTGAGTAACCTCAAAATTCATGCAAAAAAGAAAGGTTACTTCACACAACTCAGTCCATCCATAAGGTAACTTTTCTTTCACATTAGTGTAAATGGTACACTAAACCTCTGCTTCCTGGGATGGTAGAGAGCATTTCTTTTTGGCATTAAGTCCTGCTCAGAATACTTAAGTTAACCAAGAGAAATATTCACCCATATTCATTTTCTATTGAGCATCTCTGAAATCCTTTTGGATTTGGCTTTGGGTTGCGTGTTTTTTGTCGTTTTTGGTGCCAGTTGGATGGAAACATAAAACACCTCAATACTTGGCACTATCACAGTTTTGACTGAAATAAAGCTGGTACACTTAGCAGGTTTAAAAGGAAAACAAATGTTAAAGGAATTACTGATGTGCTATGGAGCTAAAGACCATCATACAGATTTAAGGCATGTCCTAGTAGGCATGCGCTAGCTTTGGCAAGTGTGTGACTGGGACTTGTAAAAATGTAAATCTGACCGTTTTGCATGTGTGACACTTGTTTTTACCTACTGATGGGATTTTATTCTCATATAATAATCCATAATTTGTTAAGTTTGACATGACACATGCACAATGGTTGTTCAGTTGATTACAACTGTTTAAACCTTCCCAGCAGATTTATTTGAAATCCAACATCAATAACCTCGTTAAAAGCAATGCTTGAAGATCTATTAAATCCATTGCTTGGGATGATGCTGACCTACAAAGTAATTGTTTTTAGTTTGTATTTGATTGATGCCATCTTGTTAGTGCTTGCTAGGTAGCAATGTTAACACATCAGAGGAATGTTGCATTCTGAAAAGCAGTTTGCTCATTCTCCTCCTTTCTCTTTCTTGTCTTTGTGCAAACATTGAGCTTTGAAGGAAGAGCAGCTTGTAGCATTTTGTGGTTGCACCCACTTGTGCCAACAGTTAGGTGACAAAATTCAGTTTGGTTCTTTTTTGTGATGATCCCTCACAACCAAATCCAAGTGACCCCTGTCTTTGCCAAATCACTTTGGAAGACGTCACTGTGTTGGCATGACAACAACTACAAGAAAGATGTTATCTGTACTTTGCCTTACTACCGACTGACAGAGCAAAGGGAATGACAGAGGAGGGGTGACTGTGCTGGGTGAGAGTGGAATAGTGGTGAAGTAGAGCCTTTCCACCTAAGCCTCCACTTCTCTTTCTGCTCCCCTTCCTCTCAATAATAAAGCACTTGTTTCCCTACAACCAGACATCTTTAAGCCATGTCTCATTTTCTGTTCATCGCTGCCTTTACCTCCCTCCTTACCCCCAGTGGTCAATAGTGCGTTTATATACAACTGTTATGTCTCTTTTCTTGCTTGTGGTCAGAGAAAGTAGTAGAAAGTTGCTGCTTGAGTTGGTGAATATAAACATTATCCAAAATGTATTATACTCCAAGTAGTCCCTTTGTACACATTGCTTACAACATGCTGTATGGAATACCATTTTTAAAGCCTATGGGCAAGTGAACTTGATAAACGGCCTTGGGATTTAATTAGTCACTGAAAATTGAATCGGTGAATATGGTATTAAACAGGATGGGCTGAGGATGAGAGAAATACTAGAATTCATAATCACGATGATGCAACATTATCATAGAACACAGATTTCCGTCTCCTAACCGTTTTTCTTTGTTATAGAAAACAATAATAGGACCCTGTGAACTGTAGGGCCTCTTGTAGCCTAACCTTGTCAGCCTTTGGTGAGGGATTACAGGATTATGCAGTGATTTGTATTGCAGCACAGGGACACCTCCGACATTCTCTGTCCTTTCATCATAGTCTTGACAGAAAAAAGTCAAAAAATGTCAACCGATTAATACGTTTCTTTTTTTCTATGCTGTTGTTTTAAGAAATGAATGAGAGTTTATGGGGAACCTGAAAAAGTAGGTCAGGGTGAATACGCAATGTAGAGAGTGGGAGAGGGAAAGATAAAGAAAGGGGGAAGAATGGGGAAAGAGAGAGGGCATTAAACTCTAAGGCAATAATTAAGTGGAATATGGAGCGTGCCCTCGAGGGTACATGCGAATCAGCACTTTGCATTTTGATGGAATGTGAGACAGTGTGGAAGCCACTTTATTAATGAGTTTGTTTATGTGTGGGTGGATGGCATTCGCCCTGACTCTGCGACACGCTTGGCCGGACTCTCCCTCATACTTGCAAATTGCTGGCAGGGGGCAAACAAAGGTGACTCGAGGTCGCATCTACTCAGTGTACTACAAGCTGTGGAGACCAACCATGTAATGATGGACTTATTTACATAATGTCCCTCAATGCGCCCAATCATATGGATTTGTATGGGTTCATTAGAGTTCCACCAATATGGGTTTTTGAATCTGATACAGACATTTTGGGGGATTTCAGCTGCTGATAGCTTGGACGGCATGTTAGTGTCTAATGTAAATTCAATTTTTGTTGAATGTAATACTTTGAACATTGTCTGCTGAAGAGCAGGATAACAATAACATGTTAATGTACTCTAATGAAATGTTGCATTAGGATTAAGTTGGGTTTTGAATTTTCTGAAAAGGGTCAAATATGTGACAAAACTGTAAGAAAACATGTTTGTTTGGTAGTACAGACCCCAACAAATCAACATGAGGTTGTTGTTTTTTTACCCAATCATGCAGCCACATTGACAAGATGATCTTATCTTTTTTTAGAGGTCTCTTAATTGCCCGTAACGGTCTCTAGCAAAAGCTGTTGTAAAACTATCTTGATGAAAATTAAGGTTCAAGTTTACGAGAGTGATACTTTTCTTTCTCACCTCCTTCTTTCAAGTTCATGGGTTTGGAAGCCTCTTAATAAACGCTGTGTCCGAGCCGCCAGCAAGCCTCCCCAGAGAAATGTATTTGTGGTTAAGTTTATGAGCGCACCGGTCATAAAGATTAAAGATGGAGCTTTTAAGGCTGTTTGCAACACAAGCACATGTATTGAGTAAGTGTCAATATGGATTGTGCATGATGGACTTTTTCTGTTTTGTAAGCTAGATAATCTCTCCTTTTTCGTTCACTCATCATCGCAGTCATGAATGAAACATGATTGTTGTCAGTCATTGGAGCTTGTCAGAGAATAGCTGGTGTTGCGGTTAGCCTGAGTCGTACGCTCTTCCTCACGTGGACACATCAATCCCCCTCTCCTCGTGTATGATTATGTGTGAAATGGTTTAACACACTTGAGCATGAAATGACCGCTGCCATGTGAGAATACTCACAAGGGATTTGACATTTGATTGGCCTGTGGCTCACCACCTGTCCCCAGATGAATATTCATGAGCCTAATCTCCATTGACAACACACACACCAAACAAACAAACAAATGGCAATTCTTTTGGGAACCTGTGTAGAGATGACAAAAGGTCAGAAGAAGGTGCATTGTGATGTGCATTGCTCAAATCTCACTGAGAGATTCATGTTTGGTCAGAATTAGGGATGCACCGATATGAACATTGTGGCCGATACCGATATCCTATATTAATTTTGCTGTTATGGCCGATAACCGATATTTACCGATATCGATATTTTTTTTTTTTTTTTTTTT
>NW_023339984.1:3603422-3603551 GCF_004916995.1 Morone saxatilis | reverse complement strand
TAATCATTTCCATTACCTTGTTGGTTATTGACCTGGCTTTTGGGCTGTCCTTGGCAAATTTTTTGGTCTGGTCGAGTACCTTAACGTTAGCAGCATTTCCCTCTTCTCCCTCTCCCTCTCCCGACACAC
>NW_023339984.1:3593682-3603306 GCF_004916995.1 Morone saxatilis | reverse complement strand
ATACCGATATTAATGCCGATAAATCGTGCATCCCTAATCAGAATAGAAATAACGCTAAGCTGCTGGCTAGTTGTTGCTGCCATTAGTACCTAGACACCATTGACTTCAATCTGTTCAGCTACTGGGCATTTTTCATACTGACATTTTTTTCTCTTTATGTCTAGCCATCTACAAATTACAATGTACTCATTAGTTTAAGTCATTACGTTGTGGTCATTTTCCTGCACTACCACATCTAATGTTTGGAGAACTGGCTTTAGTGGGTGACTTCACAGAGAAGGAGATATTAACATACCACTCTCCCGAGAGGACATCAGTAAGATTTGTGAGCTTGCCAAATGTCTTGTTAATTTCTTGTAGGATGTCGATATTGTGCCATGTTAGACTGAAAAGTGTCTTTTGATCAGAGGAGAGAACATGATTTAGCAGTTTGCTGTTTAGTTATCTGCACTATGGCTTGATCCATGGTTTTGATCCACATCTTGTTTGGGCACTCAGTTTTAAGCTCATGTTCCGGTGGCTTGAGCTCCTTTGAGGTCTTGGCAAGCTCTTGCTGCTGCCTCCCACCTTGGCTGAAGCAGCCCACCAGCTTTTTGTATAAATCCACAGCACTGTCAGTTCCTGGATCTTACATTGTTACCCACCACAACAGCCTCTTTTTGTTTTTGACAATGTGCTTGAGAGGTTTTGATTCAAATCATTTTGTAGGCTGTAGTTAGTGATGATGTTTTGTTGAATCCAAAAATGACAATGTTGCTAGGCTATACATTAAAACAACAACCGTGAACAAAATAATAAATATCAAATATAGCATCTGCAATTATGACACATCATTCTTAATATTTTTTATTCCAGTCTTAATACATTCACCATTTAATTTTTGTAATTTCTAAGTTAAGTATCACACATACAAAATATGAATATAATCACAGATTATATTGGTAAAAAAATAGTCTGCGTCATTGTACATTGAACAGCATGGCAAGCTGTAAACTTTACAAAGTCTCAAAATGGGTTTCCTCTTAGACTTTTGTTATAATGGGTCAAATTTAGGATGTCACAAGAAATAATACTTTGGTACCAAGTCGATACCAAAATTCTGAAGACTTGACGGAACTCGTTTTTCTACCGTAGGTACCAAAGGTACAGAAAAGTGCAGCTGTACAGGTGATTTACTTGCGAACTTTGATGCCGAGTGCTTTGTTGTCAACTCTCTCCTCTCTCTGTGTGCATGTCACTGTGCTCTGTGTGTGCATGCAGGGGCTCAGTCCCGCCCGCAGTGAAAGGCTAAGCTCCTGGTCAGAGGTGTCACACAGAGTGGTGGAGCTGGTAAATTGTAATTGGACCTTTTGCCTTTCTAGTCTTCCAACCACTCAAAGTGCTTTTACACTACATGCTACATTCCCACAGCGATGGCACAGCCCATGGAACAGAAACTAACTCATTCATTCACATTCACACCGATAACACAGAATACTGTTCATTCAGGTAACTCAGGTAAAGGCTGCTCTGAACGTTTAAAGGGAGAGAGAAATTCCCTCCAGACAGCAACAAGACAAGATCGACGTGATCAAGAAATATTACAGAGAGTTTGTTAGGCTAATTATTAGCCTGCTTTGTAAATTAGTTGTTCAGTATATAATGGGCTAGACTAATATTGATATTAATTACAAAACAACATTAAAGAACAGCTTGGTTGCAGGCATTTTTTGTCTTTAGGCATTACAGAGCTGTTCACCTGTATTATTAAGGAAAATACATATTGCCTAAACATCAACCAGAACCAACCACTCATCAGTGTGTTTGCAAAGATTGTTAACTTTGTTTAAATGTTCTAACACCCACCACAACTTATCACCATCCTAACTTCACCAGCTGCATTACAGAGGTGTTTTTAATATGAGCTTTGATCATGTACACGCACATACTAGCCAGACCAGCCATATGCTAGTCATTTTTGTCCAGAGCAGTGATTGTTTTTTCCTCCTGTTTGTCCACCAGAAAGATAACCTTTACATTTATTGGCCAGCGGCCTCGCTGCCTCTGGCATCCTCCCTGGCTTTAATTAAAGCTGTAATTGTGCAGACAGACTCTTCGCTCATTATATCTAATCTTTTCTTTCAACCTGCTCGCTGTCCCCTGTTCAATTAACTGAACTCACTGTTGTGGAGGCAGCATGTTTTGTAAAGCACAGGGTCAGAGGGAAGTAAATGAAGTTGGTAGTATGAGGTTGACAGTTTCTGCTCTGACCCCATTGATCTCAAGTGCTGGTTGCATGGTCTTGTGACATGTTTGAAATCCGATGTGAAGTATTGCACATAGAATCTGCCAATCTTGTAACGATTATTTAAGAGTATTTTTAGATTAAATAAAGTATAAAACATACTTTTCAAATTGCTTGTTTTGTTTTACCAGTAGTCAAAGAAGGGGAAAATCCCGACATTTGAGGTGGCGGAGAGCAGCAGATGTCATTTTTGCTTAGCAATTCAACAACGGTTATCAAAATTATGGGCCATTTATTTTTGTAAACTAATCAACCAATAATTTTAGTGCTACAAAGATTTGTGCTAAACCTCAAAGCCGTATCTTACTAATCCATTCTGTTTGAGAATGAACTGTGTTCATGTGAAACTGATGTTTGAGTAGCCCGCTCTACAGTTGTGTGTGTGTGTGTGTGTGAATCTTGTCAAGGTCAGTCTTTCTTAACAGTCGCTGTACTGGGTTTCCTAGGGTGGATAATCTGCATGCCACATGCTGGCTACAGCCAGTATCATGCTGCTTTCAAAGTTACGCTGTTCTGCATACTCCAGAAGCCTCTGATTGGTTAGTGATGGAATGGGTGATATCTAATATTTGCCATACCCTATTTATTTTTATTTTGTACCTTGGTCTCATATGGTGAGAAATGACATACTGAAAGACTGGAGACAGCTACAACCACAAATACAGCCACCGTTTGAGACAGAAGGGACTTCTCCTGACACTTCCTACATACAGTGCCTACATACAGTACCTCATTGTTGAGGTGGATTTAACAGGACAGGATTTGGTGTAAAGCAAGTGTTGGCATTAGCATTGTTTTAGTGATTAGCTTCTTAGAAAGGATTTTGGAAGGTAGAGGACTGATCATGGGGTTAAATTGAGATTTAAGGATAACAGTTAACAGTTAGGTCTGAGCAAACAGTTGAGAGAGAGAGAGAGAGAGAGAGAGAGGGAGAGGGAGAGCAAGAGAGAGAGAGATCAGGTAAAGGTGACCCCTGGATGGACAAGAGATGGAATGGAAACTTAAGATCAGTATCAACAAACTTATCTCAGCTAGGGTTTTGTGCACCAGATTGACAGAGGAAGCAACACTGTGTTGTGTATGTGTGTATTTGTTGATGGGAACTCAAATTTCATAGAAGTGTTTGACATAGCATCCTTTGTGCTCAACTTCCAGAAAATGTCTTTCAGGTGTTAAGGGGAGAAAGCTGAGGAGGTAGTCCATTTTTATTCATTTGAGATATCTTTTTAACTGACCTATTATTTAAATAAGCTTATATCCAGTAAGACCTTTTGGGTCAAATGAACAAGTGTAGCACGCATATTTGTAATTGGGTTATGGTGTAAAAACATCAACATTAGCACTTGTTTTTTAATTAAACCACAGCCCAGATGCCTGCTGTACCCAATGGAAAAAAACCCCACAGCCTTCTCCACAAATCTTTTGTACAGGCAGGTATTGTGCCAGTCTGTCACAATTAAGTGCTGAAAACGAGGTGAAACTGCCTTAATTATGTTCCCTAGAAGCCCCCGCGCCATTAAAGCCAAACACAGTCCTCTTTTGTTGTTGGGCAATTACATTGCTTCTTCACTTATGCTCCCTTTGCTTTGTCTGACATCCATTTTCTGGAATGGTCTCCATCCATGCGTCTTAGATATGGCCATTGGAATAGATATGAGGAACTGAGAGATTGCTGAAGAAAGGGACAACAGCATAGAGTGAAAGAAGTCAGGCAGAGCAATAGAGAAAGGGATTATTAAATATTGTGCTATTGTTAGTCATGGACGTCAGAGTGCATGTGTGTGTAATCCAGTTGGTGAAGCAAGGGACACAGAGCCGTGCCAACTGTTATTGACTTGAGGTCGTAGGATTATTGCTGCACTTATTCACTCCCTGATTATTGCCCACTCACCCCTCCTAAAGAAACAATCTTGTATACAAGGCTATGGTTAGAACATGTTTGTGTAGCTCTACCTTCATCAGCTCTCACACAGGTGAAGAATGAACTTCATTCTCTGAAATATGACATGCAACTTGTGGGCAGATGTTTCTACAAATGTATGTAACATGTTGACATCCTGTCACAGACACACATGCTATCCTTGCCGTATATTTAAGATCAGCATCGCCCTTGGCTAATGTCTTTGCTGTATAACTGGCACAGTCCGAGGTCAAAGGGTAATGAAACATTTGCAGGTACAAGCACTGACCCTGATGTCTAAAGGCGCTGCTCTGTGCACTCAAAAAATGCATATTGTTAATTTTAGTATGCATTATTCTTCAGGGCAGACAGGCTATACATAGCTTTATGGCCTCGCTTTGTGGCCTCCAGTCAAGGCACTTTACCTCGTTAAAAGATCCTGTTTAATAATTAATCGAGTCCATCAGCTTCAAAGGCAGTGATCAATCGATTGAGCAAATCTCCCATTCCCGAGGAAGCTACAGCTTCCATAAAATTGTTTCCCTCCTTCAGTAATGATTTATTCTCAGTGCTTCTAGCCAAACATGCTAAAACTAAGTCAAACGGCAATTATGCTGAAATGTGATGTCTACTCTCATATCATCCTTGATCATCCCATTTCAAAGGAATAGTGCTTCTACTGTGTAGTTTTAATGAAAGCTGATTTGCACAGATCTATCAAAGACAGGTGGAGGTTAGTTAGGTGAGACTGACTGCTATTCTTGAAAGGTCATCTGCTGGGAGTTGCTCTGCAGTAAGGGAAAAATGCTGATGGTGATGACGGCTGAGGAAGAGGACCCCTAAAGACTGTTACTTAGTTGTGAGCTCTCACCCTTGCCTCAGGGTCAATATCAGCGGCGTATATCTCTGCCTCTGGGTCTCCTCGGCAACGCAAACCGGACAGCACCCATATTTTTTCATCCAGTTGGAGCTTGCATCGTTAATCATCCACATCTTCTTTTCCCGCCTTAGCTCCTCTTGGTGCCCCAGGCTTCTCCTCTCTTTTTTTTAATTCTCCTTCAGTCCTTCACCTCCTTGTCTGCCCTCCATACTTTCATCTTCTAAGTATAGGCTTACTTTTATTTCACATTATGCCGTAGTGTACAATGTGGTCAATGTAGACTAAGCTTGCCACAGTAAGAACTTATTGAAAACGTCAGAGAGAATTGGCTAATTATTTTGTGTCCAAACATTTAATAAAATGATCAGCATCTTCCTATTCTTCCAAAACTGCTGCCACAATGATACATCATCTGTATGCTAGAGTCAACTGTTTTGTCTTTTGCCCTCCAAATCAAGGAAGAGTAGCAACATCTTTACAATGGCTATCAAGTTGGCTAAGCTATAGTGACAAGTTGGGGCATTTTAAAAGTAGATTTTTTTTCTCTGTGTTGAGAAAGTCAATTAATTTCATGTGATCATTGTTTCTTAATGGTTTTGTATTATCATTTATTTTACCATAGTTCTTCTAGTGTAACTCAGTTATGCAAACTTTCACAGATTTTATCTTAAATGTTTGTTAAAAACATGCAACAGGGAGAGAGATGGTGGAGTGATGGGGCTGCGCATTAACAGCGCCTCATGAGCACTTTCTTGGGGTTAGGTTGCCTTGCTCAAGGGCACATCGGCAGTGCACAAGAGGTGAAACTGGCACCTCTCCAGCTACCAGTCCACACTATATATTGTGGTCTGAGGGATTTGAACCGGTGACCCTCCAGTTCCCAAGCCGAGTCCCTACACACTGAGCTACTGCTGCTACTGCAAAACTGCTATTATATGCATAGCATTTGAGGTAATATGCAGAATCCGTGCTTTCTGTAAATAGTTTTAATGACATTCTTAAGAAATAATGCAATTCAGATTGCATGCTGATAATGTTATAATATGCTAAAGATTATTTCTCTCCAGATTATATCATTGCTTTGCATAATGAGTCATCATGATTTATGTAGCAAGGATATTATGAAGTGATTCAAAACTGCAAATCTTAAAGCATAAATGTATTTCTGCATATAGATCTTAAAGTTAATCTGTGATTTCTTTGTCAGTTTCTGCACTTTCACTCTCTCCAAGGTTAAGATCTCTCTGAGAATCAGGGTTGACAAACAACTATACATCCACACAGAGACCAAGGAGTGATTGTGTGTGCCAGAAAGGAATAAGAATGAAAAGAAACAATGAGTTTGAGTAGGAGGGAGTACACGCACAAACTTCTGGAAGGCAGAACTTTTCCTCACCTCACTTGAATCAGCATAGTCTCCATATGCAGCCTTTACTACACAGTAGAGGGCAGAGAGCTGTGTTGGCTGAGATTACTTTACTTCCCCGTAAGGCTTCTGGTCATCCCAACTACAGGGTATCACTATCCTAAATCTGAAAATTCATTGGCAGAAACTCTGTGTTTGTACTTCCTAATTCCAAAGTGAATTGTTTTTTTACAATAGGTCACCACAGTGTCAGGTTATATTTCTGAGCAGCAGAAAACACAGCTATTCTCACGTACTGTTTATCTTCTGACAAAATTAGATAAAAAACACGGACAAAAATATTTGGCCTTCTAATTCTTCAGTCTATAGACTGGTCTGCTGTTTAGAAACAAATCCTCCAGATGATATACATTTCCCAAGACCGTGGTTTATGTGTCTGGTCCTAGGGCTTGTTGGGTTCATGGGCCATGTTAATTGTGAGAGTTGAGGGTTTGATTCCCACTGGGGCCACAAATGATTAAAATGCGTGCTTCTAAGCATTTTGAATACCCACATCACCCAAGTAGCAGTGTTAATTATGCAGGCTTGTCACGTCGGAGGAGTCCTCTGTATGCATTTGTTGAGTCAGACCTCATTTAGTAGATTCAAAGAGGCCTATTTTTCTATAATATTTATTTTGAATAGTCAGCCTCTTTGGGATGAAGCCCACTGAAAAATACAAGAGGTTAGAAGCCTTGAAAGCTTGCTTAAGAGATCCTATCCATCCACACACTAATTTATGTATTTAAGACAGTTAATGTCTTTTCAAAGGCCCCATACTTTAGTCTACACAGTAGCTGCATTTATTGGTGAGCTTGTTAACGGCCTGATGAACTTTGACAATAATGAATGCCATACACATGAACAATGATTAACAATGATAGGGTTTTCTCTTCTTGCCATTTACACTTCTTCTATTCCAACTAATGCTTATCTGTTTGACATGCAAAGTACAGCTGCACGTGGGTCTTCACTTTGAGCTCCTGTGTGACCATGACATTTGTCATTTCCCAGCTAAAGGAACAGACATTGATCCGTGTCCAGCTGGTTGTCCACTCCTTTTAGCTTAACAGCCACTGGCTCATTGTAATGCGTCAGTGTCCTACAGGTGTCATTGGACCCCATTACTGGAGACAGGCTTGATTGGCTATGCAAGACACCTCGGCTCATTAGAGGCAATGGAACCGGTGAGATTCCCATTTTCACGGCTTCCCTCATTCGCGTGTTGGCCACAGATTTCTCTGATGTGCCGTGTTTGACTGGCAAGATGAAAGTGACAGCAAATCTCCAACGAATGAATTTCAGAATGACAATGTACTGCCTGTAATTAAACTAAGGAATTAAATGTTCTACCTTATGTGTGGGCAGTAGCTGTTGCCTATGCATCGAAGGCCATTCAAACAAAATAGTATATTTTTTATTTCATATACCATTTTCTATAGATTTTCACTATTAAAGTGAATACATCATCTCATACTGATGCCTGTATTTATCTGCATTATCACACTGTTACATTAATAAATGTCATATTTTACACAGCACTTTAACTTGGAGCCTTGAGAGTGAGGTTTGAAAATATCAAATCTATCATTACATGGACATAAGTGTGAGTTCGGTGGCATGTTATTGCCTTTCTAAGAGCTAATGGATTTGACATAATATTTCTGCTCAGCTCATCAAAGTGGTGTGTGTGTGTGTGTGTGTGTGTGTGTGTGTGTGTGGGTGGGTGTTTTGTTTAACTCTGTGTAATGTGTTGCAATTTTATCACCCCGCCCTTCTCTTTATTCTTGTGGTTATGAAGATCTACCAGTCTTAAAGCCACATTTGATACACACTGGACTATTAAGTACTGACTAGATACAATTTGCCCTGCACTCACTGAAGCTTCTTTGGCTCAGTCTAAGGGTTAAAGCCCACAGACCTTGGTCAAGCAGCATCAGCTTAATCCAGTTGTTGAGCTTTTTGGACTATTCAAATTAATAATAGTACATAGTATCTTCAAAAGTTTTAGTGGGGGAGACTTAATGTATCAATCAGTACAATGAGTAAGAAGTTGGTTTGTTGAGATGGTACTTGCTAGCTTGTTGGGGTTTTAACACAGTCCTGAACGCTAACGTCAGGGAAGTTAGACCTGCAGAAGCTGCAGCTGCCCCGGGCAACCGTTCTCTTAGGCCACTTTTATGTAGGTAACTGGAAGCAACCGTGATGATGACGATGGTGGCAGAATATGTTGAATTTGTTGTGTTTAAACGCGTTGGAGTAGGGTGACATTTCATACAGGCCATAGTGGTCAATGTTATATTTGCTGTATTGGATTCAAAGCTGCTGGATGAAAACATGATTGGCCCAGTTATTTTTATAATCATCATTTGTGTGGGTATCTGTTTTTGACTATCTTGGCCAAACTAGCGTTGTTTAGCGTTGTTTGTCGCTGCTTGTGTTGCTGAACGTTGGGGTCTAATTGGTTATTGTATTAATGGCAGGACACACACTGCTTGCAGACTTTGTAGCATAATTTGTTGTCCTATGTGGTTGGGGCTATATAGGATGGTGTGTATGGGCATCCCAGCATCACTGAATGTCAAAATGCTGAATGCATGCTGGTTTTTGGGATAATGAATACCTATTCAGTTTAATTCTTAAATATTAGCAGCTCTGTTAATTCTTATAAATCTATTCTGCACTGTCCATGTGTGGTGAGTAGCCACTTCTATTGTAATTCCATTTTCTCCATTTTGCCTTCGCCTATATGTCTGCTATATATAGAATTTATAGACTCTAAATATAGAATCTTCATTCTTTTCACTCTTTTGCACATTATCTATTATCATGTATATTTTGATCTGTATATTCGTACATATGTATTATTTATATTTTTGTGTGTTGATGTTTGTGTATATATATATATGTTTGTATTATTTTGTATTTGGAGATGTGTAGAAAAATTCCCTCTGGGATTATTAAAGTATTTCTGAATCTGATTGATCTGTATAGTTTTATTAACAGTTTTAATGGGCCACTAGAGGTGCTTGCCCCCTCTGCATCACTTTGCACCTGCTAATTCCTAAAAAGCAGAAAACATGGAAAGTGATAGGTGTAAGCTACTTGTGTGCTTTATTCTATTATTATTATCATTTACACTTATCACATTGCCT
>NW_023339984.1:3581376-3593582 GCF_004916995.1 Morone saxatilis | reverse complement strand
GTGTGTGTGTGTACACATATGTGCAGACACCTCTGCAGTGTAGTTGTGCTTTAGGGCTTCGCAGCTTGTGTCAGGCAGGAGGAGAATGGGAATCCACTGACCTTCATCCATTAGCAAAAGGCTGCTCTCGTATGCTCTCACACTGACACAGACAAACATTTTGTCCACTGCGTATAAATGTCGATTCATGAAATTAATAGCACAATTACTAAAGTTCTTTGGTTGCCAGCTGACAACAGTCTGTTGTGTGAGTAGATCAATGTGTTTATCAATAAGACACTTGGCGGATATTTAGCATTGTTGATTGAGAAATGAGAATCCCTTACAGATACTAAATGCTTCCGCATTTCCAATCTGACACAGAGACACTGACAGAAGTTACAGGATCAGTTGCCAGTTTATAAGGTAGACACATCTTAAACCAATGAAGTCTAATACAACACCCCTGCAAAAACACATCTGCATTCATACATTTTAAATGTACAGAGAAGTGTTTCTAATATATCCTATACAATTCAACAGCACTGCAAAACACAGCCTCAAAATTGGCAAAAAAAAGTCATCAAAAACAATTTCAGCAAAAACGGAGTGTTCAAACCTTCATGAAGGTAGAATTATTGAAGGACTGTTGTATAAGACTTCCTTTTAACTAGTTGTATCTAAAAATCTGCTAACTGCGTCTATGATAGGAATTTCATCTACACATTCCAGTCTGTGCAATATTTCACATTTCTAATAACTGATGGATTTATAACACAGTGAACACTATAGTATATGAACATGATATATTATAGAGCAGATGTCCCCAACCTTTTTGACCCCTGTAAAATTAAAGTGTGCCTAAATATGATCCATTTAATGTCATTGTAAGTTGCATGACTGCAAGGCGTGACCAGCTCTGCATAATAATCAAAGTTCCTATAGAGGGGAATCAACACCTCTCTGACACAGTCTCAACAAAAGCTGAACATCAACAACCAAAAATAATCTTCATACAAAGGTATTATTTGTTATATCAGTATTTCATTGGATAAAACCACAAGATGTTTCCATGATATTGTCCACTCCTTGTTTATCCTCATATGTGCTCACACACACAGAAATACACAGACTGTTTACAGGAGTAGATGGATATAACTATTAGGTGGGAGACATGGAGGCCGTATCTTACAATCTCATTCTCTGTTTATCAACAAACATCTATTTTTAGCCTGACCATTACACTGGCCAGCCAATCATCTATTTAGAATCTTGCTCATTTAATGTGTTAGCAGATTTATGAACACAATAACATGCCTCTGCTTGCACCATGTTTATTTCCAGTTTATTTACATGGTTCTCACATGTGTGTTGATACTATAATGGAAGTCATTACTCTCCTGTGCTGTGCTTCATTGAAATAGGGTATTAGTATGCTCTTAGTGGCGCCTTTGTTATTGAACTCTCTCTCTCCTTCAGAGCAGACTAACCGCTGCTGGGTCTTTCTCTCCCTTCTTTTCCCCTCCCGATGTCACCTCACCTCTTTTCCTCACCAGTCTCCCTGTTGCTCCCTCTGTCCCTGCCCCCACTTTCCCTCCCTGCTGTTCTCTCTCCTCGTGCTTGAAGACAGTGAATTAGCTCCAGCCCTCAACAGGGATCTGCCTGTAATGAAGCCTTTGTGTTTGTACTCTGAGCCGGCGCCGTTTCCAAATTGAATTGGATGTTCTCTCCCCGCTCGGTTCCTCTTACCTTCAAGCTCCCAACACGGCCCGTGCTTTCTCCATTATCTTTCACATTCCTCGCCACAATGGTCCACATTGTGTGCCTCAATATGCGGGCATGTTTTTTGAACGCATGCAATGCTCCCAGGCACACGTCCAAGTCCCCTCACCTGGCTGCATAATATGCTACACAGATACACATACAAGTACAGTAGCAGCGTACCACTTTGTGTAATATGAATGCTCGTACATGTATTCTTGGTCAAACATACACATTCCCATTTTCATCCAATAGACAGCCCCTCTCGCCATGTCCATGGCCCACTTTGTGGTAATGCTGTATTCTGGCACCCAGAGCTCCCCATACACTTGTATTTGCGACCTCTCCAGAGAACTTCTCTCTTTTCTTCCCTATACTGCCACTGTCATCACTACTTATCTTCAAGCTGGGTTATTGTTGCTGTAGTTGCCCAATGTGTGACTCCCTGTTTCGAGTCTTTCTGACCTCGCCTCATTCTTCACACATGGCCTCCACGCTCAACATAGATCTGCACTCACCAAATCCTGCTTGTATAGCAGGGGCACTTTTTGTGTCCCTCTGCCACGCTTAGGCTCTTACCACGTGTTTTAGTCTCACTTGCTTCTTTCTCTGTCTGCTCCAACCTCTGTCTCCCCCTCCCCGCCCATATTTCCTACTGTACTCTTCTGGTAGCGGACAAGACTGAAAGGGAGAGGTTGTCTCTGTTCACTGATACCCCAGTTGGCTCCTCGCCTTTCTTCCACTATTGTTGTCGGGACTTACCCGTGGTTATTGGCTGCTTAAGAAGATAAACACAGTAGGAGGACTGACAGGAACATGACAGAATACAAGGGGCGGGGGTTTATTTAGGGAGATTGAAAAGGAAATACATGAAATAGCAGGTGGAGTGTGATGAATGATATATGATGGAATCCTTTCATATTCAAAGAGAGGAGAGGAATGGAGTAGAACGAGGGCCCTGCACTGCAGCAGAGGGTGCAGTGAGGACTCTGAGCAACTCAGGTTGCTGATTTATTGTACACGTGAAAACCAGATACTCAACAATGCACACTCTTTTCATTTGAGAACTGTAGCTACTGTAGACGCACAGTGTGATAGCAACAGTCCAATTTTTAGTTCATTTTTCATTTTTGAATCTTTTTAAAAAAAAATGTTTTCCTGACGTGCAGCAACTTGACAAAAATCCATTGTTCTGCCTCTGGGCCAACATGTCACGGATCCACCAAATACACCCCCAAACTCTCTTTGACAGTGACTCTTTGTGTAGCGATTATAGAAGAAAGATGCAAACATGACATTTTGACTCACTGTTTGACTTAGCAGAAAAATAACCCAGAACAACAATGGTCGGGTGCAGGAGGAGTAGCACAGACAGCACTGGAGGAAACTCCCCAAAAGAAATGAAGAATGGGAGGTTAGAGGGGAGATGCAGAAGTATCCAGGGAAACCATCAAGTCTGGACACAAATAGCAATTTCAAATTGTACTCTAGAGCTTTTAATGATTGATTGAAAGAAAAACTCAGTTGACCTGTACTTGTTGCCTTGTGAAAGTTTGTCTATCTGTATCCAGCAGTACCAGAGATGACAGCAAAACAGAAGTTGGTAAACGATGTAAATGCTCCACTAAACTTTTTTTCTTTGAACTTAAAGGCAACGTCCCATTGGCTACCAGCGTATTTGAACCTCATACAGTTATTATTGTAGGTTCTCTGTGTGAGAGCTGGGCTGCCGTTTACATGCTTAGAGCGTACAGCATGATTATGGAACAGGTCATTACTGCTGCATTAGAGCTAGTTTAGTGCTGGTGGATGGGCACAGTGTGTACTGGCTATAGTTCAGTCAGCCATATGGCAGAGGTGATTACCACAGTGTTGTCTGGGTTTACCTTTCACAGGTGGCTCTGTGGTGTAAACATATCACTGAGTGGAAGTGGTTCTTACTGTTTGTAATAATTGTTAATCAGTGAGCATTGGTGTAAATGTGCTTATAAAGATGTATAAGCCTTTATTTGTGTGGCCCTTTTAAGTTTGAACATTGTTTCACTGGCTCCCTCTATTACAGCATGCTTATGTTTTTAGTGAAAGTGATGCAGTTTAAACCTTGCTGAAGGGCAGAGATTTTTCCAAAGCTTGTATGCTTCCTGTTGCAGTTTTCTGTTACCCATTTATTGAGGCAAACATGCGCACACAATCTGTTGGATGAAATAGTTGGTTGCATGTGTTATTTCCTATATCATCATTTATGTTCTGTTTTTCTTGGCTGTATTTATTAATACATTTCCAACTTACAGTGGCCTAGTTTTTCATGGGTAGGATAAAAGTTTCATCTTATCTCATAGCTGCACTTATGCAAACACACACACACACACACACACACCCTGTCAGGGTCATGATGGTTACTCTCAAAATGTAATTGATTGCTGAATGTTGATTAGCTACTTAGCAATATATAATAAAAAGAATCTATTGTGCAAATTCCCTGACCTTGATGATAGAAAGCAGACTGAAAGGATAAGTAGTAAAGTGAAGTTTTTTAAATACATATGATGTTTTTTGTGTAAATTCTTGACTGATTATTGGGATGTCTGTCAGTGAAAGGATTGGTGAAATTAAATGTAGCAGTGAATTGATGATGATAAGGCACAGCATGAGCTATCTGTAGCCAGACAAGAGGAGATGTTTTTGCAAGCAATTATTCAGTATGATAATGTATGCATTAGTGTGTGTGTGTGTGTGTTTATGTGTGTGTAGCTGCATGGCCTCAGAGGTTAAAGGTTCCTCTCTGCATCAGTGAGTGGTCGATGCGTTTGGACTGAGGATTAGGTTTTGTGAGGACAAAGAGGAATGTGCTGTAGTCGATGTGAAACACACCCATGCAGGCAAGCATACATCGTTCACAACCGTCCATTGCCTATGCACTGCACAAAACCAACTCCAGCCCCTGTTATTATGCCAAATCAGTGGGTTAGCATTTCAACTTCCTCTTAAGATGACGTGATCATCAGCATCTTGCATTACTGAACAAACACACCTGAGATAACATCCACACCTCCTTCTACATGAATGGATTTTACAAGGTCATAGTCGGTGCATTTTGTATTGATTACCTGAACCTTCCTAAGTCTTTTAGCTTTTCCACTTGGTTTCGGTAGTAAATCCTGAGGCACTGAGTGGTTTCAATTGGCCTCAGAGGCAGCCGGTATAATATTATTTTATTCCAGAGGTCATCATTTATCCTGTCTGTAATATTCCCACTGAGGCTGTTGGTAGGAGGATGCATTCTGACTGGTGAGTTCAGGTTGGATGCTCAAAGAACTCCTGCATTTGCAGCACTTTTTCAGAAAAAGACTGAGCATTAGCAGTGCTTACATAATCTGATCCTTTATTCTCAACTACAGCCCCCCCCCCCATCCAGCCTGTGTCTCATCTCCTCTCTCTTCTGCCTAACCTACTTCTGCCCAGGGTCTTGCAAATACGTGCATATTTTGTCCCCTTTTTAACAGCTCCCTATGTGTGTGTCTGTGTGTCTGTGCACACAAAGCTGTGTCACCTCATATCTTTTCAAAGCAAATTCTTGCCACTTTTTTGTTCTGAGTCACAAAGCGGCACCGCATGCCTGTGCATGTTCCCGCTCCCTCAGATTTAGAGCTGAACTAAAGGAGACCTGAATCAATGTTTTCAGAGTGGCGTCAGTTCCATTTTTCATCAGTTATTCTTAGTTACTTCCTTCTTTCCTTCTCAAAAGAAGAAGGAGAGAGACGGACTTGATACTGCAGACTATAAGCAAGAGGAGCTGGGTGAGAGGTCTTTTGTACAGCACTGCTTTCAACCATATTGCCCAGATCAATATGCCACCATAGGAAGTGCACTGAGTGAATTGAGAGGCCAATAATGAGCTCAGCGAGTCTACAATGTCTGTGAAATTAAACACATTGCTCACCTGCTGCAGATATCGGTGGGCCTTGACTCTTGGTAATCATATCGGCGCTCTAACGTCAATGGAAATCGCTAAGCTGGAACATTGAGTAGAATATCCAGACCCCAGTTTTATTGCTTCTGTCGGTCCCCAGGTCTCCAGCTCCTCTGAAATGTTGCAACAATACGACCCTCCATCAGCCTTAGCTGCGATATTGAAATGTCAATTCCATTTACAAAACTGCAGTTGCTGTGATATCCTCTCAAAGTTTTAGATTTTGTACGAGGTCTAAAAGCCAATAATCATTAAAGAGGTTGGTAATAATTGCAGGTTTCCTTCGGATAGGATTTGTCACTCATGATATTTTTATAATAGCTGAAGACAGCCGATAGAATCTTAACCAACAAAATTGATTAAACCTTCCAATTTCATTATTCCCTCCTTGACACCTTCTTGCCTGAATGAAACATTTTTGGATTCTAACACTGCTGAGTAGCAGGAGGCCTATTTAGTCTCTATGTATAATTGTTGTTACATTACAGGCCTTTGCTGCAGCATTCTATCTCTAGTTTTATTCAACAGCCACTTTCACTCAAAAAAAAAGTCCTCTGTTAGAGAGGTGCACAGGTGGCTTATGGGTAAATGGAAGCTGAGGAAGGTTGGGAGGTTGGATTCTTAAAATATAGGGCATCCTTCCTAATAAGGTGCAAATAGCAGGCCTGTGGCATGAGCGGAGCAAATTGCTTTTTGACAGTATATTTAAGATGGTAATCGACTGTCATTTACCACAGCCAATTCGCTATGAATTGCTACGTGTGCCTCAGTGTCCCTCCCTCTCCCGCTCTATCTCACTTCCTTTTCTTTCTATCTGCTGTCCCTCTCATTTTTCCTGTCTGATTCTTCCATAATTCATCGGTGGTGAGAAGGCGAAGCAGTCCCCTGCCCCAGCCTCATATACATGCTTGAACACACACACACACACTCTCACACACACACACACACACACACACACTACTTCACAAAGCACAGTAATGCACATAATAGATGTTTATAGTGTGTGTGTATGTGTATAGGTCAGAGCTCTCCAAACCTGCAAGCTCTTGTGGAGGTGTCCGGTTCTGCAGTGGTCAGTACCTGCTAGTAACCTATCAAAAAGTGGGTCCAAGAAGGAAAAGTGAACCGAGACAGGGTCACGTGGGGCCAAGGCTCATTTGATGCATGTGGGGAGTGAAGGCTGGCCCGTGTGGTCCAATCCAACAGACGAGCTACTGTAGCTCTGCTGAAAAGGTCAATGCTGGTTCTGATAGAAAGGTGTCAGAACACACAGAGCATCAGTTTGTTGTGTAGATATTTCCCTTCCTGAGATTTGGTTGGCTGCTGCTGAGATACTTGTCATTGGCCACTCAGGAACCAGAAATGGCCTCTTATTGCACCTGCCATTGCCTCAATTAACATGCTGGAAAGATCAGATGGCTGCCACCATATACAGATGCTGATGGCTCCTTTTTGTTTGGTTGGTGCAATTTTGTAGAGGTGATCTCAAGTTGTAGCATAATAGTTGCCTTTGAAATGCAAACACTATTGTAGAGTCATGTATGGACAGGCACCATCCACATTGGGTTTAGAAAATGTTGAGTTCATTCTTAACTACAGTTGTACTGCTTACATAAACTTGAGCTGACCTTTTCACATGACCTGGGCAACAAAATTTAACATCACTTTTTGTGCTAAATGGAATATTCCCATGACCATGAGTCATTAGATTTGTTAAATGATACTCTTATGCAATTTGTTTTCTTAGTTTACAAGAGTCACCGTTAGATGTTTGTATGCGTCTTTTTTTGGGCTTGTCAACAAATGTTAACTTGTTTTTAGGTGATCCTGAATACTTAAGCTACTCAGAACAAATACTCCATTCATAAATCATTAGGAATTACCACATTTTAAAATCAACTACTATCCTTTTAATAAATCATTCTCACTTTTCTTTTCCATTTGCAGTGCGATGAAAATTCATCCTTCGTTTTACTGAGGTTTGACATTTGACGGAGTTGTCTCTTTTGGCCATTATGAGACCCAGCGTACAACGAGTGACTGCTGCTGAATGAGTGTCCTTTTTCCACCTTCTAGTTGACAATGGCTATAGAAAAGGTCCAGTGGCTATATTGACAGCGCAGTGTTTTCTTCCTAAAATAGACACAATACCTTTGTCAACCACACATTATCAGTTCCTCGCTCCCTGCAGTGAGGCGCCGGCAGGTCTTTGTTTCTTACCACGATGGTTCTCCC
The DNA here is from genome assembly GCF_004916995.1 of Morone saxatilis. Lineage (NCBI taxonomy): Eukaryota > Metazoa > Chordata > Actinopteri > Moronidae > Morone > Morone saxatilis. Next base: position 3,585,637 of record NW_023339984.1, on the reverse strand, counting down.
TTGTCTGATGGGGAGAAGATGAAGAAAAGAGGGAAGGAAATAGTCTGCATATGTGTGTTTGTGTGAAGGGGTAGCAGTGGGAAGATAGTAAGCAAGCAGGCATCTGCAGAAACCCAGCCTGGCAAGATGACTGTGGAGCAAATTCTCCCTTTATTCTGTCTTTCCTCTTCTCACTCTCAAGCCTTACTGTCTTCTTTCCATTGCCTTCCAACCCTCTGTCTTTCCTATGTCCTGTCTCACTCCATCACTTCCTCCTCCCCTCAGTCTCTTTCTCTCTTTTCTCCCAGATAAGGCCAGTAGAGCTGCAGGCTGCTGGGCTGGTTAATTGGAACGGCAGAGTCTCGAGGCCTGGCCAGTGAGCCTTGTGCTTCCCACCAAAACATCTCCAGGCACCAAGACAGCCACACGCATGCTGCTGGGTACATAACACACAAACTTAATCGCCCACATTCCCACACGCCCCCGGCCAACATTTTACATTTCACGCATGCAAAGCAACTGAACAGGTAGGGGTTCAGTATGTCACTCAAGGAAAGTGGAGAAAAGCACTTAGAGATATCTAAACTTGTATACTGTAAACATACTGTAGATGCCGAGAGTCTTTGATTGCACTCTCACACGCATCACCTTTGGCACTGCTAGTCTTGTATGTACACATATAACATACACAGTGTTATGTGTACATACAAGACTAGCAAGACAGATCCAATAATTTACCCCTCCAGGTATAGGAAGTTCAGCCATTTTCAACCTCTAGACTCCAGTGGCACACACTGGTATTCATCTTGGACTACTATCAACTCCACACAAGAGTGATAACAAGGCAGAGCTTAACCTGGGCCACACACAAAACAGCAATTCATTCTGCTTTCGCTAGCACGTAGGTCGGATTCATTTGGATTTACACTTTCAATGCTGGCTGCACCTGTAGTCCACAAACTCTTCCACTTCTAAAAGGTTGGAAGTAGGTGGAACCAAAGTGAATGGTGATGGATGGCTGGACAAACTGAGAGAGGACGTTAAAGAGAGTGGGAGTGTGAGGAGGGAGAGCCATGATGGGAAATGAGAGGCATTATGAGGAGGTTAGTGTCAGACAGGGAGGAAAAAGGAGGATGGAAGGACAAGCGAAAGAGGTATTTAGAGCTTGGATGAGCAGGCAGCCATACGCTAATGTTGCAGTATGTGTGCAAAAACGTCTTTCTCTCCCTCTGTCTCACAACATGATTGCTACATTACACTGCAGTGTGATGAGGCTGGCTGATGGCACGCAGCTCTGACGCTGTTGTGTGGAGGATGATGTGCGTGTGAGTGCATGTGTTGCTGCATGATTGCATCTCAAGTAGCATCGCAGGCTAAGTGTCACTGATGTCCTCTTTCTGTTTTTTTCTTTATTTTGTTCTCTCATGCTAAGTTTCTCTCCCTCCCCTCCACTTCCTCCCTTTGTCTGCCATTTTGTTGGCTTGATTAGGGATGTAATAATGTCTTTGAGTGACTGGCTAACACTGAAGGGTCTGCTTCTTTTCGCCTCTGCTGTCACTGGCCTACATAACACAGCATGTGAGCCTCTGTGTGCCTTCATGTGTCCAATTCTGTCATTTACATGACCTGTTTTTTGTATGAGGCTGTCTTTCAGCACCACAGATGCAAGTCCACTCTGTCTCCTGTCTGTAATTGATCTCTGGACTAGCCAGACTAGTTGAAAACAACCTCTCCCACAGTCTCCCCTTGAAAAGCCTTTGGGTCACCTGTTACTGCAGAACCAAGCAGAGTCTAAAGCAAGCCACGGAACAATATGTGGTTAAGTGTGGTTATCTTTCACTTCACCCCTTTTATACTGTTCCCCAACTTATCCTGTTTGACTGCCTTCTCTTTTCACCCTGACAACATTTCAGCTTGCAGAGCAAATTCATTTACTCCCCATGATTCACTCTGTCAAGGTGTCACGGCAAAAAGAGCAACAAGGAGTCCCGCTAAAGTCATTATTAATCTGGCTGTTACAGAGCTAACAGCAAGGCTAAAGCCCTTGATCTGTTTCATTAGCATCTCCTCATCAGGGCTAAATGCAGTTAGCACTAACAGCCAAAGCTAGTCACTAGCGGCTTACAGCTGACGAGGCTGATCAAAGGCAGTAGTCTGATGTAGAAGAAAAGCCCCCTCACCTCTGTGTTAGCTCACAAGGTTCACATGACTGGAGGACTCGGCTTTCGCAATACTGATTAGTTATTTTTTTACACTCAGCTTTAAGGTACTGTCTCCTCAGTTTCTTCTTTGTTTTTTTTTACAGTCTTTGTAATTCTCCTTCCCTCAATTCCTGAATCATGAGTCTGTCTCTTCATCCTAGAGCTGCATTCAAGTGTCATGTCAGACAGTGGGAAATGTTGGCTTTCTAGTAGGAAAGATGCACTACAACCTTTCTGCTCCCTGGTTTTGTTAAGAATTGCCACTGAAACACACAAAGACTTTATTTACTTTCTCTTGTCTCCTCTCCCCATCGTACTCTCTTCATCTTTGATATGTGAAGTGTCTTGGCATCAACCTTCTCTTTCCATGTTTCTCTTTACCTATTCCTCTCCCACACCTTTTTTTTAAACCCTTGTTCTCCATCTTGACCAGGAATATTAAAAGTGGCTCAGCGTGCCTCTCTGGTTAATTAGAGCACAGCAGCGGCAGCAGCAGTCTCATGCTGACGGATGGTACACTGCTGAGCTTCTCACAGGCCAGGATTAATGGCTCCTGCCTGACTGGGATATGGTGTGTGTGTGTGTGTATGTGTGTGTGAGAGCTTGTTTGCATGTGGAGACTGTGTGTATAATGCATTTATAGGTGTATTTGTGCATAGGAAAACTATTTGCATGTATAAATATTTGTATGAGCTACACCTCTATTATCCTTTGTCTAGATTATTGTACTGTATAAATATTTCATACGCTTCAGCCGTTTTTATTGCACTTGAAAAGTGTTTCAGTGTCATATTTACAATTCTAAATAAGGTGTCGCCCCTTAGGAGGAAAAAAAGAAAAATGCACAACACGGAACTCTGTGTAGTCCTGGTGGGCAGTGAAGTATTCAAACCAGATTTTACCTGATTGTCTATGAGTGTTTGCGTAAGAAGGAAGATGAAAGCCTGGCACAGCTTCACACAACAGGTGTAGTCTGGTCTGTGGGGAATCTGAAGATCTTGGGCCAAGGTGGAGCTCTGCAAGAGATGGATTAAACACCAAAACACACACACGTATGTCAAGGCATACTGCAAATATCTCCACCCACACACCAAATCTCACAACAAACTCACCGGAAAAGCTCTGATCAAATAGCCCAAAACACACATACATACACATAGTACATTTTTATGAAAGTTACATGGCCAAACACTTGTCAAGTATGCAGTATCATAGCAGTTGACACTTGCTTACAAAAAGACGACGTAATAATGCAATAATAAAAGAGCCAACATATTTTGGTTATTGAATTTGGGTGTCTCTTCAAGTAGGAATGAAGGGGTCAAGATTTCTGTTTCTGTTGCTTTCTTGTTGTCTCTGTGGTAATGCTTGCTTAGCTGAGCTGCTGCTCTAATTAATAAATTATTATGAACTTAATGTCATGGCCGTTATTGAGTACTCCCAGTTAGAGCATTAGGATAAATAAGTTCAGACAATTTTGTGCCACCCAAATAAAAAATGCAAACTCTTGTGGTGATTTCTGTTGCTGTCATAAATTCGCTAACATCCAATATGTTTCCCAAGTGAGAGAATAAAAATAAGAAATGGGACAGTTTTCCACTGCAGTTTGGATGTAGCCAAATACTCTTAAAGAGTTGAAGCAGAGTTTCTGTCAAGATCGTGCCAACATTCCCCATGGGATGGTGTGAGAGGAAATGGGTCGGCGGTGGCTCACATGACTGTGCATGTATCCTGAGGGTTGCAGAGCTCCGCTTGGACAAGACGTCGGGTCAGGGTGTATGAGGCTGGGTACAGATTGCTCTTTCCGTCAAGTTTCCGAGCTCTGCTGCAGCTCAGACATTGTGGGCTACAACTGTGAAAAAAATCACAATCCCAAATGCAGGCATAAATATAGACACAAAAATCACAGTCCAGATGAACACTGCACTGTCACACAAGGACGGTTGCTTTGCTGAATGCAGACAGCTACACACAAAACTCGAATCAATCACAACCACACACACCTACACACACACACACACAGACAGCATAACCCTCGGAGCTCTAGTTATTTCTTGAGGCTTGTTATGTTTCCCCAGTGT
>NW_023339984.1:3580716-3581352 GCF_004916995.1 Morone saxatilis | reverse complement strand
GAGCCCGCCAACACCCACTAATAACTAGCAGCACATTGCATGCAGGATACACTGAGACACAACATAGTAAACCTTCATAAACAGCATTGTGAAAAGAGCAGGAAATGCTACTTCTGTCTGTAGTGGTAGAGAGTCCGGGACCAGATAAAAATAACTCAATGAATATTCAGTGTGGCCAGGGAATATTCCAAATCTATTTACCCATAAGGGACACAGATGTGTTTAAAAGAATGGTTGATTAAACAAGCGTAAGCTCTCAAATTGTTTTTAAAATGCAATTCTTTTGGCTCCCCAAATGTTCAGGGGTTTTATAATGTTTTTGTTGATGTTCATAATGGCAATTAAAATAATGTCATGATCTGTTGGGGTGCAGGGTGGCTACATGTGTACAACACAGCTGGCTGTGTAATTTAGGGGAATGAACCTATCCAGATCTAAGTGTATCTAAGCATGCCTCTTGACAGGACATATGTCAACAGGATGTACGTTTCTTCTCCCAACTGCTGATGATGAATCCTGTAAATCGTGCTGTTTTCAATTTACAGTAGCATGCTTATATACACATATGCTTATTTATTTATTTATATATATATATATATATGCATATGCATATGCATGCATATATATATATATATA
>NW_023339984.1:3574416-3580616 GCF_004916995.1 Morone saxatilis | reverse complement strand
ATATATATATGCATATGCATGCATGCAAACGAAAGGGAACATGCAGACTGGGTTCTGCCACTCAGAGACAAAAATAAACCAGCCCCGGTTTTATCACTCCTAGAGGCATGTAGTGCCTGACGCATATTAGAAGACATTTTGTCTGACAGCGTCACGCATTTAACGACAGCCTAACATACAGTTAGTATGGTCATGTGTACGGATAACACGTGTATTGGTGTGTGAATGTGAAATGGATTTGTTTCTGTTTGTGATGAGAGTTTGGCATCACTGTATAAGTGTGTGTGAATGGGTGAACGTGGTATGTAGTGTAAACGTGCTTTGAATGGTTGGAAGACTAGAAAGGTGCTACACAGGTACAGTTCATTTACCATTTACCATTTACCACAAGACTCCGGTCCTCCTTTTGCTGTCAGCAACACAACTGTAAATCAGTAACCCATACACTCAACACAGAGAGTAGATTACATCTCCTGATGAAATTTAGGAAGGTGGCTCATAGAAAAATGGCAAAACATAAAAGATAAACGACTTGCCGTTGTTTTTCTTTCTTTTTGCACTTTTGTACCAGTTGAAATAATTGCCAGAGGTACATGTTGCTGCAAGCCACCAATGTGTAATAATATCCATCAAAGTGCAAACACTTTGAACACAAATTGAGCTGTTTATCATTGAAAGCCATTAGCTATGGCTAAAATAGATCATATGTGAGTTCATATGTGTAGTGTTCAGCAGTTGTGACATGGTGACGTTTGTGGTTGTTGTACTTTTGGAATGATACACTGGACAAGTATGGTGTTTCCGATGTGGAAATACAACCTCACAAGTTCCATTTGAAGACAACATTACTTTCTCTTGCTTGCCAATATGAACATCACCCAGAGAAAAATAGCCCCAATATTATTTGTCTTCCTCCGTCTTCTGTTTCTCAAAGCTCTGTCTGTCCCCTGTTCTCTGTCATCTTTCTCCATTAACGTTAAGCCTCACCCCTCTGAGATCATGATTATGCAGCCTTTATTTCTCTCTGTCTTTGTCTGTATTTCTCCCACATTTCTCACATTCCCTCCCCGCTTGTATGCTAGCATCATCACTGTTGTCACTTTGAAGCCAGGCATGATAGCACAAAGGAGCAAAGCAGTGGTGAACCTAGCTTTAATTGTAGACTTTTGGTGATGGAAATTAGATCACACTCAAGAAATAATGGCTTGGGATTAGGCCAAGCCCCAGGGTCAAGACCAGCTATTCAGATAGCTATTGACTCTGCAGCACTCCACTCTGAATCGCATTTGATTTAATGATGTGTGTGTCTGGATATGCATGTCCATAGTGTGTATGTGCGCCAAACTGGAAGGGTGTGATTTATCACATATACTCTGATTGGCCAAAAAGTGTGTATGGATGACAGCTCTCTTCACTGCATATGAAAGCATTATGTTTAGGTTCAGTACATTGGTTGACATATCTATTGACAAGACTGTGAAGGAGCAGATGAAATAAGACAGTCATATTGCTCAGGCCCCTCTGGGAAGTATGGAGCCATGTGAAACTCAGAAAGCTTATTTATTGCTTGGCTCTAGACAATGTTTTGTGTCAGCTTTCAACTGAAAAGAGCATTTTATACATGGTACATGGTGTCTAAAACTGCAGGTGCAAGTAGATGAAAGATAAAGAAAATTAAAATCTTTCAAGGCTATCAACAGAGTAATTGCTGATTATCTTAATTTAGAATGGGTCACATTTTTATTTTTGCATGTAATTTACAGTTGCTTTTTTGTGTGTGTTTCTTCCAGATCCCCACCTGCCGACATGATGATGGGACCTATACCTGTGTGAAGCTTTGTGGTCTGTAAGTTTCAGGAGGATAATGGGTTTACGTTGAAACTATGAACACGTCGTATGCTCCTGCAGACGCCAGCAAGCTTTGATACCTGTCTGCTCTACAGCTGCCTCACTCTTTTGCTCATTTTCTTCTGCTTGCACCTCCCCTCCCTCTTAAAGAAAGATCACAATCGGATAACTCTTCCCCCAAGCTTTTGGCGGTAGCTCAAATTTCCTGGAAATTGCACTGAGATCTGGATTCCAGAGACGAAGATTCTATTTTCAGTCCAGGATAGACCAGTAGGCTTTTAAAGAAACGGCTGTGTTGAAATTATCATACCCCCCCTCTTTTACTCTCCCGCTATTCCTCATTCCTTTCCTCCAAGTCCCAGAGGCACCAACTGATGGAGAGACGAAGGAGAGAGTCAGGATAAGGACAAGAATTAGAGCATCAGAGAGAAGAGGAAAAAACTGCTGATTCATCAGGAAAATAGGAGTAGGGCCACTGTGAAGGATTACTTTACTCAGTGTGCTTTAAATCTTAGTTCAGTGTTATATAGTAATTGTTGTTTACATTTGAAAACTGTTTGCCACAGCAAAGCGAGGTTTTACCTCTGGGGTTTATTAGACCTAATAGGCATCAAGTAGAAAAGGGGAAGCTTGGGAACTTTGAGCATGACAAGGGGGTTAAGATTCCTGTGTTGGCCCCTGTGGCCTCTGGCCCTCTTCAGCCTGCTCACTACAGTGAAGATGCTGGAATTTGGTGGGGCGCCCGGCCAGTGGGCACGCTATGGACGCTGGGAAGCTGGATCAGTAGGCGAGCTGAGCTTCAGTCTCAAGACCAACATCAGCAAAGCCTTGGTACTCTACCTGGATGATGGTGGCAACTGTGACTTTTTGGAGTTGCTGATAGCTGGTGGCCGCCTCCAGCTGCGCTTTGCCATCCACTGTGCTGAGCCGGCTACTTTGCACATGGAGACACGGGTAAATGATGACCGCTGGCACATGGTCTTGCTCACCCGCAACTTCCGTGAGACCCTCCTGATGGTCGATGGTGAGACAAAAGTGGCTGAGGTCAAGTCCAAGAGGAAGGAGATGGCAGTCGTCAGTGACCTGTTTGTGGGTGGGATCCCGCCTGATGTGCGCCTCTCTGCTCTGACATCTAGCACAGTGAAGTATGAGCCACCCTTCCAGGGTTTGATCTCCAATCTGAAGGTGGGGGAGATGCCTCCTACTTTGTTAAATAGCCAGGGCATTCAGAGTGACCTGGAGTACCTCTGCACCAAACAGAACCCGTGCTTCAATGGAGGGCTTTGCTCTATTCAGTATGGAGAAGTTCACTGTGACTGCACCCACACCCGCTTCAAGGGGAAGTACTGCAAGGAAGGTAAGAAAAGTTCATACTGTACCTGCTTTACCTGATTTCCATTTCCATTGTTCCAGAGCAGCATTCATTGCTACCAGGGTATGCTACGCTTTGGCATGGTAAAGATATTCTTTGTTTGGATACTTGGCTACTCAAAATTTCAATTTGGTCATGAGATGTGGGAGATTTGGCCCTTAACGTTGAGGTTTTTTGGGGTTCACTTCGTAGCAAATCAGTCTTCTAAGGGGTCAATACTATGAGAGGTTCTGCAGAGTAACATGAGTGCAGTTCTGATGAAAAATAGTTTCTTGCAGAAAAGTCGTGTGACTAATTTCTTTGGTATGAGGCAACAGGATGTCTGTATTCTAGTAGGGTTTAATAGTCGAAATGTAGATCCAGTGAGAAAGGAGGATGAGATATTTTATGAAAAGGCAGGCATTTTGCTATTTTCAGGCTTCTATTTCCAAAGTTGTTTTTAAGACGTTTCTTTGCTTGAAAGATTGAGGTGTTGAAGAGGGAACGCTTTCTTAGGGATTATGTGACTCATACAAGTTTTAGACATGGCACAGGTGCTACTTTGAATTTTGCTGGGATTTAAAAAAAAAAAACAATACTTAACATCAAAGGTGCTGAATATCTAAACAGAATATTTTATATGCAAAATCATACATTGTAGGTCTGCTTTCTTGCTTCCTCCCTTCCTCCCTTCATTCCTTCCTTCCTTCTTTCCAAGCCTATTGTCTCTGGCGTGCACCCTTTCTCTTGCCTTCATATGCTCTTGGGAAGTGCTCCTGTGCTGTCAGCTCATGTCAAACTCTGTTCTGTTTTACACCTCTGGCTCCCTCCTTCACTGACACATTCCATTTCCATATCTATGGTTTTTCCCTCTCTTTCACATTCATCCATCTTTCTGTTTCTCTTCGTCCCGCAGCATTTCCTTCACCCGCCTCCTACCTTCTCTTCTCAAGGCTATCTGGGCTTTCCATCTCTCTTCACCTCCCTCCCCCCTCGTCTCTCCTGAGTTCACTCCCTTACTCCACTTATCTCTCTTTCACCTTTACCCGCTGTCAGCACTTCCTACTCCTGCCTCTCCTCCTCCCTCACTTATCTCCCCTCTCTTTTTCTTTCAAACTGTCTCCACACCTTGCTTGTCAGTTATCTCATTCCCTATGCAGCCATCAGAAATTGCTTGCTCTGTCTTGATAATTTGTAATGGGGGAAAAGTCCTCCATCCTACATTATCTCCAGTTTTGCTGTTATAATGTGTACTATTAATATTGCATCGCAGCCTCCATAATAATCAATAGACTCAGTAGCTCCTACCTTGTCCTGTGTGATGAAATGACTTGTAATTACTAAATCTTCAAAAGGTAGATAACTACTTTGCCAGCAGTTATGTGCCAGTTGTTTGAAGCCTTGCATTTTTGTGGCACTCACAGATAAGCTTTGACAGTGCTGAAAAATAAATCAACCCAAACAAAATATTTTGTTCAAATTTTTGTTGCAGTATTGCTTTTGATAGATCTGAAGTAATAAGAATAAAATCAGCATGCAGCAATGATTTAGGTCAAAGCATTTAGGTTGTTTTGATGTAGAAATACCACAACAGCCTGAGATGCTGTATTGTTTCGCTTTTTGCTCTCCAAAGAAGCCAAACAAAAGCAGAATTCTTCATTTCTTGCGGATAAGTCATTGCTGTTTAGAGACCCTATAGCACAGCAAATGATGTCACTGCTGGACAGCAATATAGATCTGTCTGTCTCTCTTTTTCTTGCTGTCTCTCATATGTTTCAGTTCCTTTAATTCTTCAAGCCTTTTCCCCCTCTCTCTGTGCGCTCTGTCAGATTGCTGTGTGGTTGCTGGAAGCAGATACCACTGCCTGGCTCTTGGCTAAATTGAGAGCAGAATACCAATGCAGTGCTACAGTGACTGCAGGAAACATTTGTCCTTTTGAAATGGAGAGAGTGTAAGATAGAGGGAGAGAATGGAGATGGAGGTAAGGAGGAGAGAAACGGAGCTAGAAGAAATCAGGTTAGAGAGTAAGAACGAGAAAGACGGCATGAAGATCATTATTTGTTCAGTGTTAATTTTCAGAGATGTTCTTTGGTTTGAGGACCATTAATTGGGTCATTATGGCTGACTGCCAGTGCAGCGGTGTATTCATTCCCTTTATCTAACACGTGGGTGGGAATGTAAAGGTCTCTCTCTTTTAGTTGGTTTTAAGACACTTCAGATGTCTGTACTAACAAATCTGTGTTTCGCCGTGTGAGCTCTGTGGTGAAGGGTCAAAGGAAAGATAATTTTTAAAGGGCTGCTGCATGCTCACTTCAGAGAGGAAAAACGCATCATTTCATGGGAACATTTTTAATGATGAGATGTGGCACTTGCAATATATTCATGTGTCTTGTTCAAGATGATTCATGATGTGCTACTTTATCATGTAGGCATTTAGCTGATGCTCTTCTTCACTGAGATTTACAGTCAGTAGAATAAGCTTGAATTCCAAAACCACAAAAACAACAAAAATATGTAGTGCAATGATCTGAGCGACAGTCCTGTACATTGTTTTCATGGCAATGCAATAATGATTTTATGGTGGCTCATAAGGATAAAACAAGAGTACATACAAGAGTGAAAAACAAATGCTAAAGGACTGGTTTACCCATGTTACAGGAAAAAAATCATACTAATGGTATCTACCCTTGCAAATAGTTTTGGTTTTATGTACACAAGTTTTGAGATGAAGGTAGTGGTAGGAGATTTTTCCCAACTGTAGCAGCTATCACTTTTAATATGTGTTTTGGGTGATATTGGATTTCACTTTTGTATCCATATAATAACATTTCTTGATTTGTCAGATATCAGTTCAGTGGAACAGACCAATGGGTTATTTTCAGTAAAAAAAAATTTTCTCATTGGTTTTCTAGAAAATATTTGGATATTACGATTCAAAATTACATATTGCCTAGCGAATCCTTGTTGCCTCCTTGAGCAATATACTGAACCCCAAATTGCT
>NW_023339984.1:3572541-3574395 GCF_004916995.1 Morone saxatilis | reverse complement strand
TTCTGTTCGATGGACTTTGCCATCACTGAGTGAATGTGTGTGAATGTGTGTGAAAGGGTGAATGTGGCTATACAAGTACAGGTCCATTTACCATTTACCAAATGAAATTTCATTTGTTGGACTTCACAAATTAACAATTAAACAAACAATTAAATTAAATTTTAATTTAAAATTGAATATGTACATTTCAGCACTTGTTGACTTTTAGAAACACTATGCAGTTGTAATACTTTGTGTAAAACTCTGTGTAAAAATTCAGCCATGACTTCAAATTCAGGTGTGTGTTTTTCAGAATAGCTTTCTAATAGCTGGAAATTTCTAAAAACACTTTTTAAATGGAAAAACCTGGACCCAAAACAATCTGCATAGCTAGATACCAACATGAATACGGGACATGTGCTCCAAATCCAGAAATACTAAACACTGTGACGGTACTGTCACTGACTGCAGGCAGAGCGCATACAGACATACCCACCCACCCACACACACACACACACACACATATGCCATTCATTTCCCTCAACTCCTTTTTGCTCTCATTTAGTTGTTAATAAACCTTGCCATTTTCTCACCGTTTTAGTAGCACGACCAAGGGTGCACACTTGGGAGTTCTACGTTTATTTATCCATACATTAATATGTAACTTACCATTAGCGAGAGCGCTGCAGAGTTGTGCTGCTGTTTCAGGAGTTTGGTTGGCCAAACAGGGGCGTAACACAGCGGGCGGTTATATGCGTTAATCTCGCAGGGTTTTCGTTTTTTACGTTTTGTTTGTAATATTAATTCTTGCCATAAATACTTGTTTGGGTTAAAGAGGAATAGGGGAGAAATTTTAAATACATTGTGTTTAAACTATATCTTGTGTTTAGACGCTGGAAACAGTTAATAATACTGATAATAAGAAAAAGGTATTAATTGTTGTTAATGGATGGAAATATTGAGCCCAGTGGGAGAGGCTACGGATTTAAAAGGGCTGCCTTTGCCCTAGTGAAGTAATACAAAGGTGAAAAGCACTAACATTAAGAGGAATGTAATGAAGTACCAGGAACATTTGTCTACAAAGTACATTAATTTTAATATTGCTGACCTTCCAAGGAGAGATATTTCACCATGTAGCAGTTACTAATGTAGTTTGTTGATTTTAGGCATGTACTAATCGTAAATTGATAGTTTGTTGCAATATTTGTCTGAAATTCATGAATCCATTCATCAGTATGGCTGCCACTAAGAGCAGCAGCTCATAAGCAGAAAAAAGTTTTTTTGTAAAAAGACAACATAACAGCCTGTTTGCATGTGGGTAGAAAAAAAGCACTTGGGTGTGAATCACCAAAACAATGGCTAATGGGCTTCTCTCGAACAATTTATAAATAAATGTGTCATGTTAATGTCATGGACACCAGATAATTATTCAGAATTGCAGGACAAGCGAAAGTTACTCGTCCTATAAAGAGAGCTAAAGAAAGGCCATTTAAAAGAGAAAACATGTTATTATGTAAATATTGGTAGTTCAAATATTGTAATATCCTATTGTGCATTTTTTTTAAAAAGATTTCTGGATTATAGCTAACATTTTGTCACGATATTCAATGTAATTTCAATAACAAAACAAAGACAAATATTGACACTTTTACTTACTAGAGTAACGTCAGTCAAAATGGGATTAGAGACTTACAGACCAAATATAATGCGCTTGGTATGAAATTAACTCCAATTGGCAACTGGCAGACTGTGATCCCCAAATATGTTGAAAAGTCTCTGAACAGCATTTAGACACTAAAGATGATAATGATTTTTTTTTTTACCCACCACCACCCCCCCATTGGAGGACACTTTTTCTTTTTCTTTTTTTCTTCT
>NW_023339984.1:3571255-3572441 GCF_004916995.1 Morone saxatilis | reverse complement strand
ACACAGTAAGTATGCATTTTCACAGAGCAAAAGTGTCTGAAGCAGCATTTTACATGAAGTAGGTTTAATCACTGTTTAGTTTGCTAAGTTTAGTCTCCTTTTTGACAAAGTCATTTTGACTAATGAATGTTATAAGAGGAATAGAGCAGCGTAAACGTGCTGTTGGTAGAGCCGAGAAAAAGAGAGCGTAAGCGAGCGTGCGAGTGCGGCGGTGGATCGGCAGCAAAGCAGCGTAAGTATCCAAGGTCTGAGCAGTTAAATGTACAGTGTGTGAGTTACAGTTTGTCGGTGAATAAAGTTTAATAAAGCCAAAATTGGTGGCTATGTTGCAATACTCTGTCTTTCTCTGAGATTTGACAACCTCAAAAATAATCAATTTTATCGGCAAATTATAAATGCCCGAATAACCGATAGTTTTGGAAAAGGTGGGGGTGGGGGGGGATGCCTTAATATCGGCCCGATAATACGGCCCTGCCGATAAAATGGGTCGGGCTTCTAGACTGAAACAACTGCTCGGTTTTCAAAACAAATGTAAACAAGCATTTTCAGACTTAATCTGTTCCTCAGTGTGGCCCCTGTGAAAGTGGTTTCTGACAAGAAAATTGCTAATAGTAAAGGGTAATTAGACCTGGTCAACAACTAAATTCCTGAACTCAGTCATGTGGGTTTGTGTGTGTTTTCTCAAGGTGTGTCGTGAGGGAAGAGTAGTGGTGGATTTTTGAAGTGTGTGAAGCAAGTGTCTGTGGGAGATAACAATGTGTGTGTGGTATAAATGTGAGAAAGTCAGATGAAGGCGAATTGTGTTTGCGTCTGTGTGTGTGTGTGGCTGTGTGTTGTGTGTGTGTGTGTGTGTGGTGTGGGTGTGTGTGTGTGTGTGTTGTGTGTGGTGGGCAGTTCAGCTCTGTGGCTTCAGAGTTAGTGAGGACAAAATAGGACAAACATCTGTCACCCTGAAACAAAAGCGCCATCATCTAGTCTCTTCACTGCTTTTCTTTTCACTGAGTCTGTTTATGTTTTATCCCCTCGCATCACCTCTCAAACCAATTTCCTCTTTATTTCTCCACTACTAAAAATAAAATTACCGCACACTACACAAAAATACCTGATAAATATCTGAAAAAAAAAAAAAAAAAAGCAGTAACAATGGGTAATTTATTTTGAATAACGTTTGGCTTGTTTATTTTTA
>NW_023339984.1:3567758-3571230 GCF_004916995.1 Morone saxatilis | reverse complement strand
TTCTCTGTAATTTTCACACATCCCGCGGGCTGGAATGAACCCTCTGCGGGCGGAAGTTTGCCGATACCGAAAGGTTGGAAAATGCCTAATATCGGCCGATAATATCGGCCCGCCGATAAAACGGTCGGGCTCTACTTTAAATACATATATCTAATAAAATACATGGAATTCCAATTATTTTTTGTTATGGCATCGGGAAAAAAATGCCGTCTTACCTTGTGAGTCTTAAGATTTGTTTGCTACCGCTGTACTTAATTACTATCCAACAGATATTACAAATGGCTAGACTTTTGTCCAACTTTACTTCCTTATTATAGAATCCAAATGTCTTCCAAACCTTAGGTTTGAGACTTGATGATACATTGTAAGTTGTGTCAGACATGTTCGTTTGCAAGCCACGCTGTGCCAACGTTACCCTCGACGCTCTTGTCAAGAGACCCTCGCTTTGACCATTTACCTTTCACAAGAGTGGAGACGCAGTTAGCAGCAAAGCTTCAGTCAACCGATTCATAACTTTAGAATTGGTCCATCGATATAGGGGGCGGCGTACCGATGTAGTTGGATCTGTAACGTTAAAACCGATATCCAACTTATATCGGTAAATCTTTAAACCCCTAGTGACCACACTTTATTATTATTATTATTTCTGAGACATGGATGACAATGACTAATTTTATGGTGTACAACATTATATTTTGATTTACAAAGTGGGAATAACATCTAGTTTTTACAAAGAAAAAAAATATAGAAATATAACGTCAAGTACAACAACAACTTTATTAACAGTTGGACAAGATGCTGAGAGGGAGTATAGTGATCAGAGCCATTTTTGGTTTTCTCTTTACTGATAGCTGCTGTATGCTCTTGGATACAAGACTTTGGAAGTGGCAGGCTTTGATGTACACATTAGAGCATACAAGGAGAGGAAGGAGTTAGACACAAAGAAGTTGCTTTCCAGTCTGTCTGAATCAGAGATGGAAATGAAAAAGAGCCAGACTTCAACCACGTGATCTTAACCACATTGTGTTGCATAAATCTTATCAAAAGATTGCCTGGCTCCAGACCTTTGAATCCACCCACTCCATCGAGTTGACCAATTCTGGTCTGGCATCATGACATGGGGTTTCTCAGTTGAAAAAGTGAAAAAGCCACAGTTGCACAGGCAGGACTAATGCTGTTGTCAGGGTGCTGTCACAGATTTTCTTCTTCATTTTTTGTCTTCTTAGTATTGTACACCGATATCGTACTTTGTTTTTACTTTGCTCTGCTTCACTCTTAAAAGTATGTTGGCATGGCAATGCATCAGTTTCAACTTAAAATGACGTTACATTCAGGCAGATACATTGGTCTCTAGTGACTGTTTAGGGAGATACGAATCCTCCTCGCCCATAAAAATGGTTAGCGCGGAGGCAGACAGAACATGGAAATGAAGTGTGACTAGTTGACAATTCTGTTTGATATCCAGCAACTCAAAATATGTACATTCAACAACCACCAATCCATCCAGCCTGGAGTGCAGTTTAGACAAATGATTGAAATAGAAGCCATTGGACACAAAGGTCTAATAATCTACAAAAATATGGTCTGTTTTGAAATTTGTACTGCTGAATTTCAGCCTAAAGTGGAATCAGTGAAATCTGAAAATTGGATCTGACAGCTAAGGTTTTGTAATTTCAGAAGGTTGTGCCATCTAATTTCCCTCAAGGATAGTTGTTTTCTTTTATCCCACAGCTCTCTTTGTAGAGTCTGTATCTCCTGTTGCCTTGATTTAACTCTCTCAACACCTTTCATCCATGTCTGGCTGGCACTGACATGTTTTAGCATTTTTGCTCATTTAGGCTAATATTGTTCAGGTGAAGTGGGAATTTTGTTCAGGCAGGATGAGGGTTGAAGGTGAACACATGATGATTTTTTAAAATTGTCTCCTGATATCATAGACAAAATTTAATAGATCTTAGCTCACAAATAATACACTGAATAATCACAGAGAAGAAAACCTATACTGCCTCAAACATTAATGTGCCTAATGTATGTGTGTAGTTGTACCTTCCATGCTATAATCATAGATACTGTTCATATTCGCTTGCATTTTGTAGTAGTTATGGGCAGGCCTTTTTCCATTACGGTTTCTAATTAAAGCAGCTATGTGCCTCTGTGGGCCATTGTTTTTATAATTGATGCTGACCCTGGCTTTGTTCCCTTCTGACCCCCCGAACGGCAACGCAGGGCAAGGCAGCCATGAGCTCTCAAGTCAGGGTAATTAGAGGTTAAATTAATTTGTGAAAATGACTGCTGTGATATTAACACATTCATTTACACAACAAAATAGGAACAGTCTTTCAGGTTGACATGAAGCGGGATTGCACTTGACTTTAAAGTTATTTTTCATGTGGCTTGTATTTTTTTTTTTAAATGGCCCTTAAATTGCTGCAGTAAGCAGTCACTTCATTAGAGAATCGTGAGATGAATGCTTTTCTTATGAATAGTCTCTTTCTCATGAGGCTCATTCCTCAAGCCTAAAATGAGCATATATTGAATTTATTGATCTGTGTCCTTTCCACTGTATCAATTTATAACATATCTAGACAGTGAATTTAATTACTTTGGTGATGATTTTTGAAGGTCAGATGCTGGTGATTTCCACTGTGATTGAGATTGTTTTAGTTAATGAGTAACTTTACCCAAGGCAGAAATGTAAGTGTTTTTTAAGCTTGTTTCACCTAGCTTCGCTGATGAGTGTCTGAAATGTGCTCTGTTGTACCTGTAACCACTCCCAAAAGTGATGTTACAGCCATGTTTTTCATTTATCCATTTCAAGAAATACTGTTCTGATTAATAGATTGGTCTATCTAGGCTGTATTACCTAGGGCTGGGTATCACCAGGTACCTCATGATACGATACTATCACGATATTTTGCCCACGATAACGATAATATCACGATACTGCGATACTGCGATTCTGCGATAATCGATATATTGTTAGAAGTTTCATCCACGATACATCATGATTCCTAAAGAAATTTTGAGTGTGCCTGACTCTGGCCCGTGACTCTGGCCCATACATTATTGACACTGCCGAGTAGTTTACAGTATATGACCTCTACCATTGCTTAGGTTAGTGTCCCATCATTGTGGTTATTACTTATTTAGTTACTCTTAGGCAATTTGAATTAAAACCATGATGCTTCCTGAATAATCCCAGGACAATATTAATGCCAAGCTCCATTTTAAGAAATACCATATAGTTAAAATTATTTTGCGGTTTACATAAAGCGACATAACTGGTAAGAACCCACAAGAAAAAAAACCTCATAGTCTCAACAGTCGTCGTTGTCCAGATTCCGGCATCAATATACGATGACATAGGAATACAAGGCGGGGTTTTGCCGACTTCTGTTGCATCAACTCGTGTACCGCCTCACTATGGTCGAAAGGTGCCGGAGAAGAAACACACACAATCTGATACACATAC
>NW_023339984.1:3563540-3567658 GCF_004916995.1 Morone saxatilis | reverse complement strand
ATGCCGATACACGTAAAAAACACAAAAATTGGCCGATAAAATCGGCCGGCCGATGTATCGGTCGTTCACTAATTTAACTGCTTGTATTTCATTTGCACTCAATACATTTGTGGTCCAAAGTATATTTTTACATTTTGTAAAAACTGTCTGTTCCCGAACTCTCAACTCTGTATCCTCTATAACTCCTTACTATGCAACCTGTGTAGACAGTGTGTAATAACCAGCAGTAATAGTATGTAATGGTATTAATTTCTGTAATTTACATTTGGTAAATATTTGTCTTCATTGGATAATGTATATGTTTAGGTGTAAAATTAATATTTATAATACTACATTATATGAAATGGGAATGATATCTGGCAGTGTCACAGAAAATTGGATGTTATTTGTCCACATTTACTGCCTGTTCTCTGGCAGTGGAATAAACACTATATCACCATTTATGAGGGAAAAAGGTTGATGCAGCAGCCCTTTTCCACTTGGCAGCGCCATATAGAGAAGTGTTCAAAAACAGCTGCTTGGTTCATTATTGCTCACTACTCTCCAATTCACTTTCATCATCACTTTTTACTATATATGTTGGAATTAAGCAGAAACCTAGGTCCCTGAGGAGCCCTGCATGTCGGGGAGGCAGCCCCCCCACCCCTTAAAGAAAGACGCTCTGACCTCAGGCAAGCCGCTACTTTAACTGCAGAGGGAGAGGGAGAGGGAGAGAGAGAGAGAGAGAGAGAGATGCGTTCAGGGAGTCAAGGCTTCAAACACACACTGTCCTTTTTATAGCCTGTGGAGATGTTTTAACATAGTCTGCCATGACCAGATGCTATTTTCTCCGACAGGCGAATCTTGGTTTATCAGCTGTTGTAATTCACAAACGATAAGGGCTCAACACCCCTCTTAACACCACAACACCCATGAACTTGGCATTTTATATGCTGCAGCTCTACATCATTTTCAGCTTATGCCTTTAACATTGTTTTTATATTAAATTACATTCCGGTAGAAAGGTGAGCTCAAATGTGATGTTGAAATAACTTTACCTTTTCTTGTCTCAAGCTGTGAGACAGGAACCCCTTCACGCCCATGAAGATGACATTTTGTACTACAACCCTACACTGAGATGATTATCATCTGAATATGCTTGAACATTTATTTTATGAAATTACATTCTATGTAGTGAAACAGGTAGGGAGGGGGCTACAGCCATAACTCCTGTAAATAAGCTATCACTAGCACAATATCCCTCCCTCATAATACCCTTTTTTTTAACAGATGTACAGTTGTGTTGTAGGGCTACGGCTGTGTTCTAGGACTAGGATATTCCTTGTTGACTAGCAGTCTAAGACTCTTCTCAGTTTAGTTTATTCCAGTATAAGGGGCAGCCCTGTTGTATTATGCATAAATATTTGTCTCCCATTATACTCAAGTTTTTACCATTGAAAAAGATAAATAAAGAGTAGAATATTGGTAGTTGTCATTTCATTCCATTGTTGTCATTGCCATTGCCAAGCCGTCTGTTGTAACATAATATTCCTTTGGGCAATAAAGAATTCCAGCAGATTTTCTAACAGGTCTACCCTGATGGCATGAAATGCAGAATGCAGGAACGGTCTAAATGATACTAATGTTAATGCCGTGTGGACGTTAGGATATGCTATACATAGTACATTAAATGTCCCAGAATGTGAGTTGGGCAAGGCAGGACATTGAATTTTAGTGGTAATAGTCGGGGTAGGGCGGTGGCAGAACGGGGCTGGGGCAAAGAGCAGAGGACATCAAGGAGAGTCATACATCATGGTGATAATTGCGCTATCTCCCCACTGGCAACCACAGAGGGACGAGGTGGAGCGAGTTAGGCAGGGCGAAGACTCACTGCCTGATAATTGAACTCTCAATTAACTTGTCCTGTATACATAAATAAGTATAGTGCTAATGAGAGGGCTGTACCCTGTAAGGCCGCCTGAAGAGGTTCTATAGATAACCTTATAAGCACTACGTCTGACAGAATCACAAGCCATGTCTTTTTGCCTTCACCAACCAACTACACTGATAAAGTTTAATGAAGCCCTTCATGCTTCAAGTCTTCATTGGATCTGATTGGTGAGATTTTGTTGTTGTTTATCAAAGCTGCCGCGTTACAGCTCTTCTGCTGCAGCTGCTATGTGCTGTTGGGACTTGGTGTTTGTAGTAGCTGTCGTTATCTTTCTATCATTATGGCTCCTTTTTCCTTTCTTCCTTTAGCTGCCCAATAAGCAATTCCCTTAATTTCAGTTTGTGTTGGTTGGGATAACCTACAGGCACAGATGGGAAGACTACGGAAATATTTTACTAAAGTGTGTTGTTAGAAGTTTCAGTGGTACAATTTTTTTCCCTCAAGTCACAGCAGTAGTACAAGTAATAACAGACTTAATTAGAGTGTACTTATCCAAAGAGAGTTATTCAGTACATAGTAAATATATGAGAATTAATAAGAGCAAAATGCCAGCCATAGATTTTTACACAATAATATTTTTTAAAGGCTAAGAAAACAATGCAGAAAATTGCTCAAGGAAAATTACTGATAAAACATCCAATACTCGGGAAGTAAATCCCATGCAATGTAAACACTAAATTAAAATCTGTAACTAATGATATTGTAAATAACAAATAATAAGTAAAGTAGTAGTTAAATTTAAAGTTAGCAGGAAAATAATTTCTCTAAGAAATCCTACTCAACACTACTTATAGTTGTTTGATAACTGACTTTTTTTCAGAGGGGATACCCGACCCCTTGATATAAGGACTGAACTAAATTGAGTTTGCCAGTAAAAGAACAAATTCAGCCAGTGGAAAACCCCTTTGTCAATCTTCGTATCTAACACTAACACATTAAATAAATATCTATACCTGCTTTCTTTATCTCCTCGTCTTCTGACTGATCTACTTTTTCTACCCATTGCCTTTTCTCCCCCCCCCTCTCCCCTTTCTATTCTTGACTATGTAGTCATGTTTTTTTTCCTGGCTGAGCAATTCCAAATTCAAACGACACATGCTCCTGGGCCTCCATTCTCATGTTGATAGATTCCCAGCTTATTTGAACAGACAGCAATGCAAAAATCCACTATTTGGGCATGGTTGCCCAATATTCCACAGTTCCTCATACCTTGATCAAAGATGTTGTGTTACATCTCATTCTCTCTTGCCATGTTGTCTTCTTACGTCTTGCTCTTGTGATTTTTCTTACCTCTGTGCTTTTGCTCTTTGAAAAGGGAGGAAAACCATATTAATATACACTACAAATAACAGATTCCGTTCCAGTCTTCTTCATAACCTGATTTTTGTAAAAATCTAACAGAAAAAAAGTAATCTGGTAACAACTGCTGCAGATGCGAGACTTCCTTAAATCCCTAATCCCCTAATTTCTGCCCTTTTTATTTTTTTTTATTTTTATTTTTTTAACACAGAATGAATAATTTCATGCAGATTGCTTCTCCTTACGGTAGCAAAAAGCAAGCATTAATGGATAAGTGTGAGGTTAAGTTGCTTCACTCAAAGCAGCCAGTGTGTGTTAAGCACGTGCAAAACATACTTGTTTTGACTTGTATATGCAATGGGGTGATAGTGTAGGATGTAGGTGGCCTACGGATCAGCACGCTCAGGTGAGCCTGGCGCCAATCAGCGAAAGGCATCCAGGGAGGGTCAAATGGTGATCGTCGTCCAGTCACCCACCTTCTCAACCCTTTTTTTTCAGGATGAGTCATTCACTGGCCTTCTGGACGGTGACTCGGTTGTCTACATGCGACATACACAGCCTTGCACTCTCTACCTTCTGCGTCGACTCTACACAAGTGGAAAAGTGAAACCCACGAGCGGCCCCTCCGGTGCACCACATCTGCCATCACCTGTCACGACTATCTATCCCCACATAGCGTGGTCTGGACTTGGTACGGAGAAACCAGTACCCACTCTGTTCAGTTAACCTTCTTAAAGCTTTGTAATAGTATTATTTCCTTATTGCATTAAATAAGTGCTTAGTGTGTTGAGGTTCCACAGGCCATGTGTCAATGCAGCGTCACAATGTAATACAACTATAATATATGGCATTTACAGATGAGACTTTTTTTTTGTGCAATTTTTGCACA
>NW_023339984.1:3550423-3563521 GCF_004916995.1 Morone saxatilis | reverse complement strand
TTTTTTTTTTTTTTCTTTTCAAATGATCGGTGAGAAATACACCATCTCCTTACAATACTGCATTACTTTAGACTGCTGCAGTACATTAGACAGCTTTTCTAATGCAACAACAAAGCAAATCAATGAAGGATTCTCTGATGGCTTGTTTTTACACTGTGTTGGCTATGCATGATCAGTATCCTAATGTACTCACATCAATGGCCTTAGATTTCATATACATAGATTTTTGAGTGTCCAGAGCAAAGCTTTATGCAATTAGGCTCGATTTTTTTAGATTTTAAACCTTCAAGGTCTCCTGACTATTTGTGTGTGGTGTTAATTAACAGACAGGCGGCTCTCCAGAGGTCACCAGAAAAGGGGGTATTATCAGCTGCAGTCAGACATGTTCTATTTCAATGTTGGCTCCTGCATCTTGCCATTTGTGAGCTGACCTCTGTAGACAAATGTTTGCTCATGCAACTTTGTAATCAATTCAAGTTTTTTTTTTTTTTGGAACTAGGTTATACTCAGTCTGTTTTCAGTGTTTCTTCTATGATTGGAATGAATAGACATTTTAAATCCATTTTGCTAAATTATGTAATGCAATTATTACAGGAATTATTGTGTCTTGGTAAAAGATAAAGCCATGAATGTTAGGATGTTAGGCTAACAGTATCTAGCATTGTTAATTGTTTGTGTCTTTTTTGCAGTTCAAACTCAGCAAATAAAGAAATACATAACAAAGAAATAATTTTATTAGGGCTATTTGTAATTAAAGTGAAATAAAGCATCTGTATTTATATTTTGCACTGAAAAGGGCATGGGAATCCAAAGCTGCAATGTTACTGAGTGGAGGACAAAAAGGGACATATTCACAAGGGAGGTGCTTATGCTTGGCAAAAAAATGTGATCAAATTTGCTGCATGATTGCACATAAAAACGATGCACTACAGTAGGTTACCTTAACTATTCTTTTAATGCCTCAGTCAGATGTAGTGTTATGTTTAACTCTGATAATGTTCTATATTTCTCACACCTCTCATAGAACACTTTGTAATTATGAAAGAACACAAATCAAAGCAATCAATTTCTATCCCATATCCAATTTTCCAGTGGATATTGTATGCTTTATATCGGCAGTATCAAATTAAAAATTAAAAATCAAATTAAATTAAAAAAAATTATTTTATTGTTTACTATGTGTGACTGGTACTTCTCCAGCATCTTATATTCTAGTTCTTGCTTACACTCTGTGTAAGATGAATGCTTTCACTTTATATTAAAAACCTACTTTTGATCTGTGTGAGTGTCTGGTTGTTGTTGTTGTTGTTGCCTTGTCTCTTTTGTTTAATCTCACTTAATGATTCAGTGTGTATAATATGCATAACTATGTTTTATGTAAAATTTGAATGGTTATGTTTTTGTTACCTTAGCTATGTTGAACCGCCATGTTTCTACAGGAGCCCAGAATGGACAAACAAAAAACGCTCTAGTGCTATCCATGTTTTTGTTGCGTTTCTTGGCCACCGTAATTTCTTCATCGAACTTTGAAGAGGAGTATGAAGCGAGGGAGTTGCAATCTGCAACTACACTGCACAGTGGTCATTTTAAAGATAGATTTAAAAGGCTTTAAGAGCTAGTTGGTAACCAGTTTTGTGACAATAGTTATCAAGTTTTACCAGTGAAATCAAATGACTGAAGTCGGTAAGAGTTAAGTATGTAAGTTATCTAACACACATAAACATGGTTTCCATGACATATATGGTCCATTGTTTGTATTTTTTTCCTGCTGTGTTTTTTGAAGGCTACTACACTGTAAACCTCAAGGAAACAAACCTAAGCATTGTTTATTGCACCTTCATGTGCACAGATTTAGAAAGAAAATAAGAAGTGGGAGAGAAAGATAGTAAAGCATTGAACAGCCTCTTCTAGCTTCACACTGTCAATCTCAGTCAACCAGTTTGCTCTATAACCCCAAGCTGCTAGTGAAATTGATGACTGACTGTATTGTGACTGATTAGAGATCCTTCTGACTCTATGCATCAGGTGACCCCCTGTGGCCCTCCCCTGGACAACTTGTTTGTGCATTTGAGTCATTAACAAGATACATGGCGAGGCAGGGAAGAAAGGTTGGGGGAAACAAACAGCAGGGTGTTTTTGGACCACTGGGATGCTCAGAAGACATTGCTGTGAACACAGACTGTGGGAAAACCCTTGCCATTCCGCAATATATCCCCTTTTTGGGATTCCACTTCAATCAAACACCTGCCAGCTGAGCTTCAAAAGAGGACTGTAATCCCCCTCCTTTTGCCAGCCAAAGACCCTTGCTACTGTAATATGCCAATATTGATATATAGAGTAGAGTAGGTTCTGACTGAGTGTGTGACTTGAGCCACTGTCGATACAGGTGCAAAACACCCTGCACTAAACGGAAGCATGTAAAGGAGAGACCTTGATCACAACATGTGGGACTGAAATCGGCCTTTGGAGACTACCTAAAGGAGCTAAGGTGCCATCACTGCTGATATCTGCACAAACAGGGCGGCATTCATTATTACTTTATAGATCTCTTGTGAACCAGGCTTGTTCTATGACATTTATTTATATATTTAGCCTCCCAAACAGACGGGACCACCTATGGAGTTAATACAGCGCCGGCGACACCAAATTACTAGGAAATGAGGTCTGATTGCTGATGTGCCTGCTGCTGTAATGCCGTCACTCAAGTTGCAAGCTGTTTGTGCTTGTGGCTCATCAGAGCTCTCCCGCCTCACTGCTGAGTGAGACTTGACAACATCGAGGATAAAACTTCTGCTTTATTTATTTATTTTTGCGGTACTTCCAATTTGCTTGAGCGTTTTTTAATGAAATAACTAGGCTGTGGTAATCTGGCGCAATCTGTCGGGTTCTGCCAGAGCGTTGAGAAGAAAGTGAGAGATTTGGAGAAAAAATTGCAACATGATTCCCTTCCTGTCCTCACTGACTAAGCTATGATTTAACTGTGCTGGGTATTAACCTGGTGAATCAGCCTAATTTCCCTACCAGCCTAGTACCATGCTATACAGCAAAGAGGGCAGTGACTGATAGAGATCATAGCAATCAAAACACAAAGGGCCAAGAGACAAGCAAATGGTGCCAGTAACTCACAGATTGGAAGCTTATCAATCATACAGCGAGAATGGGACATAAAGGGGAGGTTCAGATGGAGAATCAGTCAGCAAGAATGACATTATAGAACACAAAGAGAGCGCAAGGATGTAAAGAGTACTTTGGCTTATTGGTGGACAAAAAGACGCTACATGACATAGCAATGTGGCAGCGGTAGGGACAAAATCGCCCAACGCTTTAAGAATAGGCTTATGTCTTTGATGGATTGCCCAGGGTGATACTTGTCAGGCAAAATGGAACAGCTTCAGGGGCATACTGTGAGTGCTGGGGGGCAGCACATAGTGATGCCAGCCTGTGGATTGTGTGCCTGCAATAGAATTGCAATCAAGGGACATATGTGGGGAGTGTGGGTCTCAGTTTGTGCAAGGCCTCAGTGGTGAGGCTTTCAGCATGGCTTCTCTGTGTCTCACAGGCAGGTTGACAGATGGTGTGGAAATATCCGCAAAAAAGGAACAACAAAGAAAGGTACAACAGGATTGTCTCTCAATGTGTGTGTGAAGACGTTTCACCTGTTCTCTGCTGTACATCCAGTTCTCCCACTGACATAACTAATGTTTCGCCACACAGGCATTGGACCTTAATGACAGTTTTCAGTTTCATCAGCAACTTTCATCAGCATCAATATCATGATACGATAATGTGATGCAAGAAAACAGACTTTTATTCACATTCTGAAATGATTATTGCAATTATTCAATCTCTCCATGCTTTTGGAGCAGTCATCACAACATAGCGCTGCATTTATTCACAGCCATCCTTTCCAGCGAAAGGACTTAATCACACATTTCCATAAACACACAAACACTGACACACATCCTCTGGCGTCACTGCTCACAAGCCGAGTAGGGAAGGTAAATATTGACTCACAGTCCTCTCATTAAAGGGCTTTTTGACTATCAGAGCCTGAAAAGGACATATAGTACACTAATTGCAAATGGTAGAATGCCAGGGGCAGTGTGTGCTGGTGATAATGGTCACCCTTTATCTTCTCCTCTCTCCCCTGTGTAGGCCTATTGCCAAGGGATAATTTAGACTGTAGGGTAGAATAAGATTAGAGGTCATCCGGGATGTTGGGAATTACACCATTTCACTGTAAACGCAGAAAACATAGTTCATGTGAAAATAGGTTTAATCTTGTTATGCCAGGAGTTCATGCCAAGTGTATACAATGAGCACAACTTTTAGTCCCTGTTTCTCTGCCAGCTGTTTTCTCTGTATTCCACTAAGCCATGCCCTTTTTTTGAATCATCTTTACAGCTCAGAGTTAGAATAAACATAATGCCTCCCCCTAATGCTTGTCATTGAGCCTCGGTTTAATTTAGGTCCACCATAGCAACAAAGTCATACAAAGTCATCAGTATCAATTGTATATTGTGAAATATTGTAAAAATGAAAAGACTTGACTTGTGAATATAGACGCAAGGACAAGAGCAAGTGAGAGTAAAAAGAGATGAGATAAAAGAAATCACAATCCCAAAAAAATTGTTCAGCTGTTCACATGTCTGATCAAGCTTAAAGATGCTATTACTCTATTGTTACTGGAGCTGTTCTCCCTGGTTTAACTCTAGAAGATGCACTGACCTTTTCAACACTTTACCACATCAGGTCTATTACTCGCCCACAGTTCACCTCTCCCTTTTTCGTGTGAGAGGATAATACCAGCTCCCCTTTTTATTGTGATGAAAAGGCAGAGCTGGCTTTAGTGTGATTTCATTTCCTCTGCTCTTGGAGCTTCTATAGACAGAAGTCCTGACAGTCACTTTACCTGAAAGCAATCACCAGGAACGACCGTTGCTTTAGTGTGTGATTGAATACCAATAAATCTGACCCTCTTTATTTCCCCTCGAACAAAGAATAGTGGAGGGATGCCAGCTTGTACGGACAAGAGAGTGGATTATCTTCCCTGGTGGACTTTTAGCTACATGATCCTGCATCGCAATGCAAAGCGCCCGTCAAATATGTAGTAGTAGGGACTGATTGAGGCTGATACTGTAATCCATATATTACTTTGAACATTTATTACCTCAACCATCCAGTATGTCTCTGTTGTACAGTATGACCAAGGATCTTCCGCTCTTTTTTTGACTTTTCATTGCCACTGGAGCAGGTGAGAGTGCTGAGCTCATGGTGACTCAGAAAGTCTGCAGTCAGCCTCCCACTGAAGTTCCTGTCTCATCCATCTATTTTTATTCAGCACTTTTTTTCCATCTTTACCAAGTGTTGATCATGGCTCATGTGTACAATGAGCCAACACAATCACCATCTGCATCATTCGGTCCCCCTGAGTTTCAAAGACTAAACCAAGATGCAAGCATCTCAAAATGGCTTCCTGGGTGATTTTGTAAAGTAAGGGCAGATGGGGGTTAGAAATAATTCCATGTTTTGTTTGTGATGCTAATGACAAAAACGCAATTTTGGCCCTTGAGAGAGGACAGCAGTCTTGAAGTGAGCGGGCAAGATATGGACCAAAAATAAGTATATTTCCATGATACTTCCAAGGCAACGAGACACAATAGTCACTCCCACTTTGCTGGTAATGAATGATCAACCTGCTATTATGCCTTTATCCTCTCCCACTGGGGTGTTAATGTTGTGCTATGACTGTGCTGGATCTTTACTAGTGTGACACATATTCAGAAACTTACACTAAACTGGACAGAGATGAGCTAAAGATGGATCTGTTTAGTCTGCCTGTCTTCATCCAGGTTACAACTGTGATATAGCCTGGTTTTTCGGTGATGTGTGTGCGGTGCTGTGTGTATATGTCGTTGCACCGCACAGGTGGCAGGCAGCAGGGACGGGAGCAGGCCAGTGAGCAGGTTTCCACTGAGGTGGAAATAACACAGTCTGGACTCCTCTGCTGCTCGGAGAGGCCTGGCGTGAAATGCTGCAGGTAGTGCTGACCGCACACTGTTGCTCCCCTTGCGCTGGACAAAATCTGATACAGGTGCATCCATGTGGCTTTGTATATCTAGGCAACACATGCATGTAATTGTTAACATAAATGCAAAAACAAGTAAAAAAGATTCATACACCTATGCTTGAACGACAAACTGCAGTTTGACATGTGTGACCTTTTGTGTGTCTATCTAGATTAGTGCTGTATGGTGAGATCTAACTTTTCACAGTTCAGTATTCAGTTGAGGTCATCATGTGATAGCAAAGAAAATACATGGAATGGAATAAATGGAAATCAGTTGCTGGCTGGAAGGCAGATTGGAAATGAGATTGGTCCAAATTAGCAACGTCTAAGAACAAATACTTTGGTACGATATCAAAATTCTGAGGTCTAAAAAATCAAGTGAGTACAGAACTATTTACCTGGATTATCTAGGTATGTTTTGGATTGAGGCTCAGTTTTAGCAGATACTCGATCTTAAAAAGGAATTGGGGCGGGCGCCCGGTTAGCTCAGTGGGTAGAGCTGGCGACCCATGTACCAATGCTGAGTCCTTGCTGCAGTGGCCCAGGGTTCGAATCAGACCTGCGTCCCTTTGCTGCGTGTCATCCCCTCTTTCCTGTCTGTCTCCAGCTGTCACTATAATAAAGGCACAAAAGCCGGAGGAAAAAAAAAAAAAAAAAACTTGATAGGGACATTTTTACTGTGGTATTGAACTGGTATCGAGAATTTCATTGGTTCTGGTACTGACTAGTAAATTCCTGGTATTGTGACATCACTGTTACAAATATAAGGATTTTCTTCCCCCTTGTAGTCAGACTCGTCTTATATTCAGGCCAATGCAATATGCAGAAAGTGATTTGTAGAAAATGGGCTAATAATGCAGAATCAATGTAGTGGTACTCTCACTGGATAATTAATGTAGAGAAATAATTATGGTACAATTAATTATTGAGGGAACAGAAATTGGACTGCTTTTTAATGTTTGATCTCTGTGTCCAGGAAGCTCCATTGTTTTCACCAGTTGCCACTGACCAAAGCCAGAACACAATGCCCAGCTGAGAGCCCAGCTGCTGTTTCACCCGCATCTTAAATATCCAGGTGTCATTGCCAAAGGCGATCATAAACTCGTAATTGTTCAAGAGTACCAGTTGTGCAGCAGCCTCAGCCTCTGTGATTACACCTAACACTGGTAGCACACAGATGAACAAAGACAGCATAAGTGAGAAAATCAAAAATGCTTACCAGCTGGTAAAAAATTGTAAACTCTTAACACCCTGTGCTTGGGGGGCCTTAGCTGCTGAAACATGTACTATACGCTTGACTCTGTCTGACCTGCATACATGAGTGATCTAGCTTTTTGGAGTGTGAAAGTGGCTATGAGGCGGAGGAGGCGAATAAAGGAGACCAGTCAGCTCCCTTCTGTTCTGTCTCCTCCAAAGCCCTTTCTTTTGTTCTTAGGGTTTTGGCAGCGAGCCTCGAGTCCAGTCAACTTTCCCTGCAGTGATTTGTCTGTGACACATCAGTAGCTCACAGGGCCACTCAACGCTCTCATCTTAGAGAGTTTAGGGAGGATAGAAGTGAGGGGTGAGCATGAGTGCCAACGCTAGGTATCCTGTAAGTCCTGCCTTTGTTCCAAGCTGTCACATGAGAGGAAATTCTCCTCAGCAAATAAGTCAATTTTCCCTAGCAGACATAGAGACAGACACATACCAATGTATATATTTGTATATGGTTGTATATATTGCTTGTTATCTCCGTTATCTCTTTTGTTTACATGAGGCACCATTTCATGCAATTGTGGACATGGCCAAAATAGTGCTGGTTCAAACCTATTCTATAAAGCCTGCGACCTACCTCATATACAATAACATACTATACATTCAAATGAGCAGTGTCTATTTATTTTCTTGTTACCATATCCATGGCAAAGGTCAGAGAGGTTTGTTTTTAGCTGCTTAAATCAAAAACTCTGTGTCCTCTTTGTCTCTACCATACTGAAAATGTGACAATGTGCACACACGTGGTTTAAAATCAAGGAATGTTAAGGAATGTCCACAAATAATTTAAATGTTGAATAGATATGATGGCATGCTATTACTATAAATAGTCTTTTTTCATCTGTATCTGTATTGACATGAATTTGCCTAGTCATGTTGTAAAAATTTTGGGCTCATTTGGATTGACATTGAACTTTCTCCTGCCTCCATCTGCTTGTTGCGGTCTGTTTTGGGTAGACATTCGTCCATTGTGTGTGACATCCCAGCTGTCATTGCACTCTCATTCTGTATGTATTAACAGCAGTGCCTCTTCCTGCTGTGTATCCCATGGAGCCTTCCTATTTGGTGACTCACTGACCCTCTTTTATGATGTACAAATCTGCACACTGTCCCTTTACATAATGCCCATGGCCCATTTCACTTTCACTCTGGTGAACAAGACCGAAACAATTGCTCAGTGCACCCCACACCCCAACTCCTTTCCTCAGTATACCCTCCCTATGGTTCAATGACTGCTGTCTCATTGAGGGATGGAAAAAAGCTGATGTTTCTGTTGCCACATCCACATAAGGAAATGATGAATGTTTCAGTCCAATGGAGAAAAGTGAGGGGCTGGATACAAGGTCAGGTGTTGCTTTGGAACAATAATGCTTGAATCTCAAGACTAGATGTCCCTAATCCCTTGCAAGAGCTGCAGACCCCTTTAAGGTAAAGTAGTGCCACAGGCCAAATCTGATTCCCTCAAAGACAATCAGTCATTTATGCATTGGTGTGGTCAGAGTCAGTCACAGTCTGTCTTACAAACACAATGCGATCCATTTAGAAATCCCATTTGTTTTCCAGTGCTAAACTTTTTAACAAAGCCAGTGTCCAGCTGTCAGATCTGTGAGAGAGAAGGAGGTTGTCCCCAAGTAAAGTCTCTGTTAACCTTATGTACCATGCGGCTGCCGGTGGTATCTTGGCTTTAGGAGAGAGTTTCACAAAATAGTGCCTCTGCAGTCATGATGGGTTGCTGTGTCTTCTGATGATTTTCTGGTGTATGCTGCCGTGGTTTACCTTAGAGAAAACCATGGTTTGAAGTTTGTGCTGTCTGCCTCTGTGATCTTTCTGTCTCTTTGGTTTTCTTGGTCGTTGATGTGAGTCATCCTGTAAACGTGTTTCAGCCTGTGTTCACGCTAAGCATTTTCAGTGGAATTTCTGTGAACTCTGGATCATTTATTCCATTAGTATGGTTCACTGGGGCAGGTTAGAACAATGCCATAAAGCATTTTCTGATATCTTCTAACATGGATGTCACCAAAAGACTGCACTTAGGTGACTGAAAGTGAAAGACTAAGTCCTCTCACAGAGGTAGTGTGGTTCATTAACAGTGACAATTTATTCTGAAAGTACAAGGGTGCTTGATGGTTACAAAACGACAGGTGATGACACATGATATCTCCGAGTTACTCATCCTTGGAAAGCTGAGCAAATCAAATTGAAGAAAGGGCAAACCACAGTCTAGACTGATTTTCATATCCTGCTATTGTTTCATGTGCTCCTAAATAAAGACAACAGACAAGTCCATCATGTTTAACCAAAGTACAATGCAGTAGTCAGATTAATGTTATTCCCATTCCCACCTTTTTTTACTTTTACCTTTATGGCTATATCACTGATTTTACTGGCCTGGCTATGTATGTTTATGCATCTGTAGTTGATCTTGGTTATGAAAGTGTAAATATTGCTTTAGAGAAGTGCTGTACACATACAGTTATTATATCTTGATTCCCTTTGCAACAAACATGAATTATGGAATGCAAAGTGGCACTCAAAGCTGCTTGAGGTAATTTACATCAACATTGAAAAACAATAGACATTGTAATAGCTTTCGAGTTAAGATCTATCTTTTCTCCTCAACATCCATCTTCCCGGCAATATTGGATTTCCAGCTCTCTGAGTTAACCACAGTGGCCCAAAGCAGCCATCGCCCACCTTACCCCCTTATTTTTCTGACATTAAAGGCAATAAGATAATGGAGCTCTTGCTAGAAAAGAGCAGGCTAATAAACCCCAGGGCCATCCACTAGGCCACATAATGATTTTGATAGCAATAATTCAGTGTATGACTGATTCAAAAAGAGGGAAAGGGGATTTGCAAAAGTTCTGTCTGTTGAATGAAGTCTCTGTTCACCCTTACAAATTGTTGTATTTGTAATAAATGAATAAAAATAGCATAATTTTTGCTTTGCTTTTAATACAGATTAATGTATAGATTATACAAGTCCTACAGTATTCAGCTATTCAAAAATGGGAGAGTGAGTCAGATAGTGTTTGCCACTCTTTATTACCCACCAGTAATAAAAAGAAATATTGTGCCCATCATAGCAGAAACATGGTAGATATCGTATTAATTTTGCTTACAGTGACAGTGCACACAATGTGTTGAACAGGGCCTTCTTAATGTTGCTTTTGATGTCGAATCATTTAATGTTTAATACCTTAATGTAGTAGAACAAAGTATAGACATTATTTCCAAAATCACTGTGATACTGTACCCCTGTGCTATGCAAATTAAAGTCAGACCGAAGCACTCTATACCAACAGAATAGAATAATGTTCTTTTATCGGGTTTTTAGGCTCTACAAGTTAATAACATTTACATTTACTGCTCTTGAACAACACCTTGCTAGTTCACTTGGACACCTCAAACCAAAATCCATCGGCCTTGCCTGGCAGCCTGTAATGTACACGTTCATTCTGACATTCATCACTTTCTGACTGTTGGGAGCTGAACCGCTGTGGGCTCCCTACCATCAACAGCTATCGCCTCAGAGTGTGGTGGCATTTTTGGAGATCTATGAGGGTGTTTATGAGCAGCTTGAAAAGGGCATTTTGCAGATTTATGGATGACAAGGCTAAATGATCTATGGAAAACAGGGAGGGGGAAAAAGAGTCGTTGATGTTGATTGGAAAGACTGTTTTTGGCAGTGTGTGTTTTTGTGTGTATTTGAGAGGGGTGTGTCCATCCCTCCCAATCCCACAATATCAGGGAAATTCCACAGTGCAATTTGACAAGGACAGGAAGGGGGGGTGAGGGATATAAATGAATAAGTAAAAAGGTCACGTCAAGCCATTTTCATAAAAGCTCATTAACTTTTATTTGCTGCAAAAGATGTCTGTGTAATTAGAATAACAGAGATTGAGCTAATGAAATTACAATAAACAGTGGTGGAGTGGAACCAAAAATAATGCTGGGCTCATACATGTCTAAGACTTAACTGCACATTATTGGCAGGTGACCTTTTCAAGGAGATTGAGGTTTATCCCAGGTGTGTTTTGCCAGGTATCGCTCTAGTTTGTCTGTATGCGTGCATCAATTCATATGTGTATAATCTTTGTGTTCACTGAATGTTTAAGCACACAGGATTTTCTTCTGTGTGTGTGTGTGTGTGTGTGTGATACAGTAACAAAGCAGTTTTCATTGCTGGTCCGACCTTTATTTATTGGCCGTATCATTGTCTACTGTTAGTAGAATAATGAACAGCAAGTTATCGAACTGGCTTTCTCCACACATTGTTCAATAAAATAAGCAATCAGAAGCTCACATTTGTCATTTATTAGAAGGTTTAATAGTAAGGGCGGCTGCACTCATCCCTGGCTCACAGAATTATGCTTTGCCATTTCCCCTGGCTTGGCAGAGTCATGTTAACGAAGGCTAAAAGAATGAAGGTGTCCACTGCAGCCAAAACACAACATGAGCTGATTTCAGTAATTGGCACAATTTCAACCTGAGAAGAAAGAACTAATTAGTGAAATGTGCTTGGTGCAGTGTTCAGGAAAAGCTACACGATCAGACTTCGTGGTGGACGTGATTGGACACCAGAGCTCTGCTCCCATATATTATTGACAGTGGGAAAGTATAGCTTTCACTGCATGTCATTAGCAAGAGCAAGCCATAAATGATGAATGATACCTGATGTTACATTTGTAAGAGGTGAATGAGTAAAGCTCTCTGTAAAACAATGCTCAGTTTAATCACACCACTGGTCTGATTTCTGTCTTTGACCTTCAGAAGGT
The DNA here is from genome assembly GCF_004916995.1 of Morone saxatilis. Taxonomy (NCBI): domain Eukaryota; kingdom Metazoa; phylum Chordata; class Actinopteri; family Moronidae; genus Morone; species Morone saxatilis. The sequence continues at coordinate 3,551,419 of NW_023339984.1, read as the reverse complement.
GAAGTCATCTAGTTGGGGCAGCGATATTTATACATGAAAGCAATGGTTCATATTTTTTTTATTTTTAAGGCAAATTTTTTTTGTAATTGATGAATTAGTGAAAGAAAAGGAGGTTATCATATGGATAAGATTGCAGGAATTTGCTCCAAAGTCGTATCAACACCACCCGTGTGTTGTTCCAACACCTCACCTTTCTAACCTGTGTGATACCTGGCTCGGCTCCATAGATATGAGGGAGATTTGTCAGCCTCCCTGTTTGTTCACTGTGTGTGCTGATAGCCTGGCAGCCTGTTTGTTTGTTTATTCCCTGTCTAGGTCAAAGCAGATGCCCTCGCTCTTCTTCTTTGCCTTTCCACTCTCTCGCCGAGCCTCTGAATCAGAGTCTCTGAACTCATAGACCCTATTGCACTGACCTTTTCAGACAACTATATGTGCTGTAAGGTAACGTCACAACATCCAATTCTCAGATCCAATGCATGTTGTCTAAAGAAGCTGAGGGTTGTCTCTGGTGGTGGGGTGGATTGGCTGTTCTTCTCAAAAGATTTGAAGGAGAACAAATCGCATGGGTTCGCTAAAGCAACTGAATCAAAATGTCGAAACTGGTTTAGTTTTTGTTGTTACATCTGTTGTTATTGTTGCGTTTTTATTGGCACAACATTTGGTACGAACAGTTAGCAAGACATTGTATATACCTTGATCTACTAGTACATTAAGTAAATGTTTTTTCCTCAAATTAAACTACTAACTATTTGAAGAGGTATTATGAAATATTGTATTTCTTTTATTTATGTATTTTTTTGGTCAAAGGTTACAAAGAAACAGATGCAAAGAAGCTGGTGCATCCTCAATTTCAAAGTCTTCACTGGCGGCTGCCATGTCCTTGATACAGCGACTGATGCGAGAGAGGAGGGCGTTGAACAAGCAAAGTCCAAAATAGATGGCGCCGTCTGCTGTTACTAATTAATTTGAATCTTCACATATTCGTATTGCGATTTA
>NW_023339984.1:3540943-3550382 GCF_004916995.1 Morone saxatilis | reverse complement strand
TAAATCGCAATACGAATATGTGAATGTGTGTTACATTCCAAACCATGAGGATTTAAATCCTGCCTGTGAGCAACTCACAAGCTGATTTTCATTTTTTCTTTTGCTGATATTCAGAAATGTTTGATTGACCTGAATCATTTGCAGCCTGAGCAGGATGCATCACCACAAAGTACACAACCTTGACTTGTTGTCAGCAAGAATGGCTACATCACACTCATCTGAAATGTTCCAATGAGCTCAAGTGGTTTTCAGTCTAATGGCTCTATTCACATACATAATGTACCACAAAGGTTGTAAACATAATAACATGTTTGAAATGAAGCTTACTGACAGCAAAGTCTGTTTCAAGAGAAGCACATGTAAGTATAGGCAACTGTAAATTCATGTAATTACTACTAAGACTGTGTTAATCATGTTCAACCCTGTTTATTGTTTATGTTTATAGGTTTAAATAAAAAAATACATGGTTTGAAATGTTAGATTTCATGCCATGTACAGTATTTTTGCATGCAAATAGCTTAGAGTGCAAGTAAAACATTAATGAACATTTTTGTCTTTATTTTTTTTCTTCTGAGTTTATTTATATCTAACAGTTCCTATATACCATATTGATCCTGTATAAATTATTCTCTCCTTTTGGTTACAAACAATATAGTGAATAAGTAATGAGATGGTTTATTAAGGTGATTAGTGTGGCTAGACTGACTCAGTCACACTTCTTGGCTATAATGGCGTCACCCTGTGAATGGAAATCTGTTTTAGCGTGTACAGACTAGATAGTTTCACTTTCTGATCTGTAGCAGCCCTGATCATCTCCATACAAGACAACAGCCTTATTATTACCAGACCGCTTGAGCTCTACAGGAGAACAAGCTCCTGCTACGACATACTTCTCTGAAATAGCTCTATCCATTTTCAGATTCTCCTCTGAAATCTCATGTAGGTAGAGGGATTATGACAGTGTGCAGTGAAACATACTTGTACCCAGCAGACACTCACACCAGCACACATTGAGCTAATGTAGGTCAACACACTGGCATACCCACATGTACTGTACATACTGACACACACTGAGTATTGATTTACTATCGTGCACTTCGAAGGAAGGAAGGAGGTGGAGTGCTCCAGGCTACCAACTGTTTTCCAAAAACTTATTACCTGCAATGTTTACTTTCTGAATGCGTATTTCTACTAAGACAGCAGCATTTTTGGCACAGCAGTGAGTTAGACACACATTGGCACCTGGCAAGACGGTTGACTAGGTGTTGAAACTGTGAAGCAATCGTTTTGACAATGGCATGTCTATTTTTTTTCTTTATTTGAGCAGGTTCAGACTCAGTGAGCTGGTTCTTTGTTCTGCACTCTCTACACTTTTAGATTGTTTTTTTCTCTTTAACTGACAACGACACAGCCTCTTAAAGATGATGGTACTTGAAAGCTGAGCATTTCATTTTCGCACTTTTGCCAACATCTTGGAGGTGAACAACACATAAATACTGGACTTGCAGTACTGTAATGCAGCAGTTGATGTGTCCCCTTACGTTCTATGTATTTGACCTTTCTCTAACAACAGTAGCACATATAGTTTGACACTTAGGATATTTTTGTCTCTAGCTTGAAGGTGGGTTTATCCAAGGTAAGGGCAGTTGATGTTAATTGTAGGTCATTTATATTGGACTCAGATGTGCTTTAAGTGTAATATGAATGGAATATGGTGTGCGCATTGTTATCCTTTATGTAAATTAATTTCCCTTTTTCAGCAGGTAAACAACCCTAGATTTAACAGAGGTATACCTTAATAACCACAGAAAAAAGGGCCCATGATAGTATATCTTCATTATTTCAGTTATTTTTAAATGTTGTCATACCAGGACCTGCATGTTGTAGTACTAAATGGCCCAAAACTCGTATCAGGTAAAAAGGTAATTACTTGAGGTTGCAAGATATTTCATGCAGCAATTTTGCTTTTCTGCTACTTTTTTTCAAAAGTAACAAGAGAACTTTCCAGGAAACCTATGCAACTTTGTGATTTGCAATCCAGTATCTGAGTCTATACTGTATATTCTATTCTATATATACTATACATCTTTGTATATAATTTTGTCTTCAAGAATAGGAAGTAGGATTGTATTCGATGGATAATTGGATGGATGCATGGTGTGAATGAACTGTAAATAAAATAGCATATTATTCAAATGTACATTTTGTAAAATGCAATTTCTAATTATTTTTAATTGTTTTTTCACTTTCAATGGCTTTCAGGTGACATACTGGTATACTGGAGTGCTTTGCACTGTGCTTACTATTTATTAGACATTAAACTACTGAATAGTTATGTAATTTGGTGTCTTATTTCTTTGTTTGCTGTTGTAGAGAACAAAATATTCTCCCAAACCTGAGAGGAAAATGATAGGTGATTCTCGAAAGCATATTGCCGTGCACATAACACCTCATCTTTCAAAGCTGTGGAGAAACAAATCGATTCTCCACCTCACCTGTGTTCATAAGGTTTTGCTCTTTCTGTAGCTTTTGCAAACAAAGAAAAAACATGTTTTTCCCCTTCTGCCTACTTTGTATTTAATTCTTGCACTGTGTACTTTTCTATTTTGGAATCCCTTCGTCCATGTAATCCAGGGGCCTCGAGGCCACACTGGGCAGTTCCAGACAAAGTCACATTAGCTTCTCTTGACCTCACAGCTGTAATCAGCTCTGGGTGGGGGGCGGCGGCGTCACGGTGATGTTTTGCAAAAGTCCAATGCTCAACGTTAATAGCTTTGCAGGCATGAGGCTGAGAGTGAAGAGCAGGGATGTGAATGTTACAACAGCTTACCTGGAGATTACAGCATCAGCAGTTCACTCACAATGCAACCCCACAGGATTTTAGTGTCATTAGCCTACCGTGGCTTCACTGGGCAGTTATCAGAAAGCCAAAGATTGAGCTGTGGCTGTCCATCTAAGCACGCACTTTGGAAGTATCCTAACCGTTTATGCCGCTGTCACGGTAATTGGAACATCTTGTGTTATATTAATTAGGCAGTTGACATTAGATGACATGCTATGATCTTTTATTTTCTTTCTGTTTTGTTGCCTGCAGTGGCACATGGCAGAATCCTGCCCATGGCAGTGCACGGTTCTGAGCATGCTGTATGCCCATAGATTTTGTTACAGTGTCTCCAGGGTGAGGTGTTTCCCTTCATAATGTACATTGTTTAGAAGTCTATTTCGAAATGGATGAGACGGAATGGAAATTGGCAGGCTTCTTTTTCTTTTAGAAATCCCCAACAATACCAGCCATGTTGTAGGACTGGAGAGGCTGGCTAGCTCAATCCTAACTCAATCGAGGATCATCAGCAATTGTCACTAAATCAGCCCCTTTAGTCTTTAGCTTCTCTCTCAATTCATTACAAGTGAATGGGCTTTTATTGGCGTGACCGTTTTAACAGGGACTCGGGGAGTATGTGGAAGCTTGTAAGGCTGGATCGACACAGGCAATTTACGAGGGGATCGACGGGCGACTTGAGGCCAAAACCAGCACAAAACAAACATAGCCAGAGAAAGCGAGAGAGAGATTAAGAGATTTGTCACCCCCCCTCCAACCCCACTGTTCCTCCTTTTTATTATCCCTCCGTTTTTTTGTTCTCAGCTTGTTTGTTTTGCTCACCCCCTCAATCTTGAATGCTGTTGGTCTTCTTCTTTTTCTCTTTTCTGAACAAATTCTAACATATCCTCCATTGAGAGTAATATTTTCTTTTTATAAGATTTGTTTTTTGTTTTTTACTAAGTAGTATGATAGTCCATATACATTTAAAATGCAAAATAAATTTGTTTTCCCTAATTGGGAACACCAAATCCCCAAATTTACTCTTACAGTGTCTTCTTCACAATCATCTGGTTGTTTTTTGATTCAACTGCCTTCTACTGCCCTTCCATAATCTTAAAGATTTCGCCAAGGTGTAGGCGTTTATATCTGCAGGTGGCATTTAAAGTACCAAGACATGTTACACAAGAAGTCTGAGATTTCAGAGCATGAATATGCCTTCATTCTTTGCAGTTAAACAAGAGTTGCATTGGGTCAAATTTCTTTGCTCTTGTCAAAAGCTCTACCAGTGATTCATACCATACACGCTAAGGAATGACACATTTTATTTCTTTTCAAGTCAACCTTGACTTCATTAAAGTCAGTTTTGTATGAAATTCCTTCACAGTCCAGAATGGTGTCTGACATTTAGGGCTGGGAAATAATTAAATCTTTACGTTTATTAATTTTTAAGTGGTTTTGCATCATGGTATTGTTGGATCAGTTTTGTAAAATTCTCCTGTCCCAATCAATGATTCTAAGATGTAATTAGAAAATAAGAAACTACATTGTTACATTGTTGCCTTTTTGTCTTGTCTAATATAAAACAGCAGTGGAACAGGACATCAATTTGTTCATCCATTTGTGATATTCTTATTAGAAAAAAATATTTTGTGATATTGATATTTTAACTAATTTCCCCCTGGGGATCAATACAGTGATTACTTTGGATTACAAGTTACCTTGACTTAGTGCATTCTGAATTTGGTTTTATGTGTACATGCAGAGGATAATAATTATATTAATAGTGACAGCATGGCACTTACTATAGATCATCATAGAAAACAAAACAATATTCCATTTAAGCAGTTACCATGACTTTCAGTTGAGTCTATAATCTGACAAACCATTCCTTTTGCTGTCTCCCTTCAAGACAAATGCAAGGTCACAAGTGGGTGAGATAAGATAACCCATATGCGCTACCACAGTCAAAGAAAAATACATTTTAAAAGATCCACAACTCCCCTCCATTGTACAGTAACTGTCTTGGAATTGCCTGGACAGGAAGATTGGGCCAATTACACACACCACCAGTTCTACCATCAAACAACTAAATGACCCAGGAAAGTTAGTTACATTGCATCAGAAACTTCAGTCATTTTCATAAGTTTGCACAGCTTATTTCATCAAATTGTGTAGATTTCTATTCAGTGCCCCACCCTTGAACAACAGACCTCAGTCTCATCTCATCCTGCTTCTTATTTCACATAAGAGATAAGCCCTCTGCCAAGGTTTCTTACATCTCATATCTCCCCCCCCTCCCTTCCACTCCTCTCCTTTCCCATTATCTCCCCCCTCACTCCCATCTCCCCTGTCTTCCTAGCTTTGCAAAGATAAGATTTGCTCTCCCCAGTGAATTCTTGGTGTCGATACTAATGTGCTATCATCGATGAACTGTCAGACCACCACCTCCCATCCGTTCTTCTCCTGACCTTCCTGCACCAATTATTTTACAAAAAAAATCTTATGACACATGCATGTTCCATAGGACTATTTTGATTTAACGCAGGGTTTAATGCAGAGTGACAAATTAATAAAATATTTCATTTTGCCTTGTTCAATGATACATTGAACTTTTTTTCACCGTGCCTCAAATGATTCATAGAGACTTTTTTATTAATAAAAAAGTAATCTACATAGCTGAATTAAACATGATAGAGATGTATCATTAAATCACAAAAGAGCACATGATGGGAGCGGCAAGCGGCATCAGCCCACTCAGTCAGGGGTCTGGAAAAGAAATGGAGCAGCAAACATGTCACTTAATGTGTGTTGATGTGTCTTTGCTCACAGTTGTTGGGCTCAGGGAGGGATCTGAGTGGCTGCCAGCTAACAGTTACTGACATCAATGAGGTGGATCTACCGTTGCTGATTGAACCTAACTATATGTGTCATTTTGGTGAACCCTGTTATCCAAATCACCTCAGAGCATCATAAGTATACATATTTTTAGCACTGGGAACCCTGGTGGGAAGCTCACCAACCTCGGCACCATTAGTGTTTGTTCTGCTCTGTCTTTAGAGCTACTCATAGAAACGACTTTGCTGTAGGGATAGAGACTTGAGATGCTGAGCCCAGAGGGTGAAATGTCACTGCAATGCTTTGACGTCAAATGAGTAATTTGACTTTTTCTTTACACCGGTCAAATGGACTGAGAGCATGAATGAAACTTCAAAAAGTAAAATCTCCAAAGTGTGGCAGCCACTCTTACAGTTGATGTCTAATCACTGCTGATGGCTCAGAGAGTGGCTTCAAATAGGCAGTGACTTCACAGAGATTATGCTGGCTGGCTCTCTTGAACAGCCAGTGATGTCACCAACTGTCTCAGTTTCCCCTTTTAGACCAGTTTTGCAGTCAATACTTGTGAATTTTGTCAATGCCTGCTTCATTACAAGCCTGTTATAGCTCTCTGTGGAAGCATATGGCCTCTGTTTGACTGGGACTCTCTTCTGTGCTTCATAGCAGTTGCTTGAAGGCTTACAGTTTGATTTGTTACCACAAACAGCTGTTTTCTGGTGTCAGTATGTCAAGAAAGTGGCAAGAATGGTTCATAAGATTTGTTATTATTAATACCTGTGCACTCTACGGCCTTAACATTTTAGGTCATTTCATTGTATAATAAGCACTGTGCACAGTTGGATGTAGATAATTGGTTCAGCATATACAAACTCTACATGTACAGGTGTACATGAACAGCAGAATAAAACACTGACTACTGCAGGGATCATACAGTACCTTTAGTATGAAACGAGAATGAATATAACGTGATGTGGTAGATCAAATGCTGATTTAAAACCACAAAAAAATGCTCTCCAGCAATCCAAACACAACCTTGCATGTTTGTATATTTGTATAATAATCTAACCTTTGTTTTATTCATTGGAAGAAATAATCTGACAGAGGATTTGATAGTGGGGACAAAGAAACATGATCTCTTCATGTCATTTGATGAGTTTGTGATCATAGTCAGAGATTCCAGGAGCAATAGAAGCAAATCTCTTTAGGTCATCTTGAACAGAGATTAGTTGGAATACAAGAACTCATTCCAAATAAAAAAAAGTCAGACATGTCTAAATGTAGAAAAAAAAGTCTATATTCAGGGAAGATAAATGTCACCTTTTAAAACAAACTCTTGAAATTTGTCTGATTTCTGCAGATAATCCTCAGAATAGAGATGACATGATGCCACATTGAGCATAGCTAGAGTGCAATTTAATTGCAGAAAATATTTCGGCTTTCTGAAACACCACCAGTTAATGTCTAATGTTTTTAGCCCATTATAATCAAAAAGCAAGCGCTTACTAGAGCTGCAGCAGCCGCCATACAAGGAGAAGCTCATTGTGCTGTAGAAGAGGCAGAAATACCCCACTGACAGCAGCCTTAATAGACCAGAATGCTAGGCAGCCACAAGACATGTTTTGTTTTGGATGGTGTGGTGCAGTGCTCACTTTTTCTTCACTGGATGAAACTTAATATGCTCAGCTGTTGCTTTTTGTTTCCACCTACAAGTACAACCTGCAGCAATGTCTTGGGGTTGTCAAAAAGCATTTTGGGAAATGTAGGAAATCACTTGATTAATGAAGGATTACACAAGGCAGGTTGTGTACGCTTAAACATTTAATTACAAACTAATTTCTTTTAGTCAGTAATGCAAGTGGAACAATGAATGACATCCCTTTCAAATATATTATAAATTGCAGTTCATCATGTAGGCATCAGTGACTGCAGAGTAAACAGTTCACTCCCCGTCCCTAACAAATCTTGAATGGAAACATGAAAATGCTTCTCCTCTGCCCTTAAATCAATCTGTTCGTTAACTGAGCACTAGTCATTACTTCAGAATTTAATTGCGGTGACGCGTGAATTATATTAATACAAACTTCAATGGAGTTTAAAATCAAGGTTAAATGTAGTGAAAAATGAGCCGAGTTGAAAATCAAATGTCATTAAGTCCGCTAGGCTCGAGAGCCCTAATGGACAGGAAGGCAGCAAGCCAGGCCAACACTTGATTGGTGAAAGATACACTAATTTCCTGGCCACACACACACACACACACGCGCGCACCCATCACACTGAAACACCAATAATGCTGTGTGCATTTGTATTTTTATTGTGTGTTTTGTGTGTGTGCATTTTTGAAATTACCCAACAATCCAAACAGGTTTTCCTGTTGCCTCTCTCAGCCTCAATGGAGGACAGAAGCAACAGCTGCAATTAGCCCTTTGTGGCTAAAACCAGTCTGATTAGACGTCTCGTTAGGCATCGTTAAGGCTTTTACTAACGGGGCGCATAGATAATGAGCCTGCCCACTGAACAACCAAGATACTAATCATAGGATAAAACGCCTACGCATTTAATTGGAGGCAGGAGCACAGAAGAGGAGAAAAGAGACACTTTAACAGAGAGAGAATACAAGGATTGAATGAAGGGGAGAGAAAAGCAAGGAAACACACATACAAGAACACTAAAAAATTTGCTGTGAAATGGCTCTTTTACTTGAGCATTTATAAATAAAAAAAGAGAGTAAATGACAGAAACGTAATTAGAAAAGTCTATACAATTCTTGAGCGGAAGTGTTCAAGGTCACATTCGTCTTATCATGTCTTTTTACACCGCCAGTTTTTATGAATTGAATAAATTCAACATTTTTATCGAAAAGGACCGGCCATAAGGATAAAATAGGACTGTTTTGCGTAGTGCCTGTCTTGAAATAGTGTGTGGTTCACACTCATCGTTGAGGTACAGTAAAGCTAAAGCTAACTAAAGTTGGGGTGAAGAGACAGGAAGATTGGGGGGGGGGGGGGTCATTACAAAGATCATTACAGGTAGCATGTTTAAAAAGATCGCAGCAGTAAACAGGTTAAACGTCATGACTCTTCATCACTTAATTCCCTTCTTTTCCTGGTCTCTCTCAGCAGTGTCCCTACTGATAAATGCACCGTTTTTGTTTCTTTGTTTTTTAAATCGGCAGTGGTGACAGCCTGCAGGAAAACTGTTGTTTACCCTGACTAATACACTGTAATCTCCAGTTAACACATAGGTCATGTAGGTGCTGATGCAGGGTCAACTCCCTCCCTCCACCAACACCCAGCTGCACTCTGGGAATTTCTCACAGCTAATCACATCGCCGGGTCGAAAATTTATGTTTTGCAATCCTCTCCACTCTCCATTCACCAAAACAACTATTTCAAATATACATTAATGGTGTCATTTAGACAGAGGATCTGATCTTAGGGCAGCACTTCAGCTCCGCAGCAGCATATGGACTAATGCAAATGGACATAATAGTTGCAGTGAGTATTAATGCGACACATGCTCTCACCTCTGTCACCCTCACCTTGTGCTATTATTACTAGGGTGACACACACATACCGGAGTAAGGCACGAGCACAACCACACACATGTTCCCCTCACATTAGCATATTTTTCCGATTAAAAACAATGTGAACTTGTAAGCACAGAACAGACATATGCAAATGGCTCGGCAGCAATTTACCCAAACAAAGCTGGCACTACTGTCATGTGAAGTAAAGGGAGCAGGGAGGTGACATGACTGACGGACACGTTAACCAAAGGTCCTGT
>NW_023339984.1:3538520-3540898 GCF_004916995.1 Morone saxatilis | reverse complement strand
GTGTGTGTGTGTGTGTGCGCGCACCGGAACTCAAAATACTTTGTTGTACAGTAAATATATATTTCTATATTTATACTATATGTTAGCATCTGTGTGTGTAGAAGCTTTTATGACATGAGTTTTTGTTTTGGTATGTACAGTCACCATCCAAAACCCTTTGCGCTTCCTTTCCACTTGCCTCTATCTCCCGTCATTTTATTGATTTTTATATATCCTTAAGGGAGTGATTTAGCCCATAAATGTAAAAAAAAAAAGTTAAATAATGTCAGGAAAATGAATAAATGATAAAATAGAGGAAGCTAACAGCAGCTCACAGCAGCACCCAGATATGTGAATGAGATAAGAGCGAGAGAAAGATGGAGAGAGATGGAGAGGCTACAGTTAACTTGGCAGGAAAGGTGAGAACACTGAGAAAGGCTAAACATGAAAAACCGGGAGCTAGAAGGTCAGCCAGCAGCTCAAATGGAAGACATTTACAGCTCTAACAAGACCGTATGTACACACACACACACACAAATATAAGTACATCTGAGCCAATGTCTTTGCTGGAATAACTGCACGAGCGAGCACATCTGGTGCACTTTGAGATTGAGCTCTGGCTCAATGCAGCGATGATAATGACGTGTGTGTGTGTGTGTGTGTGTGTGTCCACTCCAAATGCCACTGTGGTCCTTCACAGGGTTCAGCTCCTCTCATTGTCACTCACAGGAGAACAGAGAAAGACCTCATGATGAAAAAAAAGTGCTTCATCCAAATTGGAACAGTTGCATTTGAAACATAATTTTACTTTGTTGTAATTATTTTTCAGGCAGATGCAGCAAAAAATGAACTATGTATATGTATATGTTCTTATATTTTCAAGGTCATTAAATTGTCAATTAAAATGTGTCTTTCTATTCTGAAATTCAGCCAGGCAGGTTTGTTCCTGTAAATATATTTCTCCTTCACAAGGTCACAATGTATATTTGAAAAACTAAACAAAAACTCTCTCTCATCTCAGTCCTGATCAATATCCCAATATTGCGAATTCACAAAATGATTGCAAGGCTTTTTGCGGCTGCTAAACTTGCACAAATAAGACAAAAAGAAACCGTGTCATTTGCAAAGCACCCGAAAAGGGTGGAATGTAACTGCACTGCCAGGCAAATGGCATTGCTTTTTGCATGGATTTAAATTTGGTAACATGCATACATTTATTGGAAAATTATCCCCTTTCTATGCAAATGAGCCTTATTGCAAAAAAGTCAAATTCACAAACACCAGCGCTAATAGCCACACCCAGTGAAAATTATTTGCGTTTTCAGTTGGTGCGGGGAAAATATCACACAAACTTTATGGGTGTGTATGTGCTGTAACATCATCATGAAATTAGTGCAATATCTTTGGTGAATTGGACCTTGAGACAAGGTAGTTAGTGGTTGCAAGTGATGCATTCATTGTGCTATCAGCGGCCGCAATCCACTCTTTATGATTCCAACCCTCTGCCATAAAGGCATATTAGCAGCTTGAAGATCATTTAGCGTTTTTTGGCATAACCAGAAGCATCTTAAACTCAGGATGAGGACTGGGATTGTGCTTTAGTTGTTTAGCATTGATGCTAAACGCTCGATGCCACAGGCTGCTGGTGTGACTGCGGCGACTGGCCTCGAGCCACTGAGTTAGATCGCTGGCTGCGAAGGCACCCGCCTCCTCTGGAAAGGCCTGGGAGGCATCTTAAAGTACAGTCATTAGGCACCCACTTGTGTAGGTGTTCTTGCAAGAAATCTTGTCAGGCAGATACCTGCTGTCTAATTAGGCAGGCGACACATGCACTTGCTCAAGGGGAAGAAACGACAAGTGCAGTCAGTGGATGTTCAGTGTAGTGAGTAGGTCCACTGCTCAGTGTGTGTGTGAAGGAGTGTGTGTGTGTGTGTCTGTGCTAATAATGACCTGAGGCTCAACCTGCTGTTGAGAACAGTAACTTGTGACTGAATGCCTTTGTTCACCCCGTAACATCTGGCTCTGACCGAAGGCTGTGGCTGTGTGTGTGTGTGTGCGTGTTTGAAATGAATTCAAGCCGAATGGGCCAATTGCTCAAAGAGTGTGTGTGAATGTGTGTGTAGAGGGGGGGTACTGAGGCGAGCACAGCAAGGACTAAGGCGCGAGGAGTTAAACATCGTCGTGGAAACCCTCTGAGGGGAAAAAGGCCTGGAAGCCCCTTCTGTCAGCTGGGCTCTGCAAAGCTTCCCCTCGACTGCCTTCAGTCACACACACACACACTCACACACTCACACAAACACTCAGACACACACACACAAACACTCAGACACACACACTCACACTCACACACTCACTCACACACACACACACACACACACTCACACTCACACACAGTCACA
>NW_023339984.1:3516667-3538420 GCF_004916995.1 Morone saxatilis | reverse complement strand
TCAGTAGGGATGCACAATATGGATTATTTTTCAACCAGTACAATAACCGATAATTACCTGCTTTTCTGCCCCAACTGATAAGATAAGTACTTTCCACCTTTTGTATTTTAAAAATAAGTTTATATCCTGTAGTTTTTACACACCTGATGGTAAGAAAAGGCTCAGATGTAGTGAGCAAAGGTGGATTATTTTTAATATTCATTCTTCTAACCAAATCTAACTGACATCACTATTGATAATGCAACAAAAATAACAGTTTTGACTCTTCAGATGTTTCACTTTTTTCTAGTTAAGTACATAAAAAAAACTACAATACTTGCTCTGCTGATCGCTTTGCATTTGAAATTGAATTTAAAATAAATTATTATGGACAGATAATTTATCGGCTGTAATTTAATTTATAATTTATAATATAAATTTCCCATTATCAGCTGCTAATTCATCCGTCCCAATAATTATTGTGCATCCCTAGTATTCAGTAAAGGTGGTAAATCTGATATCAAAACTATAACAGCTGTATAGATTGAACGTTATGGTACGTTAGTCACATCTGACATCAATAAATATAATTTATTTCTGAATGTCTTTTAGTATTTGAATATTATCGAGTAATGTCACTATATAACTAATGCAATCTATTAATGTATCTGTTGATCAGTTGGCAAGGTTATTTAGACTTTTCTCTGACTGAACCCGGAAGGTTCTCATCAACAAGTAATTGCAGTATTTGATCTATTCTATTATTGTAGAAATAAGATTTAAGCTTGTGACAATGGAACAATCATTTATTGTAATACTATCTGGACCACAAACACAGGCCCGTAGTGTTATTTATAGAAATTAATCACAACATAAATCACGATCACAATATTGGTCAGAAAAATACATATTTCATATTAAATAACTAGTTGCACAAGAGGCATACAAAATACTGTTTTTGAACAATAAGTTAAATAATTAGTAAATGTTTGTTCGATTCATACCAAGCGTCTTGTTTTCCCACGTCTTTATATCATGACTGCAGATATCTGCCTACAGTAAACATAGCTAGAATTATGACTAGTTTCTTACTTTCAGAAGCCTTTTGCTGCCTGCATTCATGTTCAGCGTGAAAGAAAACAGTACTGTGATGACTAATAATCCAACACACGAAGCCTTAATGTGGTTTTGTTTCGGTTTCTGTTGAGTTTTCTTTTCTTTCCACAACGCCCCGCTCTGCTTACTGTCAATCACCTGACACCTGCAGGAAGAAATGGAAAGTCTCTGCCAGGAAATAATCCCTCAAAAATGTGTTGCCTTACAAACTTTATTGTAGGTCTATTGGTAGTGTTAATACAAGCACTTAATCTCAATTTAGGTTTCTCTCACACACACACACACACACACACACCTGTACCTGCCATTTTTTCCAATTTAAAATAGTCTTAATGCATAGAGTTGTTAGCATTTTAATAGTGCTGTGAAGCTTTCTGTGTCACACAGGTGCAATCCATTTAATCTGTGAAGGATAATCATTGTAGTTTGCCTGCACACAGTCAGCAGAGCTAGAGATATCAGGGCTCATTTTCTCCCCTTCATAAGAAGCCATTTGCTGCCATCCATCCTTGTATATTGTGGAAAACAAGTTCCACAGACTTGAAAATAGACAGAGCTAGATAATCCATCACAGCAAACATGAAGCCTTCTTTTGATTTAGTCAAAGTTTCAGTTTTTTCAATATTTCATTGTGCCTCAGTTAAGTGTTGTCATATTAGTGCTTTATTATGTTACACTTTGCGTCCTGTCAGTCACCCACAGGAGGAAAAGGAAGTAGAATGTAAATGATGTATTTAAATCAAGTCATCTTACAAACCTTCCATCCGTGTCTTTTTATTTAAGTTGCCTTTATGGAACTGCATTTGAAGCTAGGTTTGACCTCAGGAAACCTTTTTTATTGCTGCTCTTCACAGAACAGATTGGGTTGTATAATCTCATGTTTCTGTTTGCTCCCCCACCCCTCCACGCCCATATCTTTTTGAGCATCAACAAATTGTCTTCTTTACTGTCTTTTTGCCTCCTCCACACTCCTTGCTCTCCCCAGTCGGCTTCTATTAGACAAGTGATCATCTCTTCTTAATTAGCCTACGTCTCATTTGAACTGTTAGGAATCAGTTCTTTTTTGCTCTCCCCTGCTGAAACACATTGTTGATGTTTTCTTATAAAAAAAGGATCTAAAATAATCCCACTGCTACACTGTTTTACAGCTAATGCTCCTCAAATTCTGTCCTCATACAGGGTATGGTAAAATGACTATTAGCTTTACATTTAATTTATGAACCACACATTAAAGATGACTCCGTATTTTATTAAGATGATCATTTTAGTATCTATTGTTGCCCACTGCAACGAAAGGATTTTTTAAATCTTCACTTTCAGTCTATATTTTTATCTTGCTGTCTCTCTTTATCTTTATTTCTGTCTGACCTTGTCCTTGTTGAACCTTGTCCAAGGGCCCTGATGTATGTCAACCATTGCCTTTACCCTGTCCTCTAACTTTAACTCTCAGTGCTGTGATGCCATTGGCAGGAGAGGTTGACCCCCATTCATTTCTCAAGTTAAATCCTCTCCCTGACCTCCCTCTGAAACCTGGTTTTGCTTTGAGTCAGCACTGTGTGACTATACACTAGTCTCCCTCTAAGTCTGAAAGTACAACGGATATACTACAGATGTGCATGATTGTTTATATAATAATCATGTCTACTCTTACAGAAAGCACTCAGAGTGGATAATGAACAATCTTCTAAATGTATATTAAGAATAAAAAGTGTTAAAGTTTATGCCTGAAATTAGTATCCAGATCTGCTAACACCTAATATTTGCGTGAGCATAAAATATCCAAATAGGAAGCATATTAACCAAACTAAAACTGAGACTTAAAAGAAATAATGTTTCTTAGAATTGCATATTCTTAAAGTCTTTAGGTCTTAGGGTTATGGTTATTTTGGTTATTTTGTAATGTCAGTTGACATTAATTTAAAACAGGTGAGGTATACATTATACCATATTTTCAAATATTGTGTTAATACAGGACATTTTAAGTACACCTGAAACGCGTCTTACTGTTCAGTAAAGTAAAACCCTATACATCTGTTTAAGGTTGCATCCCTCTAATCCTTTCCTTTTGACCCCAGTTCTCGTTTTCCCTTCCTGACATCCTGTATTAAATGGAGAATACTGTAATATTGTGTGGTGTAGATAAATCAGTCAATTTGCTTATTTTTTTCTTTATCAGGATTAGAAAGCCTCAACCATATTTGCACATTTGTCGGATGGAAGTTTTGTGTTTTGCTGTCGAGATTTTCTGTGAAATCTGCAAAGGCTATGTCTGGTGGATTAGCTTGTCACTCAGAAAGTTTTTGACAATCTGGGGGAGTTCAGGACAAAGCTTCCCTCTGATTAGAATGTAAAGAAGTGGGGAAAGGGGTATAGTTTGTGAGTTTGTGTGTGTGCATGTTTCTATCCATCTGCCTGTCTTCTCTCCACTTACTCCGTCTCTGTTATTCACAAATGTCATTTATTCTTCCTCTCTGAAGTCATGTCAAATAGCCTTGAATGCAAAGGGTTCTTTCTCTTCACTTTTGCTTTTTGAAATATCAGTTCCCCGAGTGACACTCAGTTGGCCAAAATAACAGGCTTTTCTTCGCAACTATAGACCATGTAAAATAATGGTTTGCAAAGCAAGACACAGCTATATCAAATTAAGTATCCCTTTTTGCTACACTTTTTTTGGTTTATTATGTAGAATTCAATATAAGGTATACCAAAGAAAGCAGTAGAAGCAGTGTTAATCGCAGCACTTTGAGGTCTCTTTGATGGCAGTTGCTGCCTAAAAAGCAAAACCAGCCCACTCTTACTCCAACACAGCATTGTTTGGGTAATGTCCGAACCTGTGAGGATCCAAAGAAAGTGTTGTACTGTGTGCTGCTCCAATATCCACCATGTGATTTATTTTTTCTTTATACCACATTTAAGCTACAAAAAACAGGGTGGGTAAACTACAGCTGGAAAACAGATAAGGACATTAGCTGTCCACTTTATGGACAGAATATTGTTTCCTAAAGTCTAAATACATTTAAGTTAACTTGACTGCACCAGATGGTTGGCTGTTTTTTTAAGAGAAGAGGATAAACATCTTCTCAAAACAATGGCACTCAAATTTTTGAGTGCCATTCTTTGCTCTTCTTTTGGTGAAGAAATACTCTCCAGTTGTGATATAACTGATACTAGCAGTATCTATGCAAACCTTTATGGGAGCCGCTATTCCTTCCATGTAGGTAAGCAAGGGCCTGTCATGGATCACCCGGGAATTCTAGGCAGCTGCATCTGTAGCGCCTTTTACTTTAGCTGCCATTACTTCCTCAAAGGACACTGCTTGGGCCTGTACCACTGTACTTTGACCTGACACAGTGGATTCACTCGTGATTGTGTGATCTTGCGAGTCCAGCTGTCTCATAAAGTTACTGTTTAGTTATTGTAATTAAGTAACCATAACTTTATCATACTGTATATAGTTTATTTTATATATTTTACATACATGCATACATTACTACAGAGTTCAAACTTTTTGTTACTGTCTCAGTTGTATTTGTATTTCAGTTTGTGGCTAGTTTATCAAATTTAGTAAAATTGTGTTGGAGCGTGCCAGGGATTGATGTCTGCATGATTTGCATGTGCTTTTCTAGCAGTGTATAGCATTGCAAGGGATAAACAATCACTTTCTTGCTGATGTGATGTCAAACTTGTGATGACTTGCTGCTGTGCTTTAGCCCTTTATCTATCATGAGTATAGATAATTGCAATCACAATACATAGAAACACAATGGTTGACTTCTGAGGCCACATTTCTTATTACGTGACAGATTGGCTTAACAGTTCTTTTCGCAACCATATCCTGTATTGTATATCTTATTTTAAATCTGGTTCCTACATACTAATGATATTTAACCTGCAGTTGAGCTGTAATATATTTGCAATTTTGCTGATGAAGTTATGATTATGTTTAAACTGTTATTCATATTTACAACTAGTGTGTAATATTTGCAATATTACAACACCAATTCAGGCTGTTTTTGTATCCAACCAACAGTAAATTGTGTAGCTTTCTTCATGTGCAAAGAAATAGGAGGACAGTGACAGAGAGGGGGTTGTTTTTCAATGCAGGCATGCTTTTCTCCCTTCGGTAAATCCTTTAGTTAGCTTGGTGAGGATTAGGTCTGAAAAGTCTCTCATTTGCCTCCAAAGCCCTCAGGGATTCATTGGTGAAGAAATCCAGCTTCTTCATTGCTTCCATCTGAATTTTAGTTCAGTATTTATTTTATTTATTTTGATTGCAGCCCACGTCTGATTTCTGCTCTCTTTTATACCCTGACTGTCTCCTTGATTAATTTTAGTTTTGCTGCTGGAGGTATTGCACACTAATTTTGAGATATATGAAAGAAGTGTCACATTTGACTGGCTGTCAATTTTAACGTGAGTTCATTTCAGCTTTTATATTTCTTTAGTTTGTGATTGGGTGGAAAAGGTTAGAATAAAGAATTTGAATACATCTTTCTATCACAGACAGGATTCTAAGCCTTAGCAATGGGGCCTATATTTGCACAGGGGCATCACATATACATAGGAAAGCTTAAGAGTGTTGTCTTCTGAAAAACGTTCTTTCCCATACTGTATGAATCACAAAGTACATTGAAAAGACTAGGCTCCCAGTGGAGCTAAAAGCCTGAGGCTATGTGGGATACAGCCTAATGGAAAACAGCTCTGGGATAAAGGTAATAGGTGGTTAAGACTACTGGAAACCATCAATGGGATGAAAGCAACAAGCTTAAAGAGATGGGGTATATCCTATCAAGTGTCTTGACTGATATCGTATTTCTTCCCTAAGGCTAAATTTCACAACTATTCCCAGTGTGAAACAATTCTTGCTCAAAAGGAATATTTGTCAAGTAAGAATCACCCTTTAAATTATATAGATTTATCAATAAGTGGTGGACTTCTATTTCCTGTAACATGGCATATTAATGGATATTACGTTCTCAAGAGATAAGGAATTTCTTCCTAGGTGCAATATAGAGAATGTGACAAAAATTTTTTAAAGTTTTAGAGCTTGAATATGATTTATTGAAAGACTAAAAGTTGAATTTGTTGATATGTTTTCCATTTCAAGTGGTGCTCTTAATTGTTTTCGTCTGGCTTTTATGTGCAAACATAAAACTGTCTTAAAATTGTCATTTGTCAGTTTCCATGTTTTTCTCTTTTTAAAATGTTTCTTTGCTTTTAAGAAAAACATAATGTGAGAAGTTAATGGTCTTTCCATTTGTTTACCAAAGCAGTTGTGAGCGGGTCTGAGCATTGGTGCTATCCTCAGGAATTTAGTCCAAATAAACCAAGATATTTGTTCTAGTGTTTCAGAATAAAAAAAAGTTTGTTGTTCTTCTGTCTCTCCAGGTTTCCCTCTATGGTACCATATGAAGCTGAGTTATGACAGACACAGGGACCTCAAAGAAATATGGGATTAGAGACTATGTTCAGAGATGAGTGGAAGCAAAAGGCAAAGCCATGGCCAGTGATGATATGAACCTCTGCTGTACATCAAACATGTTTGCTTCAGCTTGGGAGAGAGGAGGATATGAAGGGAGCACAATGAAAGAAAGGATGATGGATTATGATCAGAGATGAGAAGAGAGGAAAGGCAGAGTCATGGCCAGTGATTATATAAAAAACCACTCGACATCAGACAAACTCGGTTCCTATGCTTCAGTTTGGCAAATGCTCCATCATTTATGAAGGCGTGCTGGTATCCTTTCTGCTGTTTAAATGCACCCCAAACTATCTACATTTAAAGAGAGGTCTAATCTATATTGTTTTATGTTGATGGTTTTTATGGTAAATGACAGTACTTGTGACAGTCACATTTTCCCATTGAACTCAATTCAGAGCAGTTCAGCAAGAATGCATGGTGAGACCATCCTTCAACTAAAGAACTCCTGATGTCTTGATTAGATGTCCTTGAGGGCTGCTGTTGTCGCCTAGCTCCCTGTGGAGGGTGACAACAGAGGGGACAACAGAAGAGCAAAAAGAGAATAAAATGTCTCCAGGAGTCATTATTTGATGAACCCTGTGGTTTCAGTTGTCTGTATTATCATTGTTTAAGCTCAATACCCTCTGAAGATGCTTTCATAGATAATAGTCATTAATAGTCAATGGTACAGAATTCAGAGAGAGAAAGATAAGGTTCAGTCCATGTACAGGAAAGTCAGGAGTAAAACCACTTTTCAGGAACTGCACTGGTGTGTTATGAAAAATCTGGTTGACAGTCTTACTTTTCAGCCACGTCAGTGGCTGGTGGTGGGTTTCAGATTTATAAATGGGTGATGTTATCATCAGATCTTAATGTTAAAAGTGAGCAACTATGCAGGCTTCCCTACAAAGCTCTAAAATGTAGAATATTTTTCACTTTGCCTTTCCTCATAGTTTTCATAAATTGTAGAGGTGTCACAATTTTAATTCTGAATCTAAAACTGGTCGAAATTAACTTTCAGTTTCAGTCATCGAAATCAAAAGCAGAATTTATTTTTCCTCTCCACCATTGCCTACTACGACACATCTCCAAATGGGGGAAAAAAAACACTCCAACTTGACATTACGGCCACTGTCAGAGTTGGATATGTATTGCAGTTCTTTGATTGACCCTCTTTATCCACTGTCACTACAGTTATCTAACAATTTAAGTGTTTCCACTGGTAACATTTTATCTGTGGTATGAAGCGTTTAACCCAACTATGCTTTAAAGAATGTTGAAGGACACCATTGTAACACTGCATGAACATGGACGTTTTATTACTCTTCTGTGACACTGAACACAAACATCCATTCTATTATACTATATTACTGTAACTATTATGCTTATCTCACCATGTTATGGCTAAAGTAACTTAACTACCCCTATAGCATTCACTTGCTTAAAGGACCAGTGTGTAGGAATTAGTAACATAGCGGTGTAGTTGCAGATTGCATCTCCCTTGCTTCACCCTCCTCTTCTAAGCACCAAGGAAAAACTATGTTGGCTGTGAAACTTGTGAGAACATGCATATGGCCCTATCTAGCGTCAGTGTTTGTTTTATTCATTCGGGCCTACTGTAGAAACAACATGTCGGCCTCCATGGAATGCAACCCACTGCATCTCTACATATATATAAGGCAGTTCTTATTTTATTTACAGGTGATCATACACCAATATAAACATTACTATGAAAATGATATATATTTTCTGCTAATAGATCCTCCTAAATGTTACACACTGGACATGGTAGGTTTTTGCAGTTGACTTTTTGTTACCAATTAACTGATGAAATAGGTTGTTATATTTTAAATGAATAATTTAACCATATGGCCTTAGTGTGGTACATTCCTAAGGTTATATCATACTTGATACCTTTTTAAATAATAATTTGAGCATGTAAATGACAGTTGTCAGGGCATAAAACCAGTGATCTGTTAATCTTTACATATCAAGGCTAGATAATCTAACAATGGCATAGCCATTAGTGCTGGAAAAAGATTTCAATCTAATGGTGGATTTTGAGAATAATGACACCCCAGATAAATTCTGTGCTGCTGTGGCACAAAATGCCTGCAGCTATTAATGCTCTGGCTGAAATACTGTAGCAGAGAAACACATTGAGCCAGTGCAGTGTAGAGTTAAATTAAAATAGTATTGACCGTGCTACAACTTAATACAGCAGTGTCCCATGAAGACCCGGGCCCAGCAGCCACAACAGCAGATCAAAATGCCAAGCTCTCCACAGGGAGGCCATGCCAGGCTAGAGGCTGTTTTACATTCTTGGGTAGTGCCTCATCCTCCAACATGGGGTTTCTAGAGTGGCAGGCGGCTGCAGTTTTATTTTCTAGCATTACAGACTGGCCTCTGCTGCTGTAGGGTAGCTTTTTTTAAGTAAAGCGTCCTGCTGGAGCCTGATCTCTTCGACTCCCCCTCACTGTATCATTAAGCCAGAGAGAAGTGTGTGAAAGTCAGTGTCTCTCAGCTGGGGATCCTCTTTGGTTGAAGCCTCCTGTTCCCTATGGGAGGTAGTCTGGTTACTGTATTCTGGTTTAGGGTTCTCTACCCTCCTATTGGGCATTTCTTTAAGAGAGTAATTTGTGTTTGTGAAAATATTGGGCCATTTACAGGCTTTTAAGATAGTCAGCATTCTAAATACATCAGATTATATATTCAAGGGAGCAAACTTAATTTTGTTTTTCTGTCAAATCTCCGGGATCTCAAGCCTCATTGGTGGTCTTTATTTAGATTTTATCTCGTGAAGATTTTGTCTGAAGAAAAAAGAGGAAGACAATTATTTGAAGAAAAAGTAACATCTAATGAGTCTGCTCTTTGTGTCTTTTCTCTCTCTTTCTCTTCCATGAATTCCCTTTGGACCTTCCCCTGAAGCTGAAGAGTATGCTGTTGAAGGTAAGACTGATGCTTTACTCTTCAGGCCCTCTGATGGCTTCCCTTATTGCTGTCATGGATGCTGATGCTGGTTGCTTGTTAATACTGTGTGCGCTCCCTATGGGGAGGATCATTGTCAGTTTGGACTGCGGTTATAAGTGACTTCCAGGGGGCCTAAATTACAGTTTCCAAATAACACAAAAGTGACGGATGTACAACCAAAATGATTTCTATTTTACCTCTTGTTTATTTTATCTTGTCTTTTTTAAATTTCATTTTGTTTTTATTGTGGTTTATCCCTCTCTATATTAGCATATGGTTGTAGGAATATATTCATGCACTTAAAAAATAGAAAAATGTCAAGGCAGCCTGGCAATCTTGAGTCAATTTACCAGATAACAAGGTTTTGTTAAAGTTAACAAGATATAGGAAATGGTGGTTTTGAGATGCTGTCTTCCTGCTTTCCTCCCGTTCCTATCTCCAAAAAAAGGTGAACGAAGGCTGCCAGTTGGGGAGCCCTGAGGGGCCTCATTAGCCCTTGGGCCAGGCACCAAACCAGTGCTGGATGTAGCAGACTTTATGGA
The DNA here is from genome assembly GCF_004916995.1 of Morone saxatilis. Taxonomy (NCBI): domain Eukaryota; kingdom Metazoa; phylum Chordata; class Actinopteri; family Moronidae; genus Morone; species Morone saxatilis. The sequence continues at coordinate 3,528,352 of NW_023339984.1, read as the reverse complement.
TAGATCAGCCTTAGCTTGTCTGTCTGCAGGCTGCTGCCTGTTTCCACTTTGCACTGTTCAGGATAAGATTCACCGGCTGGTTGACTGAGTCTGTTTGCCAGTCAAATCAGACACTCAGATGGACAGACAAGCTTTTTGGAATCGATGGGTTAAGTAGTGAACAGCTGCCTAGGTATGGGTGTGTGCGTATGTTTGCATGTTTTGGAGTTGCTTTTTCTTCTTCTTCTTCTTGGTATGTAGAATTCTTGTACTTAGACTGTTTGAAACTGACATATTTTCAGTTTTCCTACATGAGTGAGAGCAAACTTCTTCTAATTACTGCGTGTGCGTACACGTCTACGTCTGTGTGATGTCCTTTTAGTTGGGACCCATGCCAGTACCACTGAAGCCCTTGATAGGGAAGTGTCAGGGGGAAGGAAGGGAGCAGGATTAAATGGTGGCAATTGCACATTTCTGTCTGATGGTGGAGCCCGTCCAGACTGATGTAGAGTGAGGAGAGGGGCAGGAACGCTTTGTAAGAGAAGGAGAGAGAGAGGGAGGTGGAGAATGGGAAGAGAAGGCTGGTGTAGAGGAGTGATTTTACTCTGTGACAGTCCCAAGAGAGGGCAGACAACTCCTGAGCCACCCTGGAGTCTTCTGTTAACTTGCTGCTAACTCTAACACATGTACAGATGTACAGTTAAGTGTTATTGTACAAAGTAGTGTAGCAAAGTACCAAATATTGTGGGCTGTTTTATGTCAAGGCAATGTCACTCAGGCCTTATTTTTTATCTCAGCTCTTGCAGTTTTCTTACTGATCTGAAGTATATTCTGCAGATATTTCTTTGTACTGGGCAAGGGCATGTGTTGTAGGTTAAGCTTACTATTAATTATGTGGGCTCCCAGCAATTTGAGAGGGGAACACCTCTCCTTGTGCAGAGGTCTAGGTGTTTCCTCCAGCAACACCGTAACTCTAATATAAAATATCCCTTGGGTTTTTTAAGAATATTTTAAAAAGCTTCGGAATTTATTTTGACTCCAACACATACTCCAGGGTCAGAAAACAAAAAGTGTTTTATGCTGATACTTAATATAACTTGAGTCCTAAAATCTAATTGCTAACACCTCAATTAATGTGTGCTCTCTAAAGCCATGTCATTTAATTAAAAACAAGGAGTTGTGTTCCCAGTTCCCAGTGTATTTTGTATCAACAAGACAGCTCGATAGATTTATTTAATGGCCCATTGTCTCTGATACCAAACCCTCAGAGTGCTACTGCACTTCTTTCTTCTATTTTTAGGGTTTCCCTGTGAACGTATTTGGTCTAATTAGTGTCGGTGACCATGTGTTCAAAGGTTGGTTGAGATTGATGATGCAGAGTGATGCTGAAAGCCCCGGGGAGACCAGTGCCCCTGCAAGGCGGCCGGTGGCCCTCACTCTTACACTGTAGGGCCTCAATTGATGATCTGCCTGCGACACTGACCTGTTTTTACCGGCGAACCAGCCGCGCATGGCCATCTGTGTACTGATCGCCAAACATGTCCTATCCCTTGAGGACTGCGCGTGTGATATATAGTTTCATTATGTAAGCACAGGTTTACCTCATAGCCTGGTGCAGAGGTGTTCCTGTAGAGGCGAATACAGAAATGGCTATAAAGTTTGAGGCAGAGGTAGCCTAGAGGACAGGTGAATGGGTTTATGACCTAGAGGTAACCATTTTATCCACTTGGATCTATTTGGAGGGTGGGCTTGTGCAAGGCATTGAACTTTGAAGAAATACTGTTTTGGTATTGATTTATATTTTTGATATGAATGTATGTAAATGTAAAGCTGACTATGCCTGGTTGAGAAATTGTTGCAAAAAAGAAAACTGAAGAAATAATACATTCCAGAGGCATTAAAAATGCATGTTGTTCATTCAGATGCTGAAGGATACCCATTTAGAATTTTCCTCCAACTGATGGTCTGACAGACCATGACCATGACCATGAACACGGCCGAAAGAGAAATGGCTCATCTACAGTTGGACAGTAACAGATCCAACCTAACCCTGGTCAGTGTGACTGGCCTCTGAGACTGGCTGATAGATTTTGTGACCTGGTGCTGTGTTTGGGTGAGGGAAGTTCTGAGCTGCCCACGCTGATCTTAATCAATCTGATCAAGGCTAATGATCTTTTCTTTTTGAGCTACGCAGACCTCAAACTTAATCTCACCCTCGGGGGAGGGCAATAACAATTTTTTTTCTTTTCCCCGGCGTAAAAAATGGGGTTTGATGTTGGCTAGAGATACAGGATTATAGATTTGAGTGGGGCCTGTAGTTATAGGAGATTACTTTGGATCATCCAAACCAGATTATGGATTTTGTTATTTGCTCAGGAGAAATAAAACAAAATCATAGACCAAAAACTTGAATGTTTTCTAAATGCGTGTGCATTAAGACAACAGGGATCAAGGAGAAAACACACAGTAAAGCAAATATTAAATGCATTGATGTCATTGTGGTATTAACCTAGATTTTGTTTATTTCTGGAACAAATGGTTCTTGTACGTGATCCTTATTCATATTCTAACTGTTGTTGTAATTTGGAATACCATTGGCTAAAAGGCTGACCACCTGGTTGATGAAAACTGTTTTGATCTTGCCAAAAAAGAAGACATTGTAATAGCAATTGAGAATGATAGGCATTCGTTTATATAACCGCATGGCATAACAACGCTATTTGTCCATTCTTTCCGATCAATAAAGCTTAACTCTGCATTTTTCATTGAACGCACAAGAGATTTGCAGTGTTCAAACAAAGCAATCGATTGTGGAAGATTGCTGGCTAGCTTTTTACTGTCAAGCACTTGAAAAGAACAGGCTGCAAATAAACCAACACACATGCACAGAGTAACCTCATTGCAAGGAAAAAATTACCAAGGAGTGGAAGTGTGGAACAGAAGTGAATGGTGTCTTTAGCTCTGAAATTGCTCAAGAGCCTTTGGACAGTAGGATGCCTTGATGTTGCCTCTGCTTGCCCAGTCTGCCAGATGTTGCAGTAAGATTAAGCATCCTCAGGTCTTGGAGGAGTCCAACCATGCCTGTTCTCACAAGACGTTAATTTCACCCCACTCAGCTCACACTCTTTTTTTCTCTTTCTATTTTTCTGCTGTGTGATAACAAAGTCTAGAGGGATGGAGTGGGCGTCCACTTGTGAGCAACTCCAGATGCTTCAGTGTCAACATGCGTGGCCACAGGCTGTTTGCTATGATGTAGAGAGAAATGGATTGGACAATGCATGGCCTGAAGCTCTGGTGTTGTGTGGTGTTTGTGCTTGTGTGTGTGTGTGTGTGTGTGTGTGTGTATATAAAGAAGAGCATTAGGTGTGCCAGATTTTGCTGCTTTTCTTGAGTTTTTCTTTGTTTGCTTTTGCATTTGCAGACTAGTACAGAGCAGTAAAACCTTTAAATGGCTACTAGCTAAGCCTCTATCTGATACTTCTATACATACAGTAAACACTATATATATAGTTGGGTTTTTAAATCATGATGCTTTTCAAAGAGCTTCATCAAATTAGATTATTTTGATTTATATGATCTTTTCTATTTCGAGTAGCTGAAAGGGTGCAGCAGACCAACCACCACTGTTTTTTGCATATTACATTTTGCATGACTTTTTATAAATTAAACACTTTTAGTTGACTGTTTTCCCTCTACCCACCACACACAAGTCATAACTTCAGCACTTCTACTATACAGTGACATACTACAATGAGCTTTGAAAGGGATTTTAACGCTTTCTTCAAAGTAGTCGTTTCCCCTGTGTACTAAAATGAAAATTTGTTGTGCACCTCTGTGCCATTGTTGCTTTTGAAATAGGAAAAAAAGACAGTCTTTCATGCATTTCCCAATGGATTTTGGGGTTATGGGGTATTTGGAGTTTATATAGCCTTGTCTGTCGTTTGGTTGTCTTCACCAACTAATTTATGCCCGGTCAGGGATACAGTCTTAGTAAGCCTCCTCTTTTTTCGATCCCTCTACAGCTACCACTCTATGATTTTTTTCTCTCTTCCTCTCCCCTTATGCTTCCACCTTTTTTAGCTTTGGCCCTGTCTCTTCAATCTCCTGATTTGTCTTCTTGCCACCTCTACTTTCGACATCTCTTCCTTGCTTTCCTTCTACCAGTTCTCTCACTCTTTTTCTCTGTCCTCTCTTCTTCATCTTGATCACCTTCTTCCCTCTTCTGGGAAGATAAACTTATAGGTTGTAGCTAAGAGGCTTATTGGTTAGATGCCCTTTATAGGAAGCTGTGAAATGCAGCTTTACTGGGCTATTGAAGGCTACATAGAGTAGACCGGGGAAGAGACTGCAAAGAAATAAGAAGTGGACCCAGTTTGAATTATTATTGCCCACACTGTGTATTTAATGCTGTGATATTTAGATTATAACTTGCTTTTACAGCTATGAAATGTAATTGAATTGAAAGACGTTTATTTGCCCACATATTAATATATTCAAAGGCAACACCTCAAGACTTTGGTGTTAACACCCATTGTTAATCTTTAATAAAGCTTTGACCTTAATGTTTGACACTATCATAAGAGATCATAGTTATGTGTATTGTGTATTGTCCATTGACAGTATATATAATGGACAGAACTTCCGGGTCGGAAAAGTGAAGCCAACACGAAGTGTATTAAACCTGCATTCTGTGTAAATTCCAGCAGGTGGCAGCACTGTTGGCTGCAATAATACACCGATCCCATTCACCTGAATGGAGAATTATCCGACTTGACACTTAATTTATGAGCTCAGTAAAGGGTCTTTAGGGTCTCAGTCGCTAGTTTAACATTTTCTTCAATACATTATGATGTTTATTTAGTAAAAAAAAACTGTGCAGCCAATGAGTGTAGATCAACTATGTCACGCCTGCTGGCTTGCGCTGGCTCCGTCTAACTGTCATGGCGGTGGCCAAAACGCCCATTTTGAGGCTTTAAAATTGTATACCACAAACCACAGGTTTTTGTCATGTATAGGTGTTAGGGCTTTAACAATTAGTCAATTAATCAGTTAGTTGCCAATTATTGAATTAATTTGCAACTATTTTGGTGATCAATTAATCATTTTGAGACATTTTGAAGAAAATAATGTCCAAATTCTCTGATTTCAGCTTCCAGAATGTGACATTTTTCTGGTTTCTTTAGTCCTCTATGACAGTAAACTAAATATGTTTGGGTTGTGGGCAAAATAAGACATTTGTGGACTTCAGCTGTCACAAAGCGTTTTTTACTGGAAAAGCTTTCACGCAACCCAATGAGTGCAGCTGTCGTCAACTCTCCAATCCGCTGTCTGTGTCTCCTTCACTCTGCTGAGCTCTGTGTGTTGGTGTGAGAGCTGGCTCGAATGGAGACAAACAGCAGTGGAGAGAGCCGATACAACCACATACATACCAACTTCTCCATGCCACTGCAAGTGCGACAAAAGCCCGCAAACCAAAAGCCAATAATAGTAATTAATTCATGTAATCCGCGCAAAAGATGTACAGACAACAAACACTCAACAGAATACAGTTAATTCAGGTAATGACTGCACAAAGCAACAAACACTGGAGATAGAAACTCCCTCCAGACAGTGACAGGGCCAAAAAGATTACAGAGAGGGTTTGTTATTTTGTACTTGTTATTATACTACTGTTATATTGTAGAAAATAAATAAATAAATGAATAAACATAACTGCTTCAGTGCATGCAATTATTTTTCTTGGTGCACTGCAGAGCTATTCAATTGTCAAGCATACACATTGTATTAATTTTAATAACTTTAATGTACTTGAAGGACAACTTTATTATTTAGGAAAAGACAAGTATTGGATCAGGACTCAGTATCAGTAGATACTCAATATTAAATGACTCAGATGAGATCAGGGGCAAAAAAAAACTTGATCGGGTCATCCCTACTAAAAGGTTTGAGAAGTAGCCTACAGCATAGATTTATGATATGTGTGTGTAGACTGGCATGCTGGGGATATATGTAAAAGCTAATAGATTCTTATTTTCAACCCACTGTCACTTTCAGCCTGATTTGTCAAGTGTCACTGCTTCATACTTTTTTTCCAACTCTCCACAAAACTTGCCATTCTTTCTAGAGTGTGAGAACACTCCTGTTTTGTACCTGCAGCCTTTTCTGATTTCATTTATGCCATGAAATGCCACTGACTGCAAAGCTAAGAGTCCAAATGACACTGCGAGAGATGGCATTTGGGCAGACCCCAGTAAAAAGTCCATCTCATACCCGCTCCACAGCTGAAAGCCTGCACTAAGAAAATAAAAACACTCACACTCACTCTCACTTCCATCCTGCTGCTAAGCCAAAAGGTTGACGAAGGTGTTTACTACCACATTTTTCTTTAGTTTAGGTGTGTGCGTGTTTTTTTTTCTTTTTTTTGTGTTCCTCATAAGACATACTTTGCATTTCTTTTGTATGTGATACGTATGCCGGTGTGTGTTTTACCATCATTTATCTTGTCTATGGCCCAACTCATTCTCTGATGACTAATACCACACTTTTTCGTCGTCTTCTTAGAACCAAAGCCAACAGTTTTCTTACTCTGATGCATTCACCAGGTGAACATTTGATTCAGTTGTCTTGTTAGGCCTTTATTTGTTGTCCAACATTCATTTAGCAGTGTACAATTATGTATGAAGGGCTGTTGGTGGCACTGAGGCAGTACAGAAAAAAATGGTCTGGTAAAATTGAGATCAATAGGCTGGAGAGATGAATGAGTGACCAATAAAAGAAGGGAAATTGGGAATAGAGCTATTCTCTCCTCATCCCTCCCTCAATTTCATAATGGGAAAATAGTAACACTTGAGTGAGCTTGTTTTGCCACTGAGGACCTCCCTCCGCTTGAATGTAAAATGATATTCTTTTGGGATTCAAGTAGGGTAGATTGGAGAATGTATTTTTCTCTTGCTTCATCCTCTTTTCTCTCTCTCACATCTCTTATCACTTTTTTTATTTAGTCTTCTTTTGCAATCACCATCAGGCTTTCTGCCTCTTTTTATTCTTGTACCTTCTATTTCTTGGCATTGCCTTGAATCTTTTGTTTGTTTTGTTTTTTTGACTCACTGTATTTTACTTTATACGTTTAATTCAGTTATCTTTAAAAATAAGTGTGGCATGACTTGACCTTAAACTTTAAACACAAATCATTTCACATGCAATTTCTCTATTAATGGAAAGGAAGGTATATGGCATCGGCCACCGGGATTACTGGTAGGGATAGACACCACAAAGCCCGTAAATTGGTGATGATTACTTTTACTTTTCATACTTTAAGTACATTTTGCTATAATACTTAAAAAACAAAACAAAAGAAAACCCCAAATGATATGATAACTTTGGCAAACACAACACACAGCCTTTCAGTAACTGTTATACTGGAACCTGAGCTTGCAGTATGGGGGTTAAACATTGTGGCCACAGAGTAACTTGTTTTGGCCACTGGTGATCAGGCCGTGGTTAATTTCAAACCAAAGCTTTTCTATTTGTCTAGAAAAACACTTTGTGATTTGAAGTCAAACAATGCCTCGAACCCAAGTTCAAGCCTTTTGTAGGCAAGCAGCTGAAATGTCCTTTAGCATGACACCATACCAGCAGAGGGGTTGCTGCACTGTATCTGATCCTGGTCTTTGACATCCATGAGGGTGAGCAGGAGATAAATAAAATATCACAACATTTAACAGCCTTACGGTCCACATTTAATCTTAAAAGCCAGATCTGTGGTGTCTAAATATGCTGTAATCTAAACATATCTTGTGTAACACAATAACCTTTAACCAAAAATGCACACACGTACCAATGATTTTTATTGGCACTGTTGATACACGCTACTTGTTGTTTTTGTCAGACTTTGTGGTTTGAAATTTAAATAAATTGAAAAAATATTATACTCTCAACAATGTTGTTTTTTTTTGTCGCAGACATTAGAATGTAGGCTTTTAAATGTTTATTTCCCATGATCCTTCAGGTGCTTGGAAGACACAAATGGCCATCTAAACAAAAGCAATCTCTGTAATCCTTTAAAATGACAAACATCATACCAAACCTGTCAGTCTGAAACTTGGCATCCTTGTCGACCACCTACATAAAGATTTGTTAGCTTTTGCTGATAATGGTAATGCAGGGGCTAAAAGCGCTTGACTGACAAGCAGAATTAAAGTATTTAAACTGTGTAAAAATTACAAAAATGTTGAAAACATTCACAGCTTGTAAATCCCCAAAATATCTTTAGGCTCAAGCTGACAAAGTGTTTGAGTTGAGAATCCAGATGTATATTTGCTTCATTAATTCTGTCTCTAATATTGAATATTGAGATAGACAGAGCTAGAAAAAGCTTCAGCACTACATTTTTCATTTGTTGATAACTAGTTTTTGTTGACAATTTGACATAAGCCCAGGATTTAGTGTTCTTAGATTCTAGCCAACAATTTACTCTAACTTTTGATTATAGCAACAGCTCCAAGCTCAAATCTACATAGTCATGGGTTTAGTCCGATTTTGCTGGATCAGGACCAGGCCTTTTAAAGCCTACCCCATCAATGAACGTAGATTCAGACATGGCTGCTCTGGTTCTTTGTGTTTGAATGATACATTACAATCCCACGTTTGACTGAATGACATTTTGTCCAACTCTCCAATTTGTTGTTCCATCATTTTAGCTAAATTATGTTCAGGTAGCAAAATAGATGGGGGGATTGTGATATAAACTGATGCAATTAAGTAAATGATCATCATTATTATCACTATCCTTAGTGTGCATACAGAGATTTTTAGTAAAGATTTTCTAGGTTCTAGTAATAAAGTAATAAAATATATAGGAGGACAAACCTTTTATTAAAACTATTTTCTAATCAGGGTATATAGAGTCTGAAAGCCACCGTTTGCAATCTGTGGGGGCCATTATGTCAGTTACACACTCACATAATTAAAAGCTGAACACTGATTGCTGAGTGCTTCTTTGTCCTTTATAAAATCAACCTTTTATCTGTTGATGTAAAATGGAAATGGCCACCATCTTGACAAACCAAACTAAATGTCATTACATTCCATTTGAAATTTGTTTGAAATTACTTTTTATGTTGCAGCAAGCATTAGAAGTGAAGGGAATTTGCCCTAGACAGCTCACGATTAACGTTGAAAAATTAGTCCATTCTGGATTCAAACCTCAAGATGACAAAATTACAAAGTCAACACTTCAGCAAACTGTACAATAAGGCTTTTCTTGATTTATCACATCCTGGCTCCTGCCAGGGTCTGCACACCACTGATTAAATAAAAATGTCCCGCTTAAGTTTCTTTGGCTTGCTTTTTTTTGGGCATTTATTAAAACTTTTCACAAAAATGTTGTCATCAGTGTTTGATTAATATTTGCTGCTCTGCGACCACAAGCATTACAGCTCTTAACTCTCTCTCTCTCCTCCATTATGAACCTGTATGAACTCTGTCTGTGTTTTAAAAGTTCATACCAAGCTTTAATCAGCATGAATTAAAATCAGCTTTGAGCCATACCCGAGATTTATTTGTGTAGATTGCTTAATTCAAGGCTCTTTTATAAAATCCTGCTTTCTGTGGCCTCCTGTGTGCAGTTGCAGACTAGTTTATGAACAAAACCGTCATCTCTAAGAAAAATAAATGGTTGAACTGTCCCTTTTACAACATCTCTGCCGACAAGGCTCCCCAGTTTTCCTTCTCTCCACTGTCAGCGTGGCCTAACAGCTATGATGAGTTGTTATCAGAAACACCATAAATTTGTTCAGCAGCTGCCACAAAGCCTCACTCCCTACAGCTCCTATTTATTTATCTATCGCCTCTCCAACTCTCTGAGGGCCAGAGAGGAGGAGCTTTAATGTCACAGACCCTCAGGCTTAAGCCTGGCCTGCTTGCTTTCTTAGCATGTGATCAATAGAGGTCGGACAAGTACAAATGAAGGGAGAACAGTGGTCAAAGAGAAATGAGGGTCAAGGAGCAAAGGAAAGGAATGTAAAGAGAGGAAGAAATAGATACATAGGGATAGGAAAACGAGAGAAAGAGAAAAGATAAAGCCGGGAAGAGGAGGAGTTGGGGAAATCTCAAGGGCTGAGGCGTCAAACCAGCAGGCTGTTTCAGTGCAAGGAGATGTGGCCTAGATACTTCACCAAGACTCACTGTTAATGATTGTTCAGCTAGGCCAGGGTTTCATTTTGTCAACTAAGCCAGAGTCATCCACAAAGTGTTATTATACACCATGTGACCATTCAGTGTGTGTGTGTGTCTTTGGGGGTGGGGAGGCCTGCAGGGACAGTGCCACTGTTGACTGTCAGTGCATTAACTTCTGTGTGACTATGAATTTCACACGTCAACCATTGTAATTTTTACATTGTGTCTTTAGTGTACCAATTGTTGTGATGCAGCATTAGCTAAGATGTACAGCACCCTCAAAGCTCACCAACTACTGTAATGGGATGTTTAGAAAACCAAATGTCCATTCAAATGCATTCTCTGCTTTGTTCTTTGGACCCAATATAACTCTGTATTTGGTACCATATCTGTTTGAAATTCAGACCACGACTCCTTGTATCAACAGGTCGGCTAGTTTTATTCTCTATATTGTTTGAGTCATCAGTCCTGCAAAATGAACGTGTAGAAGGCAAGTGGTGTACCAGTCCTGGTGCCACAGGTGGCCACTAAGCTTGTACTCCAGATTGGGCCTTTAAATCTATCCTTGCAGTTTGATTTCTGCAGGTTTCACCAGGAAAGTGAAAGAAATACAACCATTTGTTTTCTTGGCTTGACAGTTGAAACTGATCCAATCCCCCAGAACCTCTTCCTTGTTCCTTTTGCTGTCTTTTTTTAGCTGACTTGAGACCGACATAAACATGCTTACACCTGTGGAGAATCCAGAGTTTATCCACATCACTCACATCAATCTACTAATAGATTGAGTGTGTGAAAATGTGTGTATGCACATGTGTGAAAAAGACGGTGTTTGTGCATGTGCAGGGCCCAGATTAAGCTGTCACACAGGCTGTGAGTGGTCCCAGACAGGCTGATCAATGTGGGGCCAGCTTGCAGATAATGAAGTGGTTAGGTCTCCCCTGATGCCTTTAATTGAACAAGTGTCGCTGGCTCGGCCCATCTGGACAGAAAGCATTCTGGGAATTGGGTGTTTTCATGTGGACCGTGGTCTGAATGGATGGTAAAGAAGAGTAAGTTTGGAGCCATGTGACCCTGTGACTAGCTCAGGAGACAGTAAAGTGGTCACGTGTGGGAGGAAAAACTATCAACATTATTCTTTTAGCGTGTGCCTATGGTGTATTGTAAATGTAAGCTTGTGTGTGCTCCTTCTCTAAGGATTTGCGCTGTGCAAAACATTTTATTAAACAGTCCAGTCCTTAATTTATCCTTTTTCAGTTCAGTGAAGCTTTTCTCACAACTCATCTGTTTTGTGTCTGTGTTGAATAATCTCACATAGGCAGAGGGGGTCCCTCTCATGTTGTAGTTTTTCATCTAAGTCAATATTGTTTGACTTCATGTAGAGAAGTTTTAGCCAGTACTATTCTGCTTTTCTATGTGTGTATTCTGTCCATATCTCCGCCTCTCAGGACCAGTGTAGGTGGATCGTACTGTCAGTTGTTAACATTGAGCCTAGCCACCGCCTCTTCAATTGGAAGTGCACTTCCTCTGCTG
>NW_023339984.1:3512893-3516657 GCF_004916995.1 Morone saxatilis | reverse complement strand
GAAGGAAGTCTCTGAATGGGCTGTACCCCTAGTTTTCCTTAAGATATGAAAATGGAGCAGTGTGTGAAAGCACATTTAATTTACATCCTGGAGGACCAAAGGCATAACCATAAACTGCCTATGGGTATTGCTTCTGCGTGCAGGGTGAATTTATTACATTTGAGGAATTCTCTTTTGTGCGTGTATGTGTTTTACTGTTTAATTCCTTACCCCTGTCAAAGGTCCTATTGTGAAATCTGCAAGCACTAGAGAGTGCTAGCTGAACAATTCAATGCCTTAAGCGAGTGGCCCAGTTGAATAAGATAAGGTCAGAACTCCACTCCTGATTTAGCAGATACAGAGCAGCTCCCATCTGGACACTGACAAGAGCAGCCTCCCTCCTCTCTCTAAGCTGAGTCAATGAAGAGACCTTCTACCTGCCTTGTTCGCTGTTTCTCCTCTCCGTCAGGCTGAGCCCCTATACACTATTCATAAACTTGGGCAGAGGGTTGTCTGACCTTTTTGCTGAAATGTTAGGGCAAATTAGTTGTCAGAGTAGTGAACGTGGCAGCCATGCTAAGCCCCAACCCCAGTCCCATACACCTCCACCCTCATTCCTTTTTTCACCTTTTCACATGCTCCCTGCTCCCTGCTTTCGGCTGCTGTAGCATTAGTCCCACCATCACCACCCTGGTCAATGTTGTCTGTGTTACTGTCATACTCTTATGATTGCAGAATCAAGAGCAGACATGACGCTTAGTATAAATGATTTTGAACCATGATAATCACGCAGATTGGCAAAGTCCACTCTGAGAAAACTGGCCTTCAAAAGCTTATCAAATGCAATACAACAAAACAGACGTGGTCCATTTCTGCTTTTCCTCCCAGGTAAACTGTAGGCCAGTCGTTTCAATCAAAAATGAATATGAAAAAATTTCTACAGCAGTCTGCTGTGCATCCTTTGTGAATCACTTCCCTAATTCAGTCTATACATCACAAAACCTTGAATTACTATCACCCACTTTTACCCTGAATACAGAACAGCTTATAATGAGCCCCAAATGCAAGCAGCATCCTTTTAAAGCAGAGTAAACACTAAGCTTGCTGAGCTGCTGGCCCCTAAGGTCTACGCATATTCATTACCTTACGTAATGGCTTTTTAAAATAAACACCACTGCATTCAGCAAGCATTAGTTATTCCTGCATTGTAATTAGCTACTCGAGACTGATTTTTTTTGTGTATGTGTTACTGCTGGTTCACTTTTTCCAAACACAGAACGAAGACTGAAACTTTGTGGTTACTGAAGAACAAGCCACCTATTTATTTCCAAAAGACTCGAACTATGAGGTATCAGTAGGTAAAATCTCACGCCATGATTTACATTTTTTATTGCCTTCATAGTAGACTTGGAGGATAATAAGGTGGCAATGGAGGAGCTCTGTTATCCTTAACTTTTTAGTTGCTTTGCATACTGTAACAGGTAGCCACTCAGATCTAATCCATCAGCCCAGATACAGGCAGGTTTTCTTTCCATGTTTACTTGTGATCAAAAATATCCCTCATTTCCTGTATTCCCTTTTACTCACCAATTTGTCCTCAGCCTGAACTTGATCTTATCTTGTGGATGAGGGGTAAAACTCATCCCCCTCTCCCCATAGGCCCCTTGCCTTTACTTTCTGACCTTAGCCTGACACTGATCTTGTCTTTTGAAGACAAGTGAAGATCAAGTGCGGATCAAGGGGTTAGTCGCTCTGGTGATACAGGGTTTTGTTTTTTTTCTTCTGCCCTGTCTGTGGTTAGTGTTTGTCTCTGCTCTGTGGGTCGATGAGTCCTGCATGCTAAACTCGCACAGTAATTGGGCGTGTGCCTGTTTTCAGCCTGCTCCAGCTCATCATTCAGCTTGAGAGGAAATCTATGGCAGGGTGATAAACATATTGCTAAGTAAGGGGATTGTAGACCTGTGAGTGTCATTGTGCCTAGTGCTGTGTACACAGGTTGACAGCGCTGTGTACGGACAATGGCACACACAGCTGTCATCTGAGGTCAGCTTTTTCACCACTGTGGCAGCCTGTAAAAATCAGAGTGTGTTCATCTTATCCTCGCTTAAAATGATTATCTATGGTTTTATTAACATTCCATATGTGATGATACACCAAGAACTGTTTTCACACAAGTTTATCATAAACCCTACATTACACTTGTGTAACAGTGTCCATATCCAGCTTTGAGTTGCTCAACACGATCATTACTTCACACCATCACCACACACCAAGCAGGCAAACCAGCCTGTGTTTACCTGTCTACCAAGCAGTTACCAGTTGCCATATAACATCCTGCGTGCCCTTACCGTTTACTGAAGGCCATGATTAAGTGCCATGATGGAAAGCATCAACATCCATTTCATCCATATTTGATGAGTGAATGTCTCCCTCCCATTACACAACAGGGGGAAGCTGTAATCAACATTCACACACACTGTGAATAATTATTTACCCAGATAATGGCTGTGTTTATGCAAGCACAGAAAAAGGTAGAATTTTTTTTTTTTTTTTGCTTTATATATTTTTTTCATTCTATGACAAAGAGAACTCTGATTAGGTAATAGCATGACTGATTTCCGCTTTTATTTCGTTTTTATTTTTTGCCTTGTTCAGGCTGCCACCTGATCTGTTATCTAATGTTATTAGGTCCCCTTCACAGAATAACCCTTCTCATCTCATAGACAACAGCACCAGAATAAACGTATCAACAAATAACCTGGCATGCGGCCATTTGAACATGCTAAAGATGTGGCATAATAACTGATGAAATGTCTATTACACACTCTGCTCACACATAGACTCAACGGAGGGGTAGATCATGGCTGCACCGAGCTGTGTTATGCTCAATTTCAGAGTCACCCTGTAAACCTTAGATTTTTATGAGCTAGACCCCATTTCTGCAGGGCAGCACCACATTAAAGAGAATGTGGATTCACAAATGAGGTCAGCAGAGCGGGCTGTTACATTAAGGGCATAGGAATCATACTGTCTGACTCCTGCCTATTACAAATGCCACGTAAAGATTAGCATATAAAAATTGAGACTGATTATTATAAATAGTATATCAGGTCAGGGTCACATTGACACTGTAGCATACACTCAGTTACCAGTTTATTATTACACCTAGCTTAAACTAATGCAGCCCAATACAACAATGCTATTTAACAATCCTACCTTCATGAAGATTATTGCATTCAGTTTTGACAGTATGGTCATTTTAGAAGATTTAGTTTGTGGAGCTGTTGAACTGTATGGCATTATCCAGAGAGATGTTTGTGTTGTTTAGTAACAGACGATAATAGAAACATCTGTCAGAACAACATAACATTTGAACAAAACCAAAAAATACAATGAAATGATCATAGACTTGAATCAACACCTCCCTATAGCAGTTTAAAAAAACAAAAAACTGAACAATATAACTTTAATGAAGGTAGGAATAATGGCAACACTGTAGAGTCCGATCTAATACTTCTATTCACATAGCAGCATAAGATTAGATAAATATTATGGCTGCAATATTATTAAAATCACAATATGGCCAAGTGCAATATCAAAAACCACAAGAAGCTGCAATTATTTGATCAAGGTAAAATATGTGTCAGCATTATAATGTACTCTAGTGCTGTACAAATTCGGTGTCCTACAAATCTAGTTCTTGAGATGCAAAAAACCTGTTTGTTTGGTACAGACCCCAACAAATGTCACATCGTCACAATTTTAACTATTTTTTTTTTTTTTTT
>NW_023339984.1:3508755-3512793 GCF_004916995.1 Morone saxatilis | reverse complement strand
GGGGGGGGGGGGGGGCAACAGGGCTGTCGTCTCTGCCAACAGGGCTGTCATCTCTGCCCCTGTTTTTTCAGACTTCACCCTATAATAATCTGGTTATTAGTAGCCATTAGTGTTCTCCATAGTGAACTTCATATCCACAGCTGCTAAACTCCTATCAAGACTACTTTCCCTAGGCAGTGCACATTATTATTAGCACATCTAAAGAGCTGGATATCCAAAGTAAAAGGTGTACTGTTTATCCCGCTCGTAATGGATGTGACTCAACTCCTCTCTCGTGGAAAATAACTGAATGTTGTGAAATGAAGGTAGGGGCGCTCTATAGAAACCACAATATATTGATGAGCAATTTTCTTTGAACAAGTTTTACATTCCAGTAGTTGCTGTGCATCTTTGGTCCTTTCTGCTTGTGAGTGCTTGTTTGTACTCATTTCTCTCATTGTGGGCTGTTGTTGGTAAAAGGATCACATAAATAACAAGCATACATTTCAGATGCCACAGTCTTGTTGTAGTGATTCGTTGGACCCAAGTCTGTTTGATAGCAGCATGTGTACAAATACTGTTGGCAGAATACATAAAGTATGCTGGGGACAAAGCTTATAGGCCCATTAGCCTCTCTGTGTCTGTCAGTGAGTAGATTTGCTCCTGTATTAGACCTGTTTCACACTGTGTTCTGACTTTCAGGCATCCAAAGAACTCTGTGCTGCCCCCATTAAATTTACAGCTGCTTTTAAATGACCTGAGCTGCCAAATCCTCAGAAAAAAACCCCTCTTTTGAGTTATGAAGCAACCAGGTGTGTGTGTGTGTGTGTGTGTGTGTATGTGTGTGCGTGGGAGGGGGGTCGTGTCATTATCAACATTTTTTTGTGAGTCCTTCTGGTAGACAGTGCTTGGTTTTGGTTTATTTGTGCCTGTTTAATTCGAATTCTGGTGTGCATGCTCTCATTATGCTGTCCTGGAAAATAAGCATACAAAACTGCAAATATATAATCAACGTATGTTTGTATGCATGCGATTTGCTCAAGCACAAACACAGATGTGGCTTTTATTATACAGTATAGATAAAGATATTGCTTGCAGTGGCATGTTCTTTGCTTACAGAATTTAAAGTAGTTTTTTCAGTTCAAAGGTAGGATGGAAAACACTTCAGAAATATGTTGCTTGTAGTTGCCCTGCACCTCCCACCCCACCCAGTAATCTCCACACACCTTTTATGGTAACTTTTTGTCCCTTGTCTTACATACTATATGTGTAGTATATAAGTGTCTGCCTAGCTGCTGGCTCAAAATGAGCTCAACACAGGTAGATAGAGCTTTAGACTTTTTATGAGATTAGTATTGATTAGTTGATAGCCTTGTAGGCGGATGTGTTCTGGTGGTGGTGGATAACAGATTAGCTGGAATTTAGATTAGAATCAGACTTTACTTGCTGTGCTCATTCTTTGACAATTAGCCAGTCTGCATGTTTCCATGTGGATGAACATGTATCCAAAATTATTAATATCCCTGCTCTACTTACATATAAAACCTTAAGCTGAAATAGATCAGTTATGATACGTGGGCATCTATGAGTAAATTGTATGGTAAGCTGTGGGGAGAAAAAAGTTTTACCATTTAATGGTAAAGGTCTTCTCCTGCTCCTACATGTTGTTGTAGCAAAATTAAGCATAAATCCAGAGAAATGCCTAAACTTTTAACGTGAGAAAATAGTGGGTTTCGATCAGTTCAGATTGTACTGGTAGGTGACAAATGAGCAAATTGTTTGATGCATCTTTTTTAAGGAATAAAGTCAAGAACAGATGTGTTGGCTGGAACTTTGAGGTTTCCCAGTTTGGAATTTAACGGACCTGTCTGTCAGCCAATCAGAATTGAGTATCTGTTTTGGTCATTGTTACTGTATAGCTCCTTACAGCAGATGTGAACAGCCACTTGCAGAAGTTGCTCATAGATGCCTTGGAAACAGGATTGTCATCTCCAGTGTCTCATATACATTCAAGTAGGTGTTTAGAACTCCAACTAGGCAGCTCCAACCCCCAGGTGCAGTAAACAGTGGAGGAGGTTGACGTCAGAGAGAGGGAGAAGCCGTAAGATGAGTCGTTTTAAGTTGAAGAGGGACACTGCACAATACAAGGAATCACAACTTGGCTTTCCTGCTTATTCGTTCAGAGCTCTGTATGTTTTTAATAAAAAAGAAGCATCACTCAAAACTAGGCACTGACACATTCTACCTCCTTTTTTTTGTGGTTCCTACTTGCAGTATTTCCTCTGTCCTCCTGCATCTCTACCTTTCTTTTCTCTCTACATGAAATGACATCAGACACCTAATAAATATTTCATGACCCTTCCTTACCCCTGTGCAAATAATGGATGCTATAAAAATCATAAATACATCTCTCTTCATCCTGGAGTGTGTGCGAGTGTGTGTGTGGGTGTGTGTTCATGCTGGAGAAGGACCTACAGTGAGTTCAAGTCAACGAGTATAAACTTATACGTCTGTCATCAAGGACAGAGATTCATGCATGGAGCAGCACAGTTCATTGGCTGATATCAACTGACGACATCAAGACTTGACTACACAGATCCATGGATTTTGGGTTTCTTTATTTATTTTTTTCTTTTCTTTGTTTGTCCCAGATTTTATATCCACATACACCTCGCTGCCCCCCCGCCCCTCTCTCTCTCCCTCTCCCTTTTTCTTTTATCACACTACTTAGTAGGTGGCCCAAAGCTCCCCACATAATAAATGAATTGGTTGATATGCACAGCAACACAAATCCAATATAGATCATACAGACTAACACTTAACACTTCACTTGAGGTGTAGTTGGAGGATCCTTATTGCATTATAATAAAATATAATGCATAGTAAAATACACTGAATCTGGTACAACTCTGTTACATTGTTATGTAGCAATAGTTTCAAGAATTCATATACCAGAGGTGTTTTATTGTTTGTGTTATATTGTGCGCTCTGTCATGGTCTTACCCTGATATTCTAATAAACATCTTATGAACTTGAAATATGCTCACAAGCTCCACAAACCCTAACCAAGCTTTAAGTAGGGTTTTTATTGATTACTATAACTTGCAGCAAACTGCATAAGCGTTCAGTTGTACTCTCCTTAATTTTCAACAAGCAGCATTTCTGTGGCCGCAAGGCATATTTTGTTCCTTGTATTTTTGCACTAAATCATGGAAGCATAGCACTGGCTTGAAAATAAATGTCAATTTACTTGCCTGACTTTTATCTGGAAGGGGAAATAATCATCTTGAATCATTTCTTTTATGTTTAGGTATTTGATGCAGCCGTTCTGCTCATCAAATATCCAGGAAATTGGGCTCGGATGTGAGTCATCAGAAAATTAAGCATCATAGGGTTTTAGTTCCTAAATTAGCTTGGCTTCATTCAAGGGTGATGCTGGCCAGCTTGAAGTTTTCATTTTGCTTTGTTTCCCTTTATCTCATGGATGGCAAAGCAGAGATGCAGACAATTATTATAAATGACTTAGCAAGATCCTTATATAAACATGCTTTTAGCTTTCGTCCCTTGTTCTTCAGTTTGACAGCAGCCCACTTTGAGTGTGCTATTGTGTTGTTTTATTGTCTCCGTGCATTGCAGTGAACTTTGATTTGCTCTAAAGGAAGAAGTGGTTTCTCAAGATTTCCCTAGCTGCAGTGAAGTCTGTGGTGTAATAGCAAGTCAAAACTAAGAAGCTATTGTAGGCCATTAAGAGGCATTTAAAATGTTCTGGCTTTGTGTCTTTAGTGGTACTGGATGGATGACTACCATAACTCCTGAGGTATTGACATTTTTGCAGTCTGTGTTGGAGTAGGCCGACTAAGCACAGTTATAGTTTCTGAATTCAAGAAATAGTCAAATGTTCAGTAATGGACGGTAATGCCTACTTTTTTGTCTCTCTTTTTTCTTTTTTTGAAGAAATGATACAATTTTTTTGCAGTTACCAAGTAAAGTACTTTATGATTGTGTGAATATGAGTGAATGTAAATGTTTTGTTAGGTGACATTTCCTCAGATATGTTAC
>NW_023339984.1:3493644-3508655 GCF_004916995.1 Morone saxatilis | reverse complement strand
CCGCCGCTAGTGTGTGATTGCACGTACGTGCAGGTCTGTGTTTAAAGTGGTTAGAGATAAGGACAATCAGCTCAAGTGTGTTGTTGCTTTAAAAATATTCTACAGTGAAATTACAAGATAATCATCATCACTACCTCTTGGAATTATCTGCCATGATGTGCTACAGCATCCTGACATTATTTTGCTGGGAACTGCTACAACAAAACTGTCTTAGCTGTGTGAATATTTTGCATTGTTGGTACATCTTGTTAACAACTGCTTGTGTGAACAGATGGTAGGTTAGTCACACACACACACACACACCAGAGACTGAGTGAGATTGTAATGGAACTGTCCGTCACATCGAATGAGTGACAAACGTGGAATGTTTCAATCTATTTCAGCAGCATAAGAGAGACATAGGGCTTTCAAGAGGGCACGATAACAGCAATGAATTGTGTTCAAATTATAGATTCACAACAAATTGATATTGCCATTTGGGAACATTTTATCTTTTCAGTGCTTCCAAAAGCAATTATACACGTTATTTTACTCTTTTTTTGATAGAATAGATCAGAATCAGCCCGGCTGAAATGTGTTGTTGTATCACTGCAACTATACAACAATGTACTTGAGTTAAAGATGGTGCTGATTTGTTTCCTTCATGAATTCCTGAATCTTTCTGAATGTAAAATTATAAAGCAGATTATTTTTGGATGGAATAATTTAGCAGTTAGATAATTTCAAAATTAAGATATGCCAGTTGAAAACACTGCTGTAGCCCTTCAGGCATATGTTCTTTTGTGGGTATTTAAAAGTTTCTTTTTCTTTTTATTTCGTTGTCACTGTTTGCATATTGTTTGTGTACTGTGTGTTTGTGCGCCTGTGTGTTGGTCTTTGCCCATGCACCTGCATGCAGAAGGTAAAAGGGTTATAAATCACTGTCTCTGTGTGCGAGCATATGTTTGTGTTTTTCCTGCCTTCTCGGCCCGTTATGAGATGCTGCTCGTCCTGACAGTTGGAATGGATGGCAGTCATTATTTATGATACCGTCCACTTGTCACTGTGAGTTGTCACCACGCCGGCTGTCAACTACCACAGGATGGTAATCGCACAAATGCCATGCGGATAGAACCTGGTAGATAAGTATCTGTGGTAAATAAATGCACAGTGTGATCTGCTCCTTGTGTGTGTCACAGAGAGAAAGATAAAGACAGATAAAGTTAGGGACGTGGATGGAGTCTTCTCCACTCTGATCACATGCATGTACCAGATTAGATTTCCAATTTAAATCTGCGAAGGCTTTCAGCCTCAGGGTGACACTCAGCTGAGTGTGGTTGTGTCTCCAATATAGCATTTCTTCATCCTATAAGGATTGTAAAAAATCTGAGTCAGTCTCTATACCAGTGTGTACATTCACTGTGTTTAAAGCTGACACCCGCTTTTGTATAGCAGTAAGTCTGCTGGGTTGCTTAACCAAAGAGAGATTTTTCAACTTTGAACTGCTCCCAATATTTTATCTGTCTAATTTTAGTGTTGCATCATCAACTTTTCCAGCAGGCTGTGAGGTTTATTCTATACACAGTAGGTGAGTGTGACCAGATTACAAACAAATAAGTACATCACAACAACAACAATTTAAATGTGTCACAACAATTGTATTTTACAAATCTGCCCAAAGCTACAACAGTTGTGCAAACGAGGTAACAAAAATATAATTAATCACATTTTTTTTAGAAAAAAGTCACCTGTTGCTGAGCTTTACAAAATGCCTAAAGTGGAGCTACCAAGTCCTGCACTAAATTTGGTTCACCAGCCCAGTTTGCCCTATATTGAGCTCTGGCTGAAATTCATGTTGCATATAAACATCTTTTTCCTTTCTCATGTAGGAGTAAGTTCCATTGGGATTTTTACTGTAAAGAATTGTGTGCAGGTTTCTCCTTTGATAGTATACAAACAGAAACATCTGAAAGTTGCCATCATTTTAACTTTTTACTAGTTAGTTGATGATTGATCTGTCAACGATCTGTTATTCACACATCAAAAGCAACACCCAGGCAAGAACAGTATTCCGTGTTTTGGAACTTTTCTTTCTTTTATGTAGAACATTTTTTCCGAAATAAGATAAGTATTAAGTTGCAATTTCATGGTTTTGACTTTTCTGTAGCTTTAAATAAGTATTGTCCAGTGAATGTCCTAGTGTTACACGGAATTGACCTTATTGAAGACATTACCACTCTGTCTGCCCTGACGACTTTATTATTGTAAAATGTTTTGAGACCTCCCTTTCATCATTTTAGGCAGATACAGCCATTTTACAGTATGTCATACTTTTCATTTAGTTTTTTCCATAATTACAACCTGTGAAACTTTCTGCTGTCACTAGTTATTTTGAGCAGTTGTTTTGAACGTGAGCCCGAAACTTAAACATCCTCTCACACTTCGCTGTCACAACAGTATATTTAGACACCATTTTAGTGTGCTAGGTGCTATGGCAATCGCCAGATAAAGCACTATGCATGTGTGTGTATGCGGCTGTTCCTGCAGGAAAAACGAGGTATAACAGAAGAGATAACGGAACCCCACTGAGGTAACAGGGTGGTTTGTGGGGCTTCAAACCCACACCACTCGCCACTTTCTCTTTGTGTTTTCCTCTCTTTGTCTGTCCCCTTCCCCTTATGGTGACATTTTTCAGGGCTGTGTCACTCCTTGAATGACAACTAGAGGCTCTTTGGAGTGTATGTTGGCAGAGTGGCCTGGCTGAAGGAGATAAGGAGAGGAGGACGCACACATGCACACATACGCCCACACACACATACACATTGTCCATGGTTAAAAACAGGACATGGAGACCTCCATACACAAAATCCAAAGGAAGTTCTGGTATCATTCTAGAAATGTTTTTGAAATTTGTGTAATATGTATATAGGCATTCGCAGCCACACATTTCTGCTTTTTACTGTCTGTTTTTGTCAGCGGATATGTGGTTATGAGCTGAAAGCGTCAACTAGTAAGGAACCAAAAGTGGCATAAATTGATATTAAAACTTTGATTTGCTGTTAAAATAGAGTTTGATGCATGTAGCCTTTCTGTGAATTGCAGGGCTGAAATACCAGACATCTATTGAGAGATTATTTTGTAAGTAACATTAAAAAGTTTAAAAGTTTGGACACACATGTCACTTTTCATAACTCCATCACTTTGTGAAAACACTGTAATTGCAGCACCAGCGTGGGTCCTGTTTATTTGATTGCTACTCCTTTAGGATCTGAGCAGAATTTAACAATCAGTTAGAATTTAGGCACATGTGTGCACGAGCTACAGCACAAAACATTATGCACACACACACCTGTTGTATTGCACTACTCCAATACTGAAAACACTAAAAGCATTTCAACAAGAGTGCTCCCCGTAAGCACAGACGCTCATTAATATGTATAACCCTACCCAGTAACTCAGGGTGATACACTCACACACATATACACTCATATTCACCACAGCATCAGCGTAGAGCCCCAGCCCCAGCGTGCCTCCCTGCCTTGGGGATGGCAGCGGCAGATGGCGCCTGTTCAGATGTGCCGGGTACCCAGATCGGCTGGTTGAAGCCCCGAGAGGCACCGTTGATCATAGAAATGAAGTGGAGATGACACTGATCACTCTTTCGCCTCCTCCCTGAGCTCCCTCGCTTTTAGTAAATGCAGAGGAGCGGAGAGATACTTAAGGTAAAGAAGGGTAACTAGAATGAAGGCAATATGGGAGGTGAATGCAAACAAACCAAAATCTTTACATGGAAGCAGTGTCTGGGGAAATTGGAATGCAGACAAGGCAGTGCTCCCACCTTGTTAACTAAAAACAACACACACAAAACGGTTGAATTGTCAGTGATAAGCCTCAGTTTATAAAAAAAGGAAAAATAACACCTCTTGATTGATTTCGGTATTTCTGAGGCAGCTGAAATTATATGCTTTTGTTATTGACACTGATGAAATACTCACAGTTATTGATTTGACTGCCTTAATCTTTTTCCAAGGCAGATCCATTCCACTACTGCTGGTATCAATCTTAATCCCAGTTTCAGGTGCCTTATTTAGCTGAGGAATTAGTTTTAATTACAGGACCTTACATTTAAATTGATTGATCCGGATCACTGTAATATTTCTAAGACATTGCCTTTTTTTAGTGTAGTCCAAAAAGAATATCATCTATCCACTTTATTCTTTAAATTAAACACAGTACATCAGACATTTTAGACTTTTTATTTTAAGCTATAAATAGAACATTTATTGAGACACAGACCTTTGTCTGGGCATTGGTCTGTAAATATTTTGGTGTTAGATACTGTATTCTGTACAGAGTAGCATAAAAATCAACACATTGTTTTCCAAGGTATTCTCCATTTTCAGTTTTCACAACTACATGATGTCATGTCTTGTGACAATTCGTATGTTGCCGGTTTGTTGGCTAGACCACATATGAAAATCACATGGAAAGATGTGAGGCATTTTGTGTTGATCTCTCGGAAGATACATGCACACAGGCCACACACAGATCTTCCTAAAGAGCCCCACCAGAGAGGAATTCATGGTCAAAGGAGTGTATCCCAGTGAGATACAATTGCTTCCCTATTCAATTTTCCATTCTCCCCTGGTCAGATAAAGCTCTTTTCTTTGGTATATGACACACTGGATAATTGCATATAATTGGATTTAGCAGTTCAGTGACCTTGTGGCCAGTCTGTGGGACTTGACAGTAGATAGTCAAAGAGAGAGAACATCTTAGCTAATGTGTGTGTATATACTGTACATGCCTGTAAGTATGTTTTAGTCTTTTGGGAGACGAGGTGATCCAGGAAAGACATATCAGCCTGAAACCTGGCAAACTAATGTCAGATATTCAACAGTGGTCTTTAGCTAGTCCTGACACAGCAGTGTACATGTCCTGACTATTTAACACTGTTATCACTCTTGTGGATCACCAGAATCAATCTTTTTATAGTGTCACATAATAAGAAGTTCTAATAAGCAAAGGAGAGCAGTGGAGGGCCGCAAGGGTTTGAGTTCTTTGTGCCTCGAGCTGGCACATTAGCATTCATAGAGTATCATGGATTAAAGCGATAATCCTTAGGAAGCTTGTTTTTTCTGATTTTCACGATATCTTTGGTTCTAACCAGTCATGGCTTTGGTGCTTTCACACTGCACTGCACAGACTGTATATCAAAGAGTGCAGCTGGTAATGTGGCATTTCCGTTTACGTAGTTCTTTTCCATCTGTTCATTGCACTCTTTTACTTTACCAGTCACTTTTCAGTCACTGTGACTCTCACTGTTCATGCTAGCTGTTAAATTTTCAGTCAAAATAAACTGGAAACAAAACTGAATCACTCACTGCCAAAAGAAATATTTAGCCAGAGAAGACCCTGGGTGTCCAAAATAGCAAATCTAGGTTTTCATGAGCGTAGCAATTTGGACATTCATTAATAAGGCCGGACATCATTTTTAAAGCTACGCTAATGTCCAGTACAAACCTAACAACTGCAATAGAGTTTTGGGAGCAGCTCCCTCCAGAAGTCATTTCTGCCCTCTTCAACTAGTAAACTGGTGACCAAGTAATGACCCCCTGCCACTACACACAGTAAAGCACCACATTTAGGGGTCTCTCTCTTGTGTGTGTTATGAACCACTAATCCAGTTTCCTCTGGGCTCCCTGGGGTTGAGCTGATCTAGTAGCGACTGGCGTTCAGTTGCAGACACACTGCTAGCAATAGCTGCCATAGAGGGGATGATGGCATTGAGTGCCAAATAGCTGGTGACTCAGTCAGCACCAAGTTCCTCTGATCTATTGCCAGATCCCTCTGTGGAGGTGGAGGTGGAGGGTGGCATCACAGATCAGGAAGGTCGGGCTACCTAAATCACAAAAACCAAGTGAAATGAAAATATTGCTTTGTGTCAAGAAACCTGCAGCTCAATGCTTCCCTTTCTCTTTTATTGAGAGAAAAAAATGCAAAGGATGCAAAAATAGCCCAGAGAACAGATTGAGTGGTTTTCTTAAAGAGCTGTCGTGGGGCTCGAAACAGCACGGCGGATCCGAGGATGAAGTCGTGACAGATGGGATCAGTGAAGCCTAGCATAACAGCCCTATCTGATTAAGCAATCCTACACTGTATGAGCGCTAGCCAGGACGACGGTGGTGGTAAGGGTTTTGGCGGCAGCAGCGATGACAATATTTACCCTGCGTACAGTATTAAAGTCCCAAAGGGAATTGGCAAAAGCACACCTTTGCATATGCATACACACACAGACACACATCAGGTGTGGCTGTAAGATAACATGGACTTCTTGCACCTGAGGCTTGTGTTGGTCTCCAGAGAGCTCCTCAGGGTAACAGGCTTCTCCAATCTGTTTCTCTTGTTATTTTAGATAGCCAGGTGCCAGAGAAATGGATATGATTAATGTGTTTCCGCTGTGTTATAAGATATTTGATGCACCAAAATACATATAACATACTCTAAATATACCGTTGATTTCGTTGAGTTGATTTTGTGCAGCTCCTATTTCATTTGCTTGTTTTATATGATAGTAATGTAATAAAATTAATGCAGGCCTGTGTTCGTTTCACTTGTCTGCACTTCATCAGTGTTGTTATGTATGCTGACGAATGCTTACAGTTAAACAATACAGCCATGGCAATTTGGACTTAATGGGCTACAGGGTTCCTGACTAAATAAAAAGGATTTTCCCCCAAAAGGCAATTTCGCTGCAGTGGGAAGATTTATGAATGGGTTAGGTTTATTCCATTGCCCTATACCTGCAATCTCTACTGAGTTTACCTCTGTGGGCAATGAACCAGGAGAATGATTCAAATGCATCCTTAATATAATAAGTGAATTCTTTTCTTCTGTTTTATAACCTTTTTCAAATGAAAATCCCCCATGACTTTTTAGACTTGAGCAGTATGTATTTGGGTGAATAATGTAATAAAAACACACAATGGCAAGCTTAATTGCTTGCAGAGGAAGATGCACTGAAAGGGAGAAGTAAGCTCCACATTGAGGCGAAATAAAAACGGGGGACAAATGAAGAGGGGATGATGGAGGTTAGGAAACTGGATGAAAGAAAGATAGTCTGAGAGAAAAAGAAGAATGTACAAAGACGACATTATCAATAGATAAGAATGGCAGTGGAAGAAAGACAAAAAGAGCAGAGGAATGCAAAGCAGAATGTGAATGCACCAGTATGGCCGTCGTCGAGAAGATACTGGAGCCAGTTGCCATGCCAACAAGGGCCGGGCTGCAGCATCTCATGCATTTGTCCACAGAAGGCCTAAAAAGTGATGAGTGACTTTCAAGAGAAACTAAACTTGGGAAGAAAACAATTCTATGATGTTGAGGAAAAAGAAATGGAATTGTGTCAGTCTTCTCTCTCACCTTAACGTTCTTGGGCCGACTACAGTAGCTCATATATTTCAGGGAAATATAGGTGACACTTCAAGGTGGAACACTCCACATCGCTAAAGGAAATTATTAATGAAGGCAATGACGGGCTTTAGGCATTTCCAGGCAGGTGGGACGATGAGTAGAAATATGGGTTCTGCTTCACCTCTTACGAAGAAGAAGCCTCACCTTGCTCCACTGGATAAATATATGCGTTACCCTTTTGTATTAAAACCCTTTGTATTACCATTGTTCTATTGATACAGCTTGATACAGACACACACTTGATGTTTTTTGTTTCCTTTTTGTCTCTTTTGCTGAGGTTTTTCTCTGTGCGCATCATACGTGAAACCCCATTTCAAAGCGAGCTGGGCTATTTCACAGCACAGCGGCACCAGACGTCTCCTACATTGTGTTTAACATTGTTGAAATATTTGTTTACAAGGTTCAGTGCCGTTTAATTTTCTTGTGATCAGCTCTCTCTCTTTTCTTTTTCTCCCTCTCTTTAGCTCCTTCTGCTTGCTCGAACTCAGGAGCCCTTTTGTTTGAATATGCAGAGGACTCCTCTCGCTGGTATTTGTTCAGTTTGCCTAATTAGAGTTTGGCGAGATGAAAGCAAGCAGCAGGGCTTTTTGCTCAGCGGCTGAAACTAAACGAGATACTGTTGTGTCTCTGAGAAAAAACAACTTGAGATTTGTTGTTTCCTTAATTTTGGGTGCTCTCTGCCATTTTATGGCATGGCTTCACCTTCAACAAAGATGGGCAGACAAAAGAATGACACTCAATACACGTTTTTGTGTTGGTTTTTTTCATATTAAGACAACTTCTCACTTATTTCCACATTTGTCTGACATTCTCTTTTTGACATTTGACATTCTCCATGAACTAAACACACATACACTTAAAAAGAATCCCGATAGATAGACAGACAGACAGACAGATAGACTTTATTAATCCCCGAAGGGAAATTGTGTCATTTTAGCAGCCAGGTACATTTAAATGCAATCAAAATAATATAGAATAAAATTCATACATACAATGAAGGTTCAACTTAAGAAAGCTCTTCAGTGTTCGATTTCATGACAATAGCTGAAGTTGACCGGCCCTTTTTTGAGATACTTTGTTAACAATTCAATTGGTTAATATCTGATTGTAAGAACTATTATCTTGCCTAAAATACAGTTAAAACTGATGGACTGTTTACCACATATTTCTGCACAATTCAGCCTGCTTATGAGTCTGTTAAGAAACATCTACAGAGCCATTTTATTTAGCATTGGGCAGCAAGAAACACACCATTATGCTGTTGTTAGTAAGGAGGATGCACCAGTTGGGACTTTCCAATCTCAGTTTAATCAAGCTGCGTATCATTCCCCACAAAGAGGATTCAAGCTTTAGAAAGTAGTCTCATGAATTCTGAATACATTTGTTACACAATTTCCATTAATTTTGCCGTAATTATCCAACTCTCTCTAAAATGACTGAACTTCCAGGAGCACTGCAGATTCCATGGTCTAATGGTGTTTACCCGACCCAATGAGCTAAATGAAGTTAGTGCGTTGTCTCAGTTGGAAGACATTAATTTTCCATTATGGGATGTTGTTGTAGTTACCTGCTGAGACCCACCCCCTGACACAAGACAGGAAGTCGCCTTGTCAAAACCTCACGGGAAGCCACATTTCCAGAAAAAGTCATTACAATTTTATTTTTTTTCCTAACATGAAACTACAGTTCACTGCCGTGCTGTTAGTGGAGAGGAACAGGATGTGTGCTCCTAAACACAGGCTGAAGGGAGAAAATTGTCAAAATGAAACATTAAGCATCAACAAACGCTCAAGGCAAGGTGCTATTTTGCACTAATGTCCCTGTAGATTACTTCGCCTCTGACTTGAGCTTCCATGGCTCAGAGGACCAGGAGATTTTGTTGTTGTTTTTACTTTATCTCACTGACATAGGTTTACTTTAGCAATAGAGATGACACTATTTCCATGTGCAAGTCATTTAATATACTTTGGAGTTGGACATTTCTAGATATTGATTCTTGAGACATGTCACTAATAACTGAAAATAATCATGTTTTCATTCAGGATTTTTTTTTCAGTGGTTTTAAATTAACTGAGATTTAAAACTCAGTGTGAACCTACATGAGACAGACAGATTTTAAGAACAAGAAGAGCAAAAGGTGGAGCATGCATTAGCTTTGGGTAGGTTATGTGTGTGGATGGTTGAGGCTTTTTACATAATAAATTTGGGGGGGGGGGTTGCATGTGCTAATTATCCACTTGAGGACTGGCTTCCTTCCTTCCATCAATGCTGCCGGTTTCTCCATCACATCTGATGTTGCAATTACAGCTTCCAACATCCCAGAACAAAACCGTAAAGGACGGCATGCATTATGTTGCCCACTCTTCACTTCAGCTTCTCTAATGAGTAGAGTCCAGAAGTGGCAATCAAAGGCATTCATTCTATGAAATTGACTGTGGAAAGAGGGCGGATGGACCGGGATGCATCTGCAATGCTGGCAGTTGAAGATTAGGAAGAGGAGAGGAAGGACAGATGAAGAGAGGACACCAGATCTGGTCTAATGGGGACAAATGATTACTTTTGACCTCATAAATGAAAGGAAAATAGAGGTCAGACATAGAATGTATTGGCTGTCCCAAGATAAACCCAGCATCGCTCTTCCAGACCAGAACCTCAAAACCTGTGGTAACAGCAAAAAATAAAAACAATGGAAGGACGGTACCAGTTTGAATTTAGGAGATAGACTCTAGGACATAAGAATGCTATTTTCACTTTATTACCCTTTTTTGCTTTCAGTTTTGGTCGAGCTTCTCTTTTGAAGTGAATGTAGTGGGGTTTAATATATGAGCTAGTAAAGCACTGTAGATCCTCTGAGCCTCCTTAGTCCGTCTTGTGTAAATTAGCATAAGTGAAGAAATCATGAACATCCCTTCTGTGCGTTAGCTTCGATGGCTAAAACCTGAAATCAGACCAAATTCTCCAGCTCGACATATGGAGGTCCAATTTATTTATGAACTGTTTAATTAAGATGGAACAGCAACTGTTCAGATCTCTACCCCTCACCAATCTCCAAGACGCTCTGATTTATTTTTCCAGACATATCCCATGACATATTAGCTGTGTTTTAATGAACAAAATGTATGAGTCAAAGTGATTCACTCAGCGTTATGCAGTTAATTAGGAGATGTGGGGGAGCATAATATCTGAATATGAGATATTTTCCTTTGTAAGACTTAACTATGATCTCCCCACGTACACAATAGACAGTTATTAAGCCAATAAACAACACTCAAAATGTGCAGTATGGGTAAGCCCTTGTTGGATACGAACAGAAATGTTTTTAAGAATGAAATGTGCATGTTGTATATCTTTAATCTTCCAGTATGTTAGGACAGTGTTTACAATAATCGGTCTCACCTATCTGTCAGGGCATTATTGGTTTGAATATTTTGTCTGCAAACTTGGCATGTGCAGTCTTAATTATGTAGTGTGGCTCTGTCTAATACTAACTTTGAATAGTAAATCACGTCATTTGACAGGCTTCCAAACAACTTAGTGCATCGCTCCTGACAGATGATGGCTGTTGCTGCTGTGTAAAGTGGAAAGTGACCATAAAGATTTAATGCTTCACTCACTCAGCTTAAGTGCCTCGCCTGGGGTCAACAGTTCCCTGTGGAATTTTCAAGGAAATCAAATGCATGCATACACACATGCACACACACTCAGAAGAGAATTTTGAATTGCTGTAAAAGCGATTCATATTTTTTATTCAGATACCCTACCTTTCTGCCAGAAACCAACACACCAAATGTATGTAATGTATTTAGATTTTTTTGGTACATTTAGTTCATAAATGCTATGAACATATTTTATTATGTACATTTTAGCCACATATATTTAAGTTAATGTGACCTTATACATTATTACTTCTCAGTATAAAGCCTGTTTGTTGTGTATTTTAAGCTTCGATTGGTCGTCATCATTATTAACACACACACACACACACACACACACAGACACACAGACACACAGAGGCAGTACAAATATCTTTTGTCAGCAGAGACAGCAGAGGGGTCAACGTGTACTGTGTCATGATACTGTGAAAAGATTCAGTTTGTCTGTCCACTTTCGGCATATTCCATGAAATGTACTGCCAGTGGAAAATGCTCCTTCTACTTCATTTTTGCTGAAATACATTGGTGCCTTTTGCTTCAAATTCAAGCTTTACACTTTTCTCATTACTGTGGTAACTGGTCAGCTGAGAAGCAATCAGATTTGTGTTGCAATGTAATCATAGAGCTGTGGTGCATACTGTAACGTTCAAGGTAGATGGTCTGCGGTACCATTGCAGGATAAATCTGTAGGGAGGAACCTGTGTATATCTAATGGACCCTGTACTCTGTACAACAATACAAAACCACAGCCACAAGGGCTAAATGCTGCAACCACCATGGAAATGTTTCAAAGTGTTTTATTCCTCCCTAAATGTAAAAACTAGTAGTTTCATTCTTCATAGTGAGGGTACCAACACTAGCAGATCTCACAGCCAAAACATAATTTAATTCGCACTTTAATGGACTTCATACACTGCTTCTATTTGTAGTTAGCCATTTCTGTTTGTCATTCTGACTATTCACTGCACTCAAGCTACATTGACTACATTGGCTTATTTGTCATGACGGACCAGCATGAACCGTTACTTACACAAGTATTGCAGAAATATACCAGAAAGTCACCAATTAGGCGCTAGATGTTCAATCTCATTACTGTACTTTTGTCCCCACTTCTAACTTTCTAACTCTGTTTTATAAATTATGTTATAAATGGTTATAAGAGTTTTTTCTTGATTGACATGTGGCTCATACTCATAAGCAAGCTACACCGAGGTTCTCAACAATACTGAACATTTTGCTCCCAGTACTTCACTAATATAGCAGCATGCAATGAGCTCAAATCTAACCTTTACAACATCCATTGAGAATTCTATGAGGGATGTCATGCATCCATTATTTTCTTCAGTGTACTGTTTCGGCCTGTACACAGATTTGGCTGTTCAATATAAAGGTTTGACTATTCGTTCCTTTTTTTCATTTGAGCACCACACTAAACTTGTATATCAGCCTACATCAATCTCATGTCTAGCCTGTGAGAGAACGTTTTAATGCCTTTCTTCATCATCTGTGATGTGTAAACACATTTAGACACAGTCTGTGAAAGTAGAAGTCTACTAATAGATACTTTATAAAATCACTGCTCACCATGGAGTGTCTCTCCTGCTGGACTTCTGACAGCATTGTCAGCTGACCATCACAGTGGACAGCATTAGATAGCTGTACCACTGTCTGGTTCAAAAGTTGTTTAGCCAACTTTTTGGTTCAGAAGTTGTTTAGCCAACTTCACTGAAAGTCCTCACTAGACCCAAGCTGTCACTCCTGTATTACCCTGTGTACAATGATGCAGCTGAAACAGAAGTGCAGAGATTTAGCTGACAAATCTGGTTCTTCTCGATTGATGACTCAAATTATAAATTTTTAGGGGGTAGCCCCAGTGCTCTATATGCAAAATGGAAGACACTGCAGTGAACCGCAGACTAGGTGTTTCTACTGTTCAGACAGTCCTTGAAGGACCACTGGCTCGGTTTCTGTACTGGCAGAAGCTTAACCTATCGAGCATAGGGATGACACGAGAACCAATACTTCAGTACCAAGTCAATAACAAAATTTTGAAAACTTGACGGTACTCGTTTTTCTACACTCCCGTAGAAAAATATGTTTTAGATATTTGATTGAGAGTCATTGCAGACAGCACCTAATTGACAAGGCTTTGTCTCAGCATGTCTTACTATTCTTTTCAATTTTGGCTGAAGCAGACGAATCGATGGACATTTCTTAGAAGAAAGAGAATGTACTACATTTTATGAGCAAGGCAGAGTGTGTTCACTGTAACAGTTCACACATAAGGACTCAAAAACTGTGAGAATGATAGGCTGCTATTTACTGTGAATGGGACCTGGTTGCAGCCAGTGTTGCTACAGAGATTTAAAATGTGCCCAGTGACACCACAGGGGAAAGTTGAGAAAAGCTCAACTATATCCTGTAATGCAGTTCAAGCAACAACCAGGCGAAAGCCAATCACGATTGTTTTAATGCCAGCAGAAACACAAGAATTGAGTTTTTTACTACTCTCCTCCACTAGTAGTAAAGTTGTTACCATTGTTGTAATAAGCATATGCTGCAAAAAGCTGTTGTTGGGGAAACAAGCTATACTCAAAGAAATGAACAACCTCCTCATGTGTAGTATGGTGGCTGTGTTGTACTGCAACTGTCCAACCGGAAGAGAGTATGTAAGTTGAATTCTAAGTGCAACACACATGCAGAGCTACAGCTTCATGAGATGACTGAGCCTGCCTTCTACTTTTTATCTGTATGTGTGAATGCAGCGCTGAAGTCTTTTATCCTTTATTAAAATCACAGTGAGTGTCATTATATGACTACACTGTCAGTAAGCCACTGTGGACCCAAAGAGCAACATTTTAACTTGATTTCATTTCATGTTAAAGTATAGAGCATGTTTCTTCCTTTTCAAACTGGGGCAAGTTCTGTTAATAATTTAAAGCATCGAAAGACGTGGCAGCCTTTAACATCAATCTATAACTCTGCCAGATTGTAGAGGTCTTCTTAGCCCCTTACCTCCCACTATCTCTTCCATTCTCTCTCTCATAGAATAGATATCCACAATGAATTATTAAAGCACTTTAAATTCTGCTACTGTTTCTATATTACTTAAGCTGTGCAAAGACACTATGCATTATAGATCAGCCTACTGAGATGAATATTATTCACATTCAATCAGAACCATTTTCCAACATCTTTTAAGCAGATGTTTTCACAAATTGCCCTGGTTTGTTTCTCAGGCCTCGAGGGCCATGCCTGCACTTTTTGGCAATGGGAGACATACAGCGATGATTATGCTGTGAAACTTTATCTGTGCCCAGGCCTAGTAAAAGCCAGTGATTTGTGGATGTGTCAAACGTTTTGGATATTGTGCAGTTTTATATCTCGTGCCAAGGGGATGCACCAAGCAATAAGCTGGACATAAAACCATTTATTGTTCTTATTTTATACTTCATGACTTTTATACACTTGAATAGTTCTTACTTTTTGGTAATGCTCGTTCCCACTAAAGTTATCAAAGGCATTGTTCTTCACAAATATGTTTTAACCGCTGCTGTGTGACTACCATTTTGGGATCAGCAAGTGAAGAAGAGGCTTTTTTTGTCAGCATGGCATGTGCTTTTATGAGGCACGTAAAGGGCGGTGGCCATATGCTGGTAAGAGTCCTTGGAGGAGAATGCTATTTAACATGCCATCCCAGCACCACAGGGGGCTTGAGAAGCAAACACATTCTTCCTCCTGACTTAGTCCATCTGATGAACGAGGGATAGAAGAAGTGAGAGTAAAGGAAGTGCGGAAGGGGTTGGAAGGGATAATGACGATGACTCCCATTTTTCTTTTTCCCTTCCGATTGTGTGTTGCTGCTGCTGTTCTGAGACCCACCACACCTGTTTGTGTGTGTGTGTG